>NC_141551.1:84804375-85177500 GCF_021556685.1 Rattus norvegicus
AATAAGGAAGGCCAAAGTGTGGATGCTTCAGACCTTCTTAGAGGGGGAACAAAAATACTCATAGGAGGAAATACAGAGACAAAGTGTAGAACAGAGACTGAAAGCCCATGCAGAGACTGCCCCACCTGGGGATGCATCCCATATACAGCCACCAAATCCAGACAGTATTGCAGATGCCAAGAAGTACATGCTGACAGGTGCCTGATATAGCTGTCTCCTGAGAGACTCTGCCAGAGTCTGACAAATACAGAAGCAGATACTTATAGTCAAACATTGAACTGAGAACAGGGTCCCCAGTGGAGGAGTTAGAGAAAGGACTGAAGGAGCTGAAGGGGTTTGCAATCCCATAAGAAGATAAAATTAACCAACCAGACACCCCAGAGCTCTCAGGAATTAAACCACCACCCCAAGAGAACACAGGGATGGACCTATGGCTCCATCCACTTATGTAGTAGAGGATGGCCTTGTTGGGCATCAATGAGAGGAGAGGCCCTTGGTCCTGTTAGGGCTTGATTCCTTAGTTTAGGAGAATGTCAGGGTGGAGAGATAGGAGGGAGTGGGTAAGTGGGTGAGGGAGCACCCTCATAGAAGCAGGGTGGGGGGCAGATATCGAGTTTCTCGAGGGGAAACCAGGAAATGGTATAACATTTAAAATATAAATAAAAAAAAAGAACATACCAGGTTTTCAAATTCATTATTCGTTTTTCAAAAGTGCATGTCATTATGTGACAAAATTATGGTAAACATTTCTTTAAATTCAAACAATTGATATTTAATCATGTAAATAACAAAGCTTTCAAAGCAAGTGATTTTAATATTGATTTAAAACAGATTAGAGGTGAAGGGAAGTAAATTTTGATTAACAAAAATATACATTCATGAAATATTCAAGGTAGTTATTTGACTTGTAGAAATGTTTTTTGAATGATGTTTATTTGCATTTGTTAGTGGAAATTTAAAGCCATTTGGCTCTAACGGTGAATATTACAAATTTTTGTTTGTATACATCTAATATCAAGCATCTGATATTATTGAGAAATATGATAAATTCTCTCTGGTGGCTTCTTTTCATAATGGGATGTGCTGACACTGCTCACACTGCTCACTGTGGTTCAGTGAGATCTCTTGAAGGTGGAGGAATGTTGGTTAGGGCATTGCATTTCCAGTGTGATATGGGGCAAATTATCAATTAAACAGACTGAAAATTTGTTGGCTGGCAATTCTCTAGAAGATACAACAGCCTGAAAAGACACCATGGTTGTTTAACAATATGAATTTTGGAGAACTCCCTTATACAAAAGGCAATTAGAAAACATTCTTTATATATTTATTGTCTGTGTTCATATAGTTTTTTGTAAGAATCACTTGATCCTGGGGTTAGGCATATATAGATATAGATATATATATAGATACACACACACACACACACACACACACATATATATATATATATGTGTGTGTGTGTATATATATATATATATATATATATATATATATATATATATATATATACATATATATATATATCTCCCAGAATTAGTCATTAGGATAGAAATAATTTCCTGTTTCTGGTAAATAAACATATATTCTAATTAAACAAAGATTATAATGTCTTCAACATATAGTTTAATAACTTGCATAATTCTTCAAGTTGCAGCATTTCAGTTACTCAGTTATGAATGCTCAAAACTCTTGCATCTATGCAGTCTTATGACTATAACATAACAAAAGGCTAATAATTTACGTTTTTTTCTGGGTAGCAAAAGTATTCAGCAATTTAAACAGTATCAAGCGACTTTTAGGGAAGCATTTCATGGGAATTCAACAAAAATGTGTAATATCAATGCAATATATTAGTCTGAGTACAATTTGACCATTCAACAAAGAACAAGGAAATCCAAAATTATGACTAGAGCATTGGTATGGAAATGCATATAATGATTAATGATTTCTGCATCTTGGGGCACATTTTCCTCAAGAAGAATTACAGTGCTGCCCCATTATTATAATTTCATTTTTTATAGTACTTTACATTGCAATAGCAACCTTTTTACACTGAGCTTAGCCCTTTGGCTATACTCTGGCAGTCTGTGTTTTGATTTTATGAAAACAAATGACTGAAATGACAAAAATATAGCTTGTGTTATTTATGCAAAATAGTTTAAAGTAAAATAGGCTTAAACATAAATGTTACTGGGTTATTTTTAATCCAAGGCTTTTAAAATCTGTTCAGATAAGCTATTCCTACTTCTGATTTTGATTCATTTCTTCCTTACTTCCTTTCTTTTCTTTTCTTTCTCTTCCTACCCCCACAGAAACGAAACACAGTGTCACTGAATCTAAAGACTGTTTTCTATGATTTTGAAATAAACCAAGTAGGTTACATCCTGGTTCTCTTCATGACAAGTGTATGTTGATGCTCAGCACGGGAATGCGTGCACGGAGAAAAATTGCAATGGGCGGTTCAAGTCTCGGGGAACTTTGGGGAAGAAAAAAAGCACGAGCTTGTGGATCAGAAAATATACAACAAAAATATCTCTTCTGAATATGGTAATGATGAACTCATGGTTATAAGACAGAGCTCCAAGACCCCACACCCTCCTTAGGGACTATTAGTCTTTCAATGTTCTAAGAGAGTGCAGTTTTCTTCAGTAAGTAGTATAGTGCCTAACCAGTTGCCCTTGCTCCAGTAAATTACCTCCCACTCAAGTTCAGGCAAGAAACTAACATAATTTAAACTCAGTGAGCCACACAGAGAAGACTCAAAATCAAGAGGACTTATATTTTGGCTAATTTTATGTCAGCCTAACTCAGGTTAGGGTCATCTGGGAAGAGTAAACTTGAGTGACAATTCTCCTCTCTTACACTGTTCTGTAGGCAAGACTGGGCAGTTTCTAGGTTAGTGACTAATGTGGAAGTATACAGCCTACTGTGGGTGGCGTCTTCCTTTGGTCAGGTGCTCCTGCATGACATAAGGGAGCAGGCTGAGCAAGCAACGAAAGATACCCAGAAAGCAAAATTTCCCCATGGCTCCTACTTCAGTTCCTGCCTCCATGTTTGTGTTCCTATCCTGACATCCCTCAGTGATAGAATGTGACCTAAGTGTTGTAAGAAAAAATACACAGGTTCCTTCCCAAATTTCTTTTGGTCATGGTATTTTATCACAGCAAAGAAGCCCTGACTTAAGCACTTAGATAAGTTTCAACAGGAGAGGGAAGAAATAATGGAATGGAAGATGTATGTGAAAATGACCAAGATTCATTATGTACACTTGTGAAACTGTCAAGCAAACACTAAAAATATCCTGTATTACCTCACAGGCTGTCATTAGGGATTAACAAATTGCTTTAACACTACTATTAAATGCTATTGCATTTCCATTGAACATACACTGATATATTCAGAGGTACATAGAAGACAGCAGTGACAAAGGAGGATCTTATTTGGAATGCAGAGATCTATGATATTCTCACCTCTGTGGGGCTTAGTCTTCAAAATAAAATCATTAGTGTTCAAAAATGAAAACTGTCCTTTAAACATTAATTGGAAAAATAAAATCACTTCTATCATATTGACTCATTTTTCCAATGCCTAGACTTAATGATGCTTTCATTCTGATTCTAAATAAATTAACACTAAACTCATTTTTTGCAAATTATACATTTTAAAAAGTGACATATGCGAGAAGAGAGAGAAACATGTGGGAGAGCTAAACCTGTCAGACTTCTGCTTTTTAATTAGATACAATATGTGGGAAGTGAGACATGTCAGTACCTAGTTTAATATATGGACATTTAATATGATCAAAAGAAAAAGCAACAATCATGTTTGATGTCCTATTCTAGACTTCAGCAAGTATCTGTCTGAACTCCTGTATACTGAAGCAATCACAGAAACATTCCATGTTTACTCTGTGTTTCCAAAGACTTCATCATCTTCTAGAGTGCTCTGATCACACCAAGCAGTAAGGGTCTGTGGGAGAGTTTAGAACTGGTTTGAAAGGCCTTGGATCAGCAAGAAGGCTAGATTTGCATGGTCCATGCTCCACAAACTACCAGATTCTCAACATTACCTCCAAGTGTCTAGGGAACCACTAAGATGTCCAGCCCTTGTTACTAAATTAAGGCACATTTTTCTACCATATAACACCTCTCCTGCCAGGAGCTAGATGCTCTCTGAATCCTGAATGTGATCTTCTGATAAATACTTATCTGAGATTGTCCACACTTTATTTTGATTTTTAGGATTAAATGTTGTTTATCTTATATTATCTGTTTCACTTATTTTACTTCCTTCTTGATAAACTTTTGCTTACAATGTATTTTTTTTCCAGTATGGAAATTTCTCTGACTACTTGCAACATATCTTTAATGACTTGAAGCATCCTGATTAACACCTCATAAAATTTTTGTGGGCTTCTGAATAAAGAAAAAAATCAGAGAACAGTGAAAGACCCTTTGGTCTGGCAATCATCAATGAAAAGAAATGCTGATCAATCGGATAGGATTTTGAAATGGATACAGGGATAGGATGTATACATTGATATATGTTAGTGCTCAGATGACTTATCTGAGGTCTTGTATGTTGAGTGTGACATGGATATTAATATTAACACAGAGATGGTTTTCCTTTGGTCTAGGAATTTAGGGAAGATTCCAATCTTTCCTAATCTGTATTTCAAAATCTGTTGGATTCACCAACAAACGTTAAATTTTAGTTTACCCTTTTATTAGCACTACTGTCAAAGAGATGACACTGGCAAATGAAACTTTTGGAACAGTTAACAAGTTTCAGAATATTCAAGCCTGGGTATATGAATATTTTCTCATGGAGTTCTAGTTTTAGTAGTATCAACCTCTGAGTCAAAGAAATAATAATATAAAATTGTCATAATTGTGAATCTGGGAATTAATCAGCCAGTTGATTTGTATATTCTCTAAAGAAATTATGATATACATTTGAAAAAGTCAAAATACTTGAATATTTTTTCTTTCTTTTCTGAATACAAATTTACTTTATAAATGTGGGCATCCAGTCTTAAAGTTTCAGAATAAGATTAGAAATTCATTATCAATAATAGACTTGAGGTTTCTAACTACAAAAGTGGCCTTGTAAAGAATCTCCCTTAGTTTTGGCTACTACGCAATTTATCTTTAAGAGTCAGAGTCTTCATAAGTCAGTTGAAGGTGAGTCATCCTCCCGTGATGCACCTGAGAACTTGATCAAGTTACAGATTTTATATCCATGACAAATTATAGACAAACTTAGTCTCTGGCCATAAAGTATACTCTTCTTAGAATTTTAAGTCATGAGCATGTAATAAAAACAACTATAAGTTGTGACCTTAAAATGAATTCTAATTTGGTCTTGACACTCATAAAGAGTGCACCACATTCTCAGGTCCTTCACTGCATGACTTTATAGCCTCTTAAATGACAATGGACATTTACTTATACAGCAAGGTCATGGAAGACAATAGACTAACTTAAAAAAATACAAGTAAGTTTCATATCTTGCTAGCATTATTTGCTAAAGTTGTTCAAGAATCTAGTTCAGCCTTCAAAATATTTTAAAGCAATTACCTTAAGAAAGAAATGCAGCATAAAAATGTTTGTTGCTTTTCTTACAATTCTAGCAGTCCTTAAAGTTGTACTATACTACTTTACATGTTTTATTTAATAGATATTTGTGATATATCTGTTCATTATGTGTATGTCTCAAAATTATAGTCTGTTTACATCCTTTGATATTTGTAAAAATATGCCATACAGCTTTCACTAGTAAAATACTCTATTTCCTAAAGGTTACATTTGTAAACATATACCTATTTGATAAATATGATTCTAGCTCATTCATGCTTCACCTCATCTTCTCTATGTGGTATGTATCTTTCTTAATTGGCACTCAGTCCAGAACTTACATGGGAATGTACTTAAGTGGAAATCACAAGAAGGTAGATAGACGTCCTGAACTTACATGGGGATGTACTTAAGTGGAAATCACAAGAAGGTAGATAGACATGTCTTCTAAAAACAGAAATATTTCCCCAGGTATCTTAAATACATATGCCCTAAAATATTAAAAACAAACCCTTATAGATAACACTTAGACTGCAGCATGTTACGTACATTCACAATAGCCTGGACCTTCAAAATATTTAAAAATATGCAAAGAAAAATGACAGTGCTTGATAGGATAGGCATAAATCATAACTTTAAATAAAATGATGTGAAAAACACTATTTTATAGATGCAAGTTGGGAAGGAATTAACTTCTATGCATGGCAAAGCAATTCAAACCAGGATTCATTATACATCAAATATTTAATTACAGTTTGCCGTTAAAGAAGAGCACACTATAAAATCATTTAATTAATTTTAAAAATTGACTCCAGAGATCAAAAAAGATAATATTTTTATGAAATATTTATGAGACTAAATTTTAAATTTGGTAATTGAACACGATCTAAATATGTAGTGATATGAAAAATGGATACATTTTTATTTATAAGCAACACAAAACACATTTCAGCAAAAGTTTTATTATAACATTTAATTTTCCTGTAACCACAGACAAAAGTCAATGGATTACCCACTGGTTTTAGATTTTGAGTGCTTAAGACTTGAATTATAATCTTGTTAGCAGGTTTTGTAAAAGATATGTGACACAATTGGTGGTATCCTCACATAGGAGGCAAAAGTAAATATTACATGAGTATATTCAATATTCTGGGCACTGTGGGTGACATAAGTGGGTAGGATGAGGAAGGTGAGGACAAAATATCCTTAAATATTTCAGGGTTTTAAAAGAGGGTAGAGAAGGGTAGGGACTAATTTACATCACAAGTTAATTCCTGAACTCTTTTCAGATTACTCATTATGAAATCCTAAATGGTTTAAATATGTTTCTCATTTATATAAAAATTAATAAAAGTGTTAGCTATCTCAGCATAGTTGTCAGAGGGATCAGTCATAGTATTGACTGAGTAACACATACTCTGTCCCTACTGTATATAATTATTCTAACTAATGAGAACTTTTGCAGAGGAAAACAAGAGAGCTAAAATGTGTGCACTTACAACAACAATGAGTAGAGGATTTTAAGTAATATTCCCTGAATATATACATTTCCAGTGATTACAGAAATCATGACAATTACCTATATTTCAATGACTCTACCATATGGGTGCATGGGGAAATGTCAAATAATGATTTTGCAATTAATATGATTAAATAAGTTCATATGCACAACAATACAGTCCCAGGCACACAGAAGCATTCAATACATACATTTCTGAGTCACCTCTAGAGAGATTTGGTTGTTTGGCTAGTGGCATAGGCTTTATTATTTTTCTGTACCTGGATTCATTAATTTTCACTGTTCAATACAGTGTTATTTCCTTGAGACTATTTTTCTTGAAATATAATAAATTCAATGCTAGTATGGTCTAAAAATACAGTTGTTCAAATATATTTAAACCAAAATTGAATTTTACATCCCTAGGTACATTTTAGGTAATTTTATTATATTTCTTGACTATATACTGAAAAGTTTCCATGAGTTCTGTTTTTAAAATTTTGAGCCTTATTTTTATTTTACGTGTATGGCTGTTTTGATTGCATTTATGCCTGTCAGAGATGTTTTTGAGTTTCCTGGGCAGATGGTTATGAGCTGTCATGTGAGTACTGGGCATTAAACCTAAGTCCTCTGGAAGACCAGCTGATACTTTTAATTATTGAGCCACTTCTCTAGCCCTAATTGCCATTAGTTAATATACTGGATATGAAAATAATGAAATGTTATTTCTAACTCTGATTTTTTCTATGTCAAAGAATAGAAGTAGCAGACACACACACACACACACACACACACACACAAACCCCTGCGTTTTTTCCTTTCTAGCAAAAAATCTTATAAACTATAATCATCCTCTAGTTCCCAAGCAGAAACTGGGGTCAGTTACATTCATTTCATTTTCATTAATTTATTTCACTTTTAATATTGTGTGTGTGTATTTGTGTATGTGTGCATGAGAGAGTGTGTGTGCATTTGTGTATGTTTGTGTGTGTGTATGAGTGTGTGTGTATGCGTGTGTGTATGAGTGTGTGTGTGTGTGTGTGTGTGTGTGTGTGAGTGTTGAGCTCTGGGAGGTCAAAGGTATTAAATCCCCTGGGACTTGTATTACAGGTGGTTGTGAGCATTCTAACATGGAGCTGGAAATCAAAGCCAAGCCCTCTGCAGAGAAAGTATGACTTCTTAAACCATTCCTCCAGACCCATAATAAATACATTTAAAAGGTGTTCATATAATATTAATTAGATAATGATACTTACTATTCGTAATCATTGGTCATTCCTCCAAATCGCATTTTTCATGTATTCCTGGATTTTCTACTGAATGATTGCAACTATAAGTACTGAGGACATAGTGAGCTGCATTAAGTCTGACGTTATATTTACTGTATTTATTAAATATTTATATATTTACTGCACTCACTATAAATTGAGTCAGAGCAGATTAGCAAATCACAGCTGTATTCTTGGGAATATGTTTAAGAACAAGAAAATAAACCCCACTAGTGGACTAGTGCAGACTGAAGAAAAAAGCTTTTGGCTGCAGGCACTTATTATATATTCTTTGCAAAAAAATAATAGTTATCAATTTCTTCAAATGTTAGTGTCCTATGATTCTATAACACACAGTATGAAATCAGAGCAGACAAAACTTTCTGATCAGTGATATAGTCCATTATTCCTCAATTTTTAGAGTACTAGACAATCTTCCAAATATAAGACATATAAGCTTATAAGTTTTGAAGCTTTTGAAGAACAGCTATTACAGAACACACTGCACACTTTGGTCACAGGTCATAGGGAATTAAATGAATACTGAACCAGAAGTGGGAGGTTTTTCCCTACTGGCTAGCCTTCATACTGCTAGAAGTTTCTGTGCATGCTGGTGGGGAAGAAAACTCGTCGTCACTCTTACCTAGACATGAATCTTGTTAGCTATAATAATATCTAAGAGATGAGTGGAATAGGCCTTCTATTGCAATAGTGACATGACTTTTAAAGGGATAATTAACAGTTTTCTGATTTTACTTGATTTTCATGCCTTTTTTATGAACTTAGTCAACAGTCAGAGGCTAGGCAGCTCATAGATCATAACAGGGAACCTATTATTATTATTATTATTATTATTATTAACAGTTATGCCATTTGACTACCTTCTACATACTCATGTTTATACTCATAGAAGGCTTCCTGCCTTTTTTGCAGAAGCTTCTTACTACAGAGAAAAATAGTTAATACAAAAACTCACTGCTGATTAAAGTACTGAAAATAAGTGATGTTGGGGTTCTTAGCCCCAAATGGGACAGCTATCAGCCCCTTTGAGACTCAGGAACCATTACAGACAAAGGGATTGACATACTATAAGAACCTGAGGGTCTGAGGATGATATGCAGCAAAAAACTCTTCTGGATATAGCCCAGTCGTTGCACTCATAATCTCACTGATTATCTACACCAGACTTGTACAAACTTGGTCTCATGAATTGCAGGGAGGGAACTATATGGCCTATCTATTCCTGAGTGATGCCATTGCTCAGTGATAAGTGACCAATAAGTTTCCCTACCTCCAGTAAATAGTCTCCTATCTATATAAGGCAAGAAATTCTGATCAAACTCAGTGAGTTATCTAAAATGAAAACACTCGAAGTATAATGCAGACTTGTTACAAAGAAGGTTGAGAAAGAGACAGAGAAGGGGGAGGAAGAGGAAGGGAAGGAGAAGAATGAGGAAGGGAAGGAGGAAGCAGAGATGAGATTAGTCGAATAAGGAAAAGAGTGCTAAAGTTCAGGATATAAATGTAGGAAAACAAAATAATTAAAAATACATTAAATGTATGTTAAATTAACTTTCAATTATATAATTTTAACACATTGTGAGGTCACCTCTCTCTCTAAAAACACACTACTGTCAGCTGTCATTGTTTCTTATGTGTTTATAATTTACAACGCCTTATCTTCTATTATTGAGGATTAACTGTCCAAATAGACAATGTTTATGTCTCCCATTAAAACTGATTTCAACGGAACCCTCCTGTGACATGGTGAAAATGACACTTCTATAACTACCATGAAAATATAATTCTTAAATTAAAAATTAGAACTATCGTTTGATTCATGAATCCCATTCCCATGTATTTTTCCAAACTGAAGCAATCATGTTTAGAAGGTATTCTCATGTTCTTAGCAGGGCAATTCACAGCAAACAGGAAAGGGAAACAATGGTGTTTATGTAATGATGAATGGATAAGGTGTGATGTCTCTACACAATGAAGCATTAACAACAACTGATAGAAGAAATATTCTGTGTGCAGTAATGCAACCAAAGACAAATATGTTAAGTAAAAATATGCAAATCTCAGAAAGAAATGCACAGTTTTGTTCACACACAGAATTGTTAAATGTGGCTTTATAGGAACTGAGAGTTGAATGGTGAATACCAAGAAGTTAGGGGAAGTAGTAGAAAGAAAGGAATGTATAACACATGACAACGGTGGTCTAGTCACATTGTGATTGGAGTGAGAAGTTCTGGTGTGCTAGAACAAAGTTATGTACGGGAAGATAACTACAATAACATATACTTGAAAGTTTATAAGACAGTAAAAATGGTTGAAGTTATAAATACATTTGACCTGTATTGCTTGTTATTCGGTATTTCAAAATATTACATTATCTCATTGGTAGCCTCTTCTTATTGTGATGAAATAAAACTGAAAATCCGTGATGTGACCAAAAAATTTACTTATTGTATTGATTAAATTTAACTTATTTTTTTCTTTTTTTATTCAAACATAGTTTATTTAAAGTTAAGAACACAGTATGTTAGAATCCCCCCTTCCAAAAAATAAATGATTCTATGTATGTTTTTATTTACATGGTTAAATAAGAGGCTACCAACCTACTTTTTAATGTGTAGACATTCACAGCAAAAAAATCAAAATTATCACACTACCAAAATAATGTCTATGTTGTTATTGTTGTCATGCTAATCCTACAATGATTGCCACTAGCATCATCACCAGCATCACCCCTGCTGTAGTCATCATCCATCATTGTGTCAGAAAAACATTTCTTGAAAAATGAGGAATATAGCAAACCTACTACTTTACTTTTAACTTATTCTTTAAAACCGATTTCAGGAGTGTCTACTGTCTTTTCCATTTTTCCACTGAGCCTGTTACTCAGTGTTATAGTGTTTCAGCACTATATGTTGATAATATTAAAGCTTTGGACCCAGTGTGTTGATCTGCCATATTTTCAGGCTCAACGATACCTTCATGACATCTACCCTTTGATATTCAGTCTAAAGTCAGTTCTTAGAGTTGTATCCATGATAAAAGGTAAACTCATCATCCAACCTGGCTCCTCTGTTTTCATGAAAAAACAAGACAGAAAAATTTAACCTTTCTACTAAGCTTATACCATGTGAAAAAGAAAAGGATAAAAATACACAACATTAATAATGAAGAGAGTGAGTAATATATATGAGTTAAAATACTAAGATGTAATAGTAAAGTCTATGACCACTATGAAACTGTGACAAGTGATTATATTCTGAAATTATCATTAAAAAGAAGTCAAGACCAAATATTCTAGAATTCAAACAACTTTCCCCCAAATATGTTACTGATAGTGGAGGACCAGAATTTGAACATATACAGCTGATACCTGAGGCTATTATTTTCGCCACTTCTATTAAGAATACTGAAATGCAGAGTGAAATGGATATGTTCCAAAAACACATACTATTAGAATATATTCAAATACAGGTGCAGAAAGCCAGAGTGGCTATTAAATTGGTAAAAGAATGTCTTTATAAAACCTGACAGTAAGATGGATTAAAATACAATATGGAAGTTATGTTGTACTTGTTATTTAAATTGTTCTAGAGTTTAGAAACTGGAACAACTTGTAATCTTGTTATGTAAATACAATATTCAGATTCTGAACCCTCAGTAAGAAATTACAGCACATTTACAGACATTCTTAAACTAAGAACAGGATTATGAAAACCAAATACATTGTAAAGATAAAGAACCATGCTTCAAAACAGGTATCTGCACCCATTCTTGATGAAGATAATAGTGCTGTCATTTATCAGCTAATTAGCATATCAAGTACTTTATACAAATCTTTTTTACAAGTCATAGATGAAGGTGGGTTTTTTTGCTTTGTTTTATTTTAGAGTTTTGTTCTGCCCTCATTTATGTGGAATTGCTCAGAGCCCCAGGAAAATTCAAGCTCACCCTCTGGGTATAACTTTGTTGCTTAATGGTTCAATACTAGAAAAGGTACTGGAATAATTTAGCATAATGATTATTTTAAAAAACAATAACATACAGTTATATACATGAAGGAAAACTATAAATGAATATATATATTAAGAGTACATTTCGGGCTGGAGAGATGGCTCAGCGGCTAAAAGTACTGAAAGCTTTTCCAGAGGTTCTGAGTTCAAATCCCAGCAACCACATGGTGGCTCACAACCATCTATGATGAGGTCTGATGCCCTCTTCTGGTGTGTCTGAAGACAGCTACAGTGTACTTATATATAATGAATAAATAAATCTTTTAAAAAATACATTTTACTCTAAAATACATAATGTTCTAGTAGATAAAAGAAAGGCAATAAACACTGAATATTTTAGAATAAAAAATTTAATGGACGTATTACTCATGCTTTCACAAAATGTTCTGCTCAATGAGGTGAATTTTTTTGAACATTATGTCTCATGGTACTATATATATTTATATCATTTGCCTAGAAATATATATATATATATATGTTATGCAAGAGTGCTTACACACAAACACACATGTATCTTATGCAAGTGTGCTTACACATATGCTCAAAGATGTGGTATCTTCATGGTATGCATAGAGAACTGAATTTTCTCTGGCCACATGGTATGGATCATTTCACAGCAAGTAATAAACATCTGCATCATTAGTTTTAATTTCTGAAACATTTTTGTATCTGTAACAAACTAATAATTTATTGCTGCATTATATTTTTTTGTTTTCAGAAACAGAATTGCAATAATTACTCTAAGATGCAGCTTTATTTTCCAACTACGAGCTAGCATACTTTTTATTTATTTTTTATTTTTGCTCATGATTTTGGTCTTTTTTCTCTGGTGAATACATTTGCATGTTTCAGAAGTTGCATGTAAAGGGTTGCACTGTGCACTGTGCACATGCATCACTGAATTGCCAAGCCTGGTTTATTTCAGATGAACTTCTCTTGGAATCATGGAAGTGGCATAAGGAAACAGTAGCCAGTGAGGGACAGTGGACATAGATGTTTCCATGGAAACCTAGCTAGGAAAAGAATACCTTGTTGTTTTCCTTTGTTCCTATTAGACTTTTCATTATCCAGTTCTCCATAAAAGTGTGCAAAGCCCTTTCCTCAATGTATTACAGCTTAGTGTGCCTTGTGAATCTGCTGTCATGGTTGCTGAAATGCACCAATGACCTGCATTTATTACTGAGATGAGCATTCACACCCACACCCAGGTTAGTCATTTTGGAAATATTCTTAACGTTTTATCCTCTTTTAATACCTCAATTCATTCCAATATGTTAGATATTAATTATCTCCCCCCAGACATACTGCCCACCTGTTTCTCCAGGGCCTAATCTGGTGATTTTTCTGTCCTCTTCAGGCCTTCTGCACAAACTGCCAGATCTATAAGATGAGCATTTCTTTAACTGTTTCTTCTTACTTACTTAATACACTGTGTTTTGCACTGTGTGATTTTTCAATTCAAAAACACTGGTGTCATTTTGCAGACAGAAACCTTTTGACAATCAGAAATGTCTATGCAAATATCTATGAAGTAAGTAAATTTATGGGTGGTGTATATGTGACTCAATGATAGAATCCTTGCTTATGTAAGGCCCTGGGTTTAGAAAAAGAAGAGTAAAATTTAGAAATTAAAAAGATGTAGACCATTGTGTACAAAAAATTCAAAGATCTTCTATTTCCAACCATTTCCAATTTCCAAACTGATTAATTTAAAGGATAAAGGAGTTTCATAATTGTTCAGTCACAGAGTGACTTACATCTCTACCTGCTAAAATTCATTTAAAACTCTACAGATGGGGCTTTAACAATCTAACTTTATCTATCTAATCCCTATATAACCTATTCTTACACCTAGATACAGGTATAAATGATAGAAATATAGATAATATAGCTGTAGATATTTTAAACTAGGTGTTGGTTTACATGCTTTAATATCAGCATTTATAGGCAGATGTGAAAGGATTGCTGTCAGTTTGAGTCCAACCTGGTCTTTGTTATAAGTTCCAGCCCACCCAAGGCTACTTAGTGAGACCTTGTCTCAAAAAACAAAACACACACATGCATGAACACACATGTATGAACTCAAGTATTCATGCACACATGTCTGCATTCACATACACACACTCATGCAAATGTTTATGTTTTATCAATTTTTGTATTAAGTAATTTATTTTTAACTAATACAGAAAATATATTATTGTCTATGGAGTACCACAAGATGTTTAAACATACATGTAGGTTGTAAAATATTTGAATCAGTGTAAACATATCTGTCTTCTGAACATATATCACTGCACTGTGGTAAGAGTTTCTCAGACCTTTTCCTTGCTTTCCTGAAATGAGCAATGCAGAACTGTGTCCTCAGTCACTATGCTATACCCAATGGACCAGATATCATTGTTTCTATGTAACTAACTTACCACCCACAGATCAAGGATTTGAATATTACTTGGAGGCAGTCTTTATACGATAGTCATGACAAGTTATAAATGGATAGTATGAGACAATCTATTCTCTCATAGTTCTGAAGTGTGTGTTAGCAACTGCTGGTTTCTCCTAACTCCCAGCTTCTCTTGACCCTGACTGGCATGCCTTGGTTGTAGCTTCACCTTTCTAGTCTCTGTCACCATCCCCCGGTTCTATTTTCCATTCTATGTTTTGTCTACATTTTCTACATTTTCTAATTTCCCTTTCACATCTCTTAAATATACCATTTATTGTTCTATGATGGCAAGATCCAAAGTAACTTCATCTTGATTATTACTGCAAACCCTTATCTCTAAGGTTATATTCACATTTGAACACACACTGTAGGAATGTCAATTATTACAATGAAGATTCTATTGTTGCTCTCTGTAAATACTCCAAACATCTACTTGATCACATCATTAGATTTTCACATATATATTTTATAAGATAGATATTGGCAGAGGTAAATTCAGTCTTGATGTTTTTTGTACTACTCAATACTGTCAAATTTTTCCTAGATAATTTAAATGACAGTCTTACATATCCTTGTGAGTTTTTTCAGATACATAGTTAATGAATTAGCAAATTCAAGACCTCATCAACACTATAGCTGAATCAGATTTTTTCTTAGTATAAAAATATTCAAACCATTTTTCTGTGTCAAGGATTTTAGCAAGTTTGGCTCTCAATTATACATAGCTTGATTCCTTAGAAAAAGTACTGTTCTTTAAAACATACTAGCATATGGTAAAATTTCAGAGTGAAACTCAAAGGTAATGATCTTCATGTAAATTTTGAAACCTAAAGTGAAAGTACACTTCTTAATGTTATTTACATAATTTTAACACAGCTTTTCAATTTTTTTTTCATGGAGTCTATCGTTCTAGAATTACTTCGTGGAGTTCTGATGCTTTTGGAGGAGACATACCTATGCCGCTTAGAGATGTATCATGCAGGTAATCTGGGCTGCCCTGTTTGAGTGATATAATGATAGCCATGTAGTTAGAATGGGAACACATGTGTTGGCATGGATCACCAGCATGGATAACGTCTAACATTGACTCAGCAGATGGCCACCAAGTAAAATAAAATAGCATCTGGTTAACACTGAAAAGGTAAACTATTGGAGTTGGGAGCAGAAGGCAAAAATTCATGATATGCTCAAGCTGTCACAAAATTATTGAGTATTCTGGTATGGTGTCTAGTAAGAGATTGAAGCAGAATGCACTGAATTTTTACATACTATTCTTAATAGATTCCTTTCTTATTCCAAGGTTCCAACCTGAAAAGCCCATTAGGGGAATGACATATTAGCCATACTCATTCCAGTGGAACTAGTTCTTCCCTGTCCTGACTGTGGTTGCTCTTCTGTGATTACTTCAGAGTGATTTTCCCACTCACAGATATCCTTTATTCACCAGAGCCCTAAATCTGCAAAAGAAAAGGCACAATAAAGTTTCTTTTTCATGTCAGTTTTCTCTCTAATTAATTATCCTGCCAACCTGACCAAATAATGCTCAGAAATCATGCAAATAATTTAAATTTATGTGAGGTACTAATCATAATATGATTTAATATTATTTCTTAGTGTGAGTCTGTGAAGAACAGTAAAAATTCAGTCTCATTACTTTGTCATGACTGCACACATGACACTTTCACTATAGAATTAACTCCCCGACTTCCCCACGTGTTCCAGGTCATGTTAGGTGAATCTGTTCTTTTGACAATTTTCTGCAATTCTCTTAGCAGATAGCTAAGAAGCAGATAGTTTTAAACCAGCAATGTGATCTTATACAATGGAATCAGCAAACAATCAAGGTTGTTCCTACTTGGGTAAAGTTGCCTTTTAGATTGAAGAATAGACAAACAAAAATGTCTTTCAGGATCCCCCAAATAATGAATGGGTCATGAAAATGCAGGACAGATACCCTCGGAGATAGAGAAATCCTGTGTCACAGACCATGTCACTCTGTAGATAGCATGAGGATTCAATGTCTGTCTTAGTTAGAGCAACAGGACCACACCTACCCCAACAAAGTCACACCTACAAATAGTGCCACTTCCAGGGCCAAGCATATTCAAACTACCACAGTCTCTAAGAGCACATCCTAATCTGGCTTCTTAAAAACAATAAAACTGATTTCTTCCTTTGTCTTGGATATATAGGAGCTGCTGCTTTGAAATAAACATGGCAAACTCACATCATTCTGTACTTGAACATTTAATATCAAAATCAAAAATATATTAATTGTTTTATGGTCTTATTTTCATTAAATCAGTTCTATGATCAGAAAGATAAAATGGTCTGTAATCTAGAGCATTGAGTTGTAGAATCTTTGTAGGAAGGAACATTTCCTAAATCTGAAGTTCACTCTAAGTCTTTTGTTTTTTTTTTTGTTTGTTTGTTTTTTTTGTTTTGTTTTTTTTTTTTATTAACTTGAGTATTTCTTATATACATTTCAAGTGTTATTCCCTTTCCCAGTATCCGGGCAAACATCCCCCTCTCCCCTCCCCTTCCTTATGGGTGTTCCCCTCCCAACCCTTTTGAAACCTGAACAATTTACATGGTTCAAAAAGAATTTCTCCTAAGAAAATAAAAATATGAAAAAAATAAATACTACTGATAAATTTATACTAATCTTCCCACACAAAACTGCCTTCACCATTTATTTGTTTTATAAGTACATGTTATACTTAATTACTTCACAAAATATCCCATTACCTAAACTTTTTTTGTTTCATTGAAAATAATTTATTTCATACATTATAATCTTATCATGTTTCCCTTCCCCATTTCCTTCCAGATCTTCCCTATTCGCCAATCTATCCAACTCCACACCTTCTCTTTCCTCCATCGCCAGTGGGATTGCAAGCTAGTACAACCACTCTGGAAATCAGTCTGGCGGTTCCTCAGAAAATTGAACATAGTACTACCTGAGGACGAAGCTATATCACTCCTGGGCATATCCCAAAAGATGCTCCAACATATCACAAGGATACATGCTCCACTATGTTCATAGCAGCCTTATTTATAATAGCCAGAAGCTGGAAACAACCCACATGTCCTTCAACAGAGGAATGGATACAGTACTAACCAGCTATTAAAAACAATGACTTCATGAAATTCATAGGCAAATGAATGGAACTAGAAAATATCAACCTGAGTGAGGTAACCCAGTCACAAAACACACACATGGTATGCACTAATGATAAGCGGATATTAGGCAAAAAGCTTGGAATACCCGCAATGCAACTCACAAACTTTCTGAAGCTCAAGAAGTAAGACCATAGTATTCATGCTTCAGTCCTTCTTAGAAGGGGTAACAAAATACTCAAGGGAGGAAATACAGAGACAAAAATGTGGAGCAAAGGTTGAAGAGATGTCCCACCTTGGGACCCATTCCATATACAGACACCACACCCAGACACTACTGCAGATGCCAAGAAGTACATGCTGACAGGAGCCTGATATGGATATCTCCTGAGAGGCTCTGCCAGAGCCTGACAAATACAGAGGCAGATGCTTGCAGCCAACACTGTGCACAGGGTCCCCAATGGAGGAGTTAGAGAAAGGTCTGAAGGAGCTGAAGTGGTTTGCAATATCAACCAACCAGACCCCCATGAGTTCCAAAGGACTAAACACCAACCATAAAAGTACACATGGAGGGATCCATGGCTCCCACTGCATATGTAGCAGAGGATGGCCTTGTGAAGGAAAGGCCCTTGGTCATGTGGAGGCTTTATGTCCCAGCATAGGGGTCATAGGGAGATACTAAAGCAGTGAGACAGGAGTGGGTGGGTGTGTTGGAACACCCTCATAGAAGAACGGGGAGGGGTATAGGGAGTTTATGGATGGGAAACTGGGAAAGAGAATAATATTTGAAATATAAATAAAAATATCCAATATTAAAAAGAAAAGAAACCTAAATTAAAAATAAAACAAACAAGCAATAAAAACAACTAAGTATAAAAACCAAGAAAAACACAAAAGACACACACACACACACACACACACACACTTTAGTCTTTAACTAAAGATTTACAATATCTCCAAAAATAATTTTTTAAGATTTGCAGGTTCTTGACCACAAATCAGAACCAATATATGCTTGGCCATTATTTTAAAATAGCCCATCTTAAGAATTTTTGTAACAACTACAACAAAACAAAAATTATATCTAGAAGGTGAGAGGAATATTAATTATCTTGTTAGTTATGACCATTACTTAATTTATATATGATTTAAAGCATAAAGTTGTGCAGATTAAATACACATGAATTTTATTTGTCAAGAATCCCTAACAAATGTTAAGAAATACCAATTAAATTAGCTGAAACACATGCTTAGCATCCTTTTGTGCTGAATTCAAGGATGATTTTTATAGATGGTTTCAGATAGAAAATATATTTGAATCATGAGAATTATAAAACTACATAGAATCTTTGAAAAGTACTCATGGTAAAAGGAATAATAGACCCATATGATAAAGAACTATGACACTGATCAGCAAAAATAATTATGCAGAAAACATACTACTTAAGAAAATAACATTCTCTTTGTAAAAAGACACATGTAAGCCATTCTCTTTGTAATGTTTATTTCGTTTAAGTGCATTTAAAATGAAATCTACTTTTTTTATTAATCATTACATTTGTTTACATTTCAAATGGTATCCCACTTCCCAGTTCCCCCTTTACAAGCCCCACCCCATGCCACAACCTCCCTCTTCTCCCTCCCATTTGCCTCTATGATGGTGTTCCAGCCCCACCCATCCTTTCCAGCCCCACCCCTCCACCACAGGATGGCTTTGTTGGATATCAGTGGGAGGAGAGGCCCTTGGTTCTTAAAAGACTTGATGCCACAGTGTAGAGGAATGCCAGGGTTGGGAGGTGGGAGTTGGTGGGTGGGTGGGGGAGGACTCTTATAGAAGCAGGGAGAGAAAGACTAGGATAGGGAGGTTCTGGAGAGGAAACCTGAAAAGGGAATAACATTTGAAATGTAAATAAATAAAATATCCAATAAAAAAAAGTATTATCAGACTGTCTCCACTTGTCTAGAATTTCCTATAGAAATGGAAAAACTACTTTCGTATCATTAATTACAGACAGGAATTAGCCTTAGTGATAGAGTGTGACCTGAAATTTATAGATAAAATAAACCCTTTTCTCCCCAAGATACTTTTGTTCATGGCCTTTTTATCACAGCAATAGAAACCATAACTAAGGTATCCTTCTACTGATCTGGTGTTTAATTTATTTTTGAAACTCAGAAATTTTTAAGAGATCATCTCCCATTATTAGTATCATAAAATAATAAAGAAATTCTTGAAGTTCCCTGTTCTGGGGAGTGGATAGAGGTACAGCTCATACCAGAAAGGAATACTTCTTATTTATCTTTAAAAAAAGTTTATTTTTTATACTGGCAATTCATTCATGTGTTTAATAATCTGTACAATGTCTACATGTTACATTCAGTTAAAAAACACAACTCTTCAAATATGAATATTTCAATTTGTGGTGTACTATAGCTTAATTTTCAAAATTAATTGTAAAATAATTTGCAAAAAAGTAAATTTCTTGTTGCAGGTTTCAAGTCCCTTCTTTTCCACCATCAAAATCCTTGAAGTCAATTGCCAAGGTCCAGCTCAGCACTAATGTGCTGAGGAAGGCAGTAAGGGTAGCACTGGAGGTGGCCAAAAGCAACTTAAATATTCTTTCTGGCAACTTAAATATTCTTTGCTATTTAGGGGCTCAAAGCTGATAGCTTCTGATAATTAACTCCAGCTGATAGCAGCAGGGGATTAAGAAAAGAAACTTGGTTTCTTGGGATCTTTACTCAGGGCTCAGACTTCCTTAACTCTTCATGAGACAAAGTGAAAAGAAAAGACAAGAAAAAAAAAACAAAAACAAAACAAAACAAAACAACACAAAAAAACACCAGGCACACACAATGGATGAAACAGAAAAGTACTATACTACCACTTTATTTTTCTTAGTATTTATACCTTTTCAGGATAATTGATCACGTGCTTTTATATTCACCTTTACATAAGTTCATTGTAAATTTAAGCTAATAGGTCATAGGTCAATACGACTTAAGTTATAGCAGAATTGTTTAGATGCCCTTCTATTAAGAATAGTATGTGACAAGAAAGGATTGAAGTTGCTGAAGGGGTTTGCAACTTCATAAGAACAACAATACCAACCAACCAGTGCTCCCAGCGACTAGACCACCATCCAAAGACTACACATGGGCAGACCCATGACTCCAGCTGCATATGTAGCAGAGGCTGGCCTTGTTGGGCATCAATTGGAGGAGAAGCCCTTGGTCCTGCCAAGGCTTGATGTCCCAGTGTAGGGGAATGTCAGGGTAAGGAGGTGGGAAGGGGTTGGTGAATGAACACCCTCATAGAAGCAGGGGAAAGGGGCATAGGATAGGGGATTTTTAGACAGGAAACCCAGAAAGGAAATAACATTTGAAATGTAAATAAAAGAAATCCAATAAAAGAAAAAATCCAATAAAAGAATAGTACCTGACTAAACATTTGTTATCTATATGTTTAAAGGAATAGTTTTTGTTGCAATTAACATGGTTTTGTCAGAAGACAGATCATCTGCCTTGTGTCTTGTTATATTGAAGTCTTATATCAATGAACTACTCCATTTATTTTCTTTCTTTGCACCTATAATAAATTATTCATTCCTAGTTTATGACCTTTAGTTAGGTTAGGCCTTATTACAAACCTAGAAGAAATACTTTCCTTGATTGTAAATTTGTTCCAAGCCTGTTTCCTTTTCCTAGTACAATTAACCTGTGACACATAAAGACTTACAGAGATCCATTCACTACTTTTATTCTATAGGAGGTTTGAAATTACTTGTATCAATTTGGGAGTTCTACAGAATCATTATCAGGAATTATAAAATTGATTTGTCTAATACATGAAAGTTCATCCTCATATTCTTTCTGCAGATCTTCCCAATAGTGTGGGCCGACGCTCAGGAATCCTTAGGATATGTAATAGAGGCAGGAAAATGACATCACCATGGAGAAGCAATCCTAGGATGAAGTCTCTAGGGACTTTGTCTCTCGAGTGCACCCACAGCAGCCATGAAAAATAGTAGGCCATTTCCAGAAATCTCACTTGCTTACCATAGCCTTTCCTAAACGCCTTTTGACAGTCAAAAGTTAAAACATTAAGACATTATTTCTTATACTCCTTAAATGACTAACTGCTAGCAGGCTGCTTCATTCTCACATTAAAAGAATTTTTTAAAAACAAATGATACTTTAAAATAAGTCATAATTTAAATTAGTTCAAATTTCTATAAGTTTAAATAATTTGGATCTGTCTTTACAAGCATAGGAAATCGTTTTCTTAAATTAGACCACATTGTTTTAGAGAGCCCTTCATTTCTCAATAATATTATATGAACCATAAAACTATCATAAACTATTAAAATTTCAGGCCTGGATTGCTACTGAGTCTGTAAATCTACATATGACAAGCATCAGTATTTTTCAGAATGGATTGTGTATACAAGGACTGAATAGAGCTTTGCCTTGTGCTCTTGGAAATCATAGAGATTTTATTAGTAGCATTTTGATCAAACATTTTTATAATTAATAATGGTGAGATTAAAAACTATGAATATTCTTTGATTATCTTAAAATGATTAAAATTATTTAGTTTAAATAACATACATGAGGTTTTTACTGTGATTTTGTGAGCCCTTCATGTGGCAGTTCTGACTCAGAATGTTTTTGTTGTGAACGTGATGTCTAGGTTTTGAAGCTGTAAGGGCCAAAATACATTAACTGTGTCAGTAGCAGTTCCATGAAGCAGGTCTTAAAAGTGGGAAAAAGTCTAACGAGATATGTTGTAACATTTGAGTCCATATGCTTTTTCCCCTTATGATTCCATTTGGCATACATTTTGCTTAGATAAAAACCATGAGGCATGATATATTTTTCCACATTATAACAAAGGGCTTATCATTATGATGTATACTAGATTAGTCAGCTAAGTTAGAATATCAGTCTCCTTTTATACCAAGCTTTTTTTTCACCTACTTCCCTTTGGAATAAAGTCACAATGAATATATCACATTTGAAAAGTGATGAATTGCATGTCACTTTCTAATTAAAGGTTCTTCTGCAAGGAATATTTTTCTATCCCTGCCCACTTATTCGTTTAAACTTTTTATGTCAACATGGTCTCCAGATATTTATAACAGTTTATAATCCCACTCTATAATTGTTGCTCAAATTCTGTGGATTTTCCTGACTGGTACTCCTTTAAGAGTTTGTTTGATTAGTTAATTAATTAATTTCTGTAGTTTCAGCTTTATAAGATGCTCTGAGTTAACCTTGACTAGTACGTCCCTTTCATCCTAGAATCAGTAAGTTCTCTGTGAATCCCAGTTAACCCTTTTTAGAAACCAAGTTCTAGATTCTTAGTATACTTGGGCATTTATTTTAAATTCTGTTGTTTTCTGTCTCTCCTGGAAATTGCTTAAGTGCACAGTTTACTGAGAACTGTGCTCTGTTGGTACTGATCCTCATGTACTGATGTGATGCTCAGGCTAGAGGACATGGATGCTGCCTGTGTGCTGTCACTTTCCTCTAGGACACATTGCTGCGCTGATTCCTAGAGTTCAACTAAAATACTCATTTCAAGGTCAATACAAGAAGAAGCACAGATGCACACATGGGCTGAGTCTGGGTTATGAACATGAATGTTTCTGAATCACTGTACCAGTATTGAGACATGAAGAAGTTGGATGTTATCAGTCTAGGAATATGGCATGATGCAAGTACAGAATGCATGTGTAGTATTGACTTAATACAAAGTCACCAAAATGCCACTTAAGAACCAGAATACAAAGAAATATTTACTTTTCCTCTGTCCCTCTGGCATATATCCTTTATCAGATAGGGGAGGTGATCGTGGGTTATAAGAAAGAATGACATTAAGCAGCAAGAATCTTTGAGAAGAAACTGGGTATACATGTCCATATATTTGTCTGAATATTGTGTGATAGACTATTTCTGAAGAGATGAGACACACACATGCTAACTTATTCAAGACAGAAAGTCCATGAAAGATTAACAATTCCAGCAATGCCAAATTTGGGAAAGCAATGAGTTTTGAATTGGGGCTACAGATAAGAGTATGGGTGAGGAGATACAAGTATCAGGAATTATACAAAAGCAGCCATATCACCAGAAAGTTCACATCAACATGGGTGATGTCTTCAAAAAATGCAACTGTGGAGCACTCCATGGAGCCTACCATGGTCTAAAAAATGTTTTTTCAAGTTTTACTGGTGAAAGTCTCTATTCACAACAACTGTTCTTTCCCATTTACATTGTTGGGTAGAGACCCTCAATAACATTTCCAATTTTTTTCCATTTTCATCTATGACCTTTGGTGACCTTTTGTTTATCTCCTCTTTCCTCCTGGAGCAAACATTGCACCTTCTAGATAATGTGGCAGTTTGGAAGTACAGGACACACACTACATGCATAAGTGTAAATATTGAACACTCACTTAGTAACTTATAAACACCAGGGAATGTGTACTCACAATCATTTCAGAAAACTGAAGTGTGAAAATGAGCAATGTTGCATGCTTTCCCATAATTTTGAGCCCTACCTTGAAAAAAACAACGATAGGAAACTGGAGTGCGATTTATAGCTAATTAAATTACAAAAGCCATTTGACTAAATATGTAAAGGGACTTGAAGTATTTCTTCTATAAGACTAATAATAAGCCTCAGAGTCAAAAAGATAGTATATTGAATTCATTGGGAAATTAAAGGAACATAAACTTTGGGCTAATGTTTCTCCAAAAATTCCAAATAAGTTTTTTACTAAATCATCGTAAGTAACACCATTTTTTGAAAATTGACTCTACAGTTATTTATACATCTCCAATTCTGATTATTGTAAAGTTGTAAACACCAGGCAACGAAACATTAAAATTAGGAAAATTATTTTTGTTGCTTTTTAAAGACTACTGAAGGGCTGAAAATAAAGGTATCCAATAAATTAACTATTTGACAAATTGCAGTGCAGTGCAATGAAGCTCCTATAAAATTCGATAAGGAGTTATGAATCATTTCTATTGACATTATCAGTTTTAGTACATTTCCTTGTATTAATTAAATGTGTAAACCTTTAGCCACATTTTCCCTGGAAATGATACCAAATCTTCCCTAAAATCCTCATTCTTGTTTTAAGTTCACATCTCTCCAGGCTTTGGACATTTTGCCTGTATCCTTTCTATAAACCCCCCTTTTCATTGAGCTGAATCTTTAAAAGGCAATAGGCCAACTAATATGTTACACAGCACAGGGACTGCTCCATGAAAAATACTGCAGGTTCAAACGACAAACTGCCTGTGTCTCCATAATGTCAAAGTGTTTTATGAACTTAGATGCTAAAATTCAATCTAAAATATATTGACTTATAGTAGTATTCTGATTCCATGAAAGCAACACATTACTCAAAGTTATGATCTAAAGTGTCTTGGGTGAGCTTTCACATGTCAGCAATACTACTACACCAGAAAACGCTTCACAGCTATACTTTGCCAAACACAAAATACAAGTCACAAGCTGATCCTGAACATCTCCCAGGTATTGTCTACTAAATTCTCAAAGCTTGAACCAAAGACCCAGGAGTCTCAGACCACCGGGGAACAAAGCTTCAGACAAAGACAAGATAGCAGAAATCCAAAACATTTGTTTTTACAGCATATCAGTATGTTGAGCTTCTTATAAAGCTTTCTACCACACATTCTCATTACAATATGCCATCCTATTCAGACTTCCTTTGCCTTCATCTGTGTGAGTCATTGTCTCTGAAGCAACTCAATTTCCTCAAGCTGTAGATGGGTCTGAAATTGCTTACCTGACTCACAAGCAAATGTCTTTGACGTTTCGTCATGAAAGATAATTGCCACTGCATGCTTCTTTGTCTCTCGAGGCAGCCTGGTTATATTTTTGATGTTGTGCAGTTCAGTTACCTTAAAAGAGAAAAATATTTTTTCTTTTTACTTTTGAAGTCCTGGGGATAAGCCCCCAGAGTCTTGTTTGTGATAATAAAACATTCTACCACTGAGCTACATGTACAACAATTATTACTTTTTATTTTAATGGATTGCATATGTGCTACATACAGTGCTTTAAACAAAATGGCCAGTTATCTCTACCCTAAGCCCCTAAGCATTTTCCAATGGGACATTGTACTGAGTTTGAATTAATGCTATCCACATCAGTAAAAAAGAAAACAAAATGTCTTCCATTAAACTTTCATTTTTGGTTATATTTCATGTTGATTACTGTATTTGAAATAGTCTAATGATAATGCATAATAGCTTCCTGGCAGTTGTGCTGTTATTAAACTTGTATCCAGAATAAAAGAAATATCAATCTGGTACAAAGAGAGCTCTCCATTAAATATCTGTTGAATATTGATGAGGTTTAGTAACAAGTCTCTTCCCCAACACTCTCAGAACCACACAAGACTAAGTCACTTAGCATCAGACACTGTCTATGGGATAAATAAAAAATTCAACATTCCAGGTCTCCAGTGCTTGAAAGAATAGTTTTGGAATGTTGTGTATTGAGAGCATGAACACAAAAGGCATAAAGTTAATGATTGCTAGCTCTCTGGTACCAAGACCACTGAAGCAGTTTGAGAATGAAATTTCAGCCTGAGGCAGGGTATTAATGCATGCTGAACTTTCCTTCGTGATGTTTTTGTTTATTTATTACAAACAAAAATAACAAAAAACACTTGACAGCTTTGCACATGTGCATAGAACATTCTGGTTACTTTTCCACCTCTATTAAAAATTTCAATAGCCACATTACTATTGTGGGAATAGGCTTTTCCATGTTTAGGATTGTTAGCATATTTAGTATCTTGAACTTACACAACTTTGATTAGTCCTGATGAGTTAATGTTAGCTTTATCCTTGTAAGAAAGATAAGAAACTTGATGATCAGAAGATTTAACTGTCTTAGTTAGGGTTTCTATTGTAGCAATAGAAACAACATGACCCAAAAGCAGGTTGGGTATGAAAGAAAAGTTTTGTTTTGTTTTGGTTTGTTTTTGTTTTTGTTTTGCTTGTTTGGTTGCTTTATGCTTCCAAATTGCTGTTCATCAATGAAGGAGGTCAGGACAGAAACTTGCATAGGACAGGATGCCAGTGACAGGAGCTGATGCAGAGGCCATTGAGTGGTGCTGCTTGCTAGATTGGTTCCATTGGATTTCTCAGCCTGCTTTCTTATAGAATCCAGGACAACCAGCATAGGGTTGAACAGGCTACATCCTTCCCTATTGGTCACTAATTGAGAATATGCCTTATTGCCAGATCTCATGGAAGCATTTCTTCAACTGAGAGCCATTCCTCTCTTGATGACTCTGGCTTGTGTCAAGTTGACACACATAACCAGCCAGTACAATGACTAGCCAGTGATACAGGTGGAATAGACCTGGTTCTAATGTGCAGGTAGACACCCACCTTCTCTTGCTATTGGTCTTTAGAGTGTGATCAATGGGAAGAGTATCTTCTTTGATCAAATAACCTCTCTTCTGACTCACTAGTATAACAAAAATGCTTTTACTTTACCATACATACTTCAATTGTCTTGGAGAAGACTAATGAAGGAAACAAGCCTAATTCCATTCATAACTTAGAACCTACCAAATAGAGTTTAGAACCATTAAACTTAGAACTACTAAAATCAATTTTGTAGTGCTTTAAGCAGAATACACATGCATATGTCATATATTTCAAAATTTCTCCCTCATATTTGAAGATAACACTGTTAGCATAGACCAGGATTTCACAGTGTAGATCTAGTTAAAGTGGTCACTTCCTGACCAAAACCTGCACTTATATCATCTAAAATAACATATACAAAATAACACTATGTAATGTCATTTTAAGAGACTTATGCTCTACTTATTATCTATTCTTTGAAGATTTTTAGTGTCCTAAATTTGTAATACCACATGCAAATCACTATCAACTCTAAGAGAATTTTCACATATCATTATCAATGTTTGTTTTACTCTCTGCTTATGATAATCTTGATAAGGTTGATATGCAACATTAAAATGGTACAAACACTTTATAAAGTTGTCTTTATGTATAAGTGTGTATTTTGATGTGTGCATACACACTCCATCAATTTATAAATCTACCTATATATCATCTGACTGAAAGTCGGCAAGAACAACACACTCCAATTTCTTATTATTTTTGAAGAATAACACTTTGTGGAGAAAGAGAAAAATTCTTCTTTAGAACAGAGTCTAATATATTATAGTTTAACCACATCGAGCATGTTCTCACATAAGGTAAAACTTTTGGATTTTAAAAGGAATAAATAATAATTGAGTCAAATAATGTTTAAACCCATTTTGCTCTAAGATAATAAATTGAAGTTGTATTTGAGAAGAGATATTATTTCCAAACATTATTAATCTCACCTAAACAAATAATATCAGAACTGAGTCTAAAACCAAGGAATATGTGTTTTTAAGAATTTATGCAAAATGTGAGTATATAGTTATATACTGCTATAGAGATATATATTGCCTATATGTACTAAACAAATATATAAAAACACAATCTTATTGGGGCTTTTTATAAATATTTTATTTTTAAAATGTGGAATAATTCCAGAACAAATATTATGGACTTTATATATTTTTTAATGTCATACCAAAAGCTAATCAATTAAAGTGGTAGATGCATCTGAGATATGTCCTAATCACTAAGGAATGCCTAACATCAGTGCCCAAGCATTCTGACAGCTGATGCAGTTCAAACAAAGTGCTTACTCTACTGGAAAATTTACATTTAGAAATGCAGAAAGCCTTAGCAAGCAGTCCCCGTTCCTATGGTTTCTGGAATAAATCAGGGTTTTGTTGATCAACAGTGTGGTAGCTTAACCTCTTTCACTTAAGAATTTAAAGAGAGTTCAGGTCCCTGAACTGCATTTCCTTTCTCTTCTCCATTTTTGTCCCTGTAGTTCTTTTAGACAGGAACAATTTGGAGTCAGAGATTTTGACTGTGGGTAGTAACTCTGTCAAAGAAGGAACTCTTAACCTTAAGACATCAGATGGTTTTAAATCCCTGAGGAGAAGAAAGAGCTGCAGCTTAGTTTAGAAATAGTAATGTGGCAGTATATGGGATGGATGCCCAGGTGGGGCCGACTCTGGATGACCTTTCCCTCAGTCTCTGCTCCACACTTCCAACTTGGGATCCATCTCATGGGGGTGGGGCACCAAGGACTGACACTATAAATGATGCTATGATGTACTTATAGACAGGAAGGAGCCTGGCATGGCTGTTCTCAGAGAGGCCCAACCAGCAGCTGACTGAGACAGATGCAGATACTTACACTCAATCATTGGACTGAAGTTGAGGACCCCTATGGTTGAATTAGGGGGATGATTTAAGATGCTGAAGGGGAGAGCAACCCCATAGGAAGTCCAGCAGTCTCAACTAACCCAGACCATATGGCATTCCCAGAGCCTGAGCCACTAACTAGGAGCATACATGTGCCAATCCCAGGCCCCTGGCACAAGTGTAGCAGAGGTTATGCCTCAGTGGGAGAAGATGTGTTTAATTTCTCAAGATTTGAGGCCTCATGGAAGGGGGAGGTTTGGTGTGGTAGAGCAACCTCTCAGAGGCAAGGGCGAGGAAGAATGGAATGAGAAACTGTGGGAGGGGAAGTAAGAAGGGAGGAGGCAACACGTGGCATGTAAGTAAATTAACAACAACAACAATAATGATGATGATAATGTCCCTCATCTACAAGGACAAAAACTTTAAATGATAATTTAAATGATAATTATTTATGTAAATCTAGTCTCATGCAAATCTACCACTTTAACCTAAATATCCTAATTATCCTGAATATAATAGTGCAATTTAAAGGGTTTTTTAGCATTCTACTTGACACCCCTAGTTCCTATTTTTTTGAGTCAGATACAAAATCATTCTTCAAAGTCTTCCTGTTTTAATTTATTGTCCTCCTGCTGTGACAAATATTCTAGAGAAATTAGTTTTTTTTTTAATAGAGAGAAAGGGTTTTATTCCCATCTACAGTTCAAGGGTACAGTACATCATGAGCAGGATGTCAATGCAAAGCAGCAGAAGCTTGAAGCAGTGTAATATCTTTACCATCAGGAAAACAGATGAAAGTATGCAGTTCCTGGCCCACTTTGTCTTTGCATATCCCTTACTCCCCAGGGAGTGGTATTTCCCAGAATTAAAAAAAAGGTCATCCCACATCAATTAAAGTCATCAGGATAATAATTTACAGTTATCCCCAATAGCTCATTTTCCAATTAATGTTAACCGTCACACTTTCTGAGAGACTCGTGCAAAGGAATAAATTGTTCCTAACGGGTCTTTCATTTTGTCATTTCATCTTCACCTACTAGGTGTAGTCTTGGCTTTGTATGAGTTCTGTTCATTTCACACTCATGACTTAGTAGTTGAAGACAGCGATTCCGTTAATTCATGGCCTCTATTTTTAATTCTTTACACAGACTTCAACACAGAATTTTTAATGGGGGGCTTTTGATCACTTTCTCTTCGCTATGAAGGCCAAAAGAAATTTGAAAACATTTGGTGAAGTAAAAATGTGAAAAGCATGACTTACCTTCTTGAGATCCATGCTCAGAGGAGAACATGTGTAGACATTTTTTTAAATAACCAGATTAATGGTCAGTTTTACCCCTTAATATAATTTTAATAAGATAAAACCCTTACAGGTGTGCCCAGCTGCATGGGCTTTAGTTAATTCTAGATGTGTTTAAGTTGACAATGAAGAGTAGATTTCTATTCTCTCCTATCTTGCTACAAATAAGAAATGTTTCTCCCCTCTTCAGCACATGTGATTTGTAGACATTTTAACAGTTATAAATAAATAAACAAACAAATAAACAAACAAATAACTAACTAAATAAATAAATAAATAAATAAATAAATAAATAAATAAATAGAAAATATCAGGGGAAATCTGTTCCTACAGTCCACATAGGTAAATTCGGTTGTACTGGGACTGTCAGTGAACTGAAGGGATTTGCTATGTTCTGGGAACAAGGTGATGTTTTCTTTCAATGACCCTTTGAGTTTTAAAATGACTTTATTTACATGCATAATGTCATTCATAATAAATAAATTAATACTAAATAATCAATTTAAAATTCATCATAACATTTATATTATGTATCTTTGCTTTAGATTGGTGGCAAATTAAACTAGATATAAGAATGTAATGTCAATACTGCTTTTAAAAACTGTAGGTACATTTTTTACACATGATTATGTGACAAGTATGATCATTAAAAACAAATACTTTACGGTTTACTTCATGACAGGTAAAAAAAGATATCTACCCATATAAGTGTTTAAAACTTCTTATGATAAACCTGTCTCAGGAAAATCTAAGAATGTTTATTTTTAGATTGAAAATAGATTCAAATTGGCAGATAAATCACATTCTTCTCCTTCATCCTCTTAATGAGTATTATTCCTGCACTTTACCAATCTTTCCCAATTATTTCAATTGAGGAAGTTATTTTATATTTTTCTTTTGTTTTGTTTTGTTTTTGAGAACAAGAGTTTAGAGCTGAGTTTCACAAAATTTTATTGGGATAGAAAAATCGATTTTGTAGTAATAATATATGGGAATTTTATGATTTATTATTACTACAATGATTACCTCAATTAATAAATGTCACTGTCTCTATATTCTATTCCCAAGATTTCATAATAATAATTTAAATATTTGCATCACTTTGCACAGTAAAGTGATTCAGACACTTCATATGCTTCAGTAACTTCCTGACAAAATTTCCATTGAAATATTTTGGTTATTTTTCAACAACTATATTTGTATTCATTTCCCAGTAACTGCTTCCTTAAAATGAACTCTTTTCTCAGATAAATATGAATATCCTTCATTTCAAAAAATGTAATTCATTCTTATATACACTTTTGACATACATCATGTGCTCTGACTCATTTTTCTCATAGGTATGTTCCTTTATGAATATTTGAGAGTGTTCATTACCAGTATCTACAATATTTCTCTTGTATATATCTGGCCAATGTGAAATATTTTAAATACTATACTACATTATATAATACAAATTGAGAAATGAGTCATTATTGATGCTGATATGTTATAGCTGACACTATCTGAAATTTGACCTCTACGTCTATGTGCATCTGAACATTCAGCAACCACAAACTGAAAATGCCAAAAAGTATATTATGTCTTTATGGAGCATCTAGGCACTTATTATTACTTTGAAATCCACATGCCACAATGATATTTACATGGTATTTAAATGATAATAGGTAGGGCAAATAACTTAGAAACCAGGGAGTGTTATTAGGCCCTGTTGGAGTAGGTGTGTCACTATGGGTGTGTGTTATAAGGCTCTTATCCTAGCTGCCTGGAAGTGAGTATTCTGCTAGCAACCTTCAGATGAAGATGGAGAACTCTCAGCTCCAGCTGTACCATGCCTGCCTGGATCCCACAATATTTCTGCTTTGATAATGGACTGAACCTCTGAACCTGTAAGCCAGCCCCAATTAAAAGTTGCCCTTTTTAAGACTTGCCTTGGTCATGCTATCTGTTCACAGCAGTAAAACCCTAAGACAGAAGTTGGCACTAGGTAGGGACTGTGGTATTGCTGTGATAGGACTGGCCATGCTTTTGTTTGGAAGGATGTGGATTTGGGGACTTCGTGAAATGCTTCAAATGAGGCTTAATGGGCTATCCTTGTAGGAATATGGAAGACTTTTTTGCTGAGGGTAACTTGAATTGTGGAAGTCTGGCTCTAGAGTTTTCAGAGGAGAAGAATTTTAATATGTGGCCAAAGGACTGTTTTTGTGATATTTTGGTGAAGAATATGGCTGCCTTTTGCCCTAGTCTGGAGAGTGTACTTACAGCTAAGGTAAAGAGATTTATTAACTGCATTGACAAAGGAAGTCTCAGAAACATCCAGCACAGACTGTTCTCTGGTTAAGTTTCATGAAGAGTGTTTTGAAAAAGTGTAGCAAGCTGAGCAAGGAAAAAAATATAAAATACATGGTTTAAATAATAAAGTGGCTCTAGGAAGTAGAGTAAAGCTGAAGCCTATGTTCTAGGAGATAGAAGATTAAGGGAATAGGACTTTGGGGCAAGATTCTACACAGCTAAATTTAGATCCATGCATGGTGGTACACATCTTTAATCCCAGGAGATAATACCAAACAGATCTCTCAGTTCAAGGCTAGCCTGGGACAGAGCAAATCCTAGGTGAAGAAAAGCTTAAGTCCAAGTGTGGTAGTATACATCTTTAAGTCCAGCATTGCTAAATTTGAACAAGAAGGGGCCATGTTCCTGCCCCAGCAAGCAGCAGACCACAGCAGTTTCACCCATTTGGAACTGGCCTTAGAGTCAAGAATAGAAGAGACTACTGGGACAATTGATTCTGGTTAGCCAGAACTAAGAAATTAGTGGTGATTAAGAGGATACCAGCATCACTTAGGTGAAATCTTCAGGAAAGTGTTTTCTGACAGCCCAAAGAAGTTGTGTTCCTCCAATAGCCAAGGTTGTACCTCCTGCAGCAGTTGTACTTGGTAATTTGTAAGAGTCAACCAGGTGGTACTGGTTTTGAAGGCATGAAGGCATCATGAAGAACAGTTGAGGCTTGGCACTGTGCGAGGGCATGGAAGGCCATTGGTGAAAGTGCAGCCTCAGTTACAGTTGATGGCCCAGGACTGAAGGGGTTAGGCAAAGGAGTTGAGGCTTGGCCCCATGAAGAGAGCCTATGAGAGGCTATTGGTGAAGCCTAGTTGCAGCAGAAGACCCCAGTATATTGGAGATGCCAGTATCATGGGAAGATCACCAAGAACAGCAGCTGCAGTGGAGTGGATCAACCTGAGCTTAGAGTGCTACAGAGGGCAGAGCTGGAGAAGTGACTCCAGCCCTTTGGAGGAGCCCAAATTATGTGTGGATCTCAGACATTTAAACAAACTGATTCTACCTTCTACACAATTAGACTAAATTTAAATGGTTTTAAGCTAAGAAGAGTGTGAGAATTTGTTAGGCAAGACCCGGGAAAGAAATATAGATGTATGTGTTTATTTTATGATAACTTTTAATATTTTATCTCAAAGTTAACTTTCTTAAACAAAGTAAAAATGAGAGAAAGTCATGAAAATTTATATATGCCCTATACTCTTAACAAGAGATACATCTTTCCTTGCTTCATGTTCCTTAAAGCCCTGCGTTTAATTTTTTCTTTGCTTTTGTTAACAAAATCTCCCTGTAGCTCTCTCATGTAATTTCCCCAGAGCCTGGACCAGTGACTGATGCACAGTCACAGGAAAAGTGGGGATCCACTCAGGCAAGACCTCCCTGTCAACAAGCTTTGTCAGTATTTCAGTCCTGTGGGAAAGACAGTGGCAAGGTGACAAACTATAAAGCTTCTTTTAGAAAACAAACCTGCTGATATTTGATGGGATCAACAGCAAGGTTGACCTGCTACTGAGCTGGTGTGCTATTTTTAATTAGGGAGCTGGTTACAAGGAGTGGGGGACATGTACCTGAAGAACAGGTCATTCCAAGATGAGGATGAGAAGGACTAAATATTGCTCCAGAGGGTCTGGTGACACACTATTCCTTGTGCATACCCAATAATTGCTTTTGATTATAGTTTGATTTTGTTAGTATAAAGCAGAGAAATGATGCTATATGGGATTTGATAGCAACCTGAAAAGCTAAGCAAAAGAACCCTGGGAAAACTATTTTGAGTAGTATACTCTCCCTTGAATAAAATTATCAGATTATATTACAAATACTTGTTGGCAAAATTCTTTTCTATCTTTCCATGATCTATGGTTTTAGACTACAAAGTTTTCATGGGAACATCCCAAAATATGTGCCTTATGTTTGAGCATATTATGTTAATTATTACTTTGTAGAAACTGGTTCTTAATGACACTTTTGTAATCAAGACATAGGAATACTCAATGAAGGTTCAATGTTTAAAGCATGTTTCTGACATTGGACAAAAACTAAAATAGTGTAACCAGGATTGCTGGCACTAGAACTATTATCACAGTAATAGGGCAGGATAGGTAGCAATAAAAAAATTATATCTCTAGTGGTTTGCTGTAAATGTTCTTTCAGTTGTTGGACAGAAACAAGATTGACTGGAGAGATGGCTTGGTACTCTTCCTTCCTTCCTTCCTTCCTTCCTTCCTTCCTTCCTTCCTGCCTGCCTGCCTGCCTGCCTGCCTGCCTGCCTGCTTGAAAAGTCCATTTATTGATTGATTGATTGAATAATTTAATTTACATTTCAAATGTTATCCCCTTTCCAGGTTTCCCTCCATAAACCTCCTATCCCATCCCTCCTCCCCCTTCTTCTATGAGGGTGTTACCCCACCCATCCACCCACCCTTTCCTGCCTCCCTGCACTGACATTCCCTTATACTGGGGGATCAAGCCTTGGCAGGACCAAGGGCTTCTCCTCCCATTGGTGCCCAACAAGGCCATCCTCTGCTACATATGCAACTGGAAACATGGGTCTATCCATGTGTTCTCTTTGGGTATTGGTTTAGTCCCTGGGAGCTATGGTTGGTTGGTATTGTTGTTCTTATGGGGTTGCAAACCCCTTTAGCTCCTTCAATCCTTTCTTTAACTCCTCCAATGGGGACACAGTTCTGGGTTCAATGGTTGGCTGCAAATCTCTGTATTTGTCATGCTCTGGCAAAACCTCTCAGGAGACAGCTATGTCAGGCTTCGGTCCACATGCACTCTTGGCATCTGTAATATTGTCTGGGTTTGGTAGCTGTGTAGGTTACATGTTTGTTTCCATGCACCCATATCAGCTGGCTTACAACCTTGTCTGTAACACCAGCTCCAGGAGGATATGCCATCTCTAGCTTTTGTGAGCATTTACAGACACATTCACTTAATTAAAAATAATAATCATTTAAAAATACACAGGAATATAATTATTTGCAGACTATGACTATTCATATTATAACAGAAGTCTGAGAAAATGAAGCATAGTAAAATATTATATTATCCAATATTAGTTTTCAAATTCATATCTTAGTTGCATGGATGTCCTTCTAATTTGGCTCTTTGTGTATGATTATGTAGTTGTTAAACGTAGCATAGTAAAGAAAAGGCATCATGAATAGTTTATATGTAGCGCCAATTCCCTAATACAATGCTATTTTCTTAAAAATCAGATTCTATAGAAACACATTGCTTCACCCAGGAAATTATACTGGCAGGGAGAACAGGAAAGGAAAATGTGATGTTACAGTTAATTGCAGGAGACTAAATTAGCTCATCTTTAATAGAAAGTTAAGTGGATTATGTATCTCTTTCATAAGCAAACAGATGAAACTGTTAAAAATTCAATTAATTTGGTCAAGACAATTTATATCATCTAAGTAGACCAAACCATATATATCTACTATAAACAGAAAAAGAAATGAATTTTTCCAGAATAGGTGGAGTACTTTCAAAATTGTAAAAGTAACAGGTTGCAGGCACCTTTAGTAAATTTAAAAGGATAAAATTATTCCATTGTTTATCATTAACATAATTAAAATTAATAAGGTATACATAGATAAATTAAATGGTATATCCCTAAAGAATGGGTGAGTTAAAAGGAAATTAGAAGCCAAATGGAAAAATGAGTGGTAAAGTCAAAAAACAGTGAAATCAAGAAAAAATAATAAAGCCACAAATAATAAAATCAACTTCTAACACGTTAGATTAGACAAGACAAAGGTAAACTAAGTACCAAGTGATAGAGGAATGAACAAGGACTCTAGTCACCAATAGAAAGCATACACTTGACTGCATACTAATAGGTATCTGCAAAAACATAAAATATTATCATTGTTAGCAAAAAATACGCAAAAATTGTATACGAATATGTACATCTTTTGAAAGCTCACAGTCACAGGATTTCAAAACAGAGTTTTATAAATATTTTAAGAGATTGTGAGCCAAATATTCCAGAAAATAACGAATATATTTAGATCTTATAATATGTGACTTTCAATCCATTTTAAAATATTTTAAAATTTATAGCTACATTTATATTAGAATAAAACCCACAAAATACAAATATGAAAAAGCACTTATTGTGGGAGAAAATATAAAGATCAGAATATGTATGAATATACTTCACAAATTTTTAGATTATTCTTTCAGGAAAATCATCATGAAAAAAAACAATACTTTCTATTAGAAAATGCTTTCTGGACCCGCGGATCCCGGCCCGCAGCAGCTCTCTGCTCCCAGACCCGGTGAGAGAGAGACCCAACCGCCTGGTCAGGTGGGCACTCCTGAGGCTGCAGAGCGGAAGAGACCACCAACACTGCTCACCCCTGCCCACATCCCTGGCCCAAGAGGAAACTGTATAAGGCCTCTGGGCTCCCGTGGGGGAGGGCCCAGGAGCGGCAGGACCCCTGCCAGAGACACCACCGGACCCTGAAGGAAACAGACCGGATAAACAGTTCTCTGCACCCAAATCCCGTGGGAGGGAGAGCTAAACCTTCAGAGAGGCAGACAGGCCTGGGAAACCAGAAGAGACTGCTCCCTGCACACACATCTCGGACGCCAGAGGAAACAGCCAAAGACCATCTGGAACCCTGGTGCACTGAAGCTCCCGGAAGGGGCGGCACAGGTCTTCCTGGTTGCTGCCGCTGCAGAGAGCCCCTGGACAGCACCCCACGAGCAAACCTGAGCCTCGGGACCACAGGTAAGACCAAATTTTCTGCTGCAAGAAAGCTGCCTGGTGAACTCAAGACACAGGCCCACAGGAACAGCTGAAGACCTGTAGAGAGGAAAAACTACACGCCCGAAAGCAGAACACTCTGTCCCCATAACTGACTGAAAGAGAGGAAAACAGGTCTACAGCACTCCTGACACACAGGCTTATAGGACAGTCTAGCCACTGTCAGAAATAGCAGAACAAAGTAACACTAGAGATAATCTGATGGCGAGAGGCAAGCGCAGGAACCCAAGCAACAGAAACCAAGACTACATGCCATCATCGGAGCCCAATTCTCCCACCAAAACAAACATGGAATATCCAAACACACCAGAAAAGCAAGATCTAGTTTCAAAATCATATTTGATCATGATGCTGGAGGACTTCAGGAAAGACCTGAACACACTTAGGGAAGCACAGGAAAACATTAATAAACAAGTAAAAGCCTACAGAGAGGAATCGCAAAAATCCCTGAAAGAATTCCAGGAAAACACAATCAAACAGTTGAAGGAATTAAAAATGGAAATAGAAGCAATCAAGAAAGAACACATGGAAACAACCCTGGATATAGAAAACCAAAAGAAGAGACAAGGAGCTGTAGATACAAGCTTCACCAACAGAATACAAGAGATGGAAGAGAGAATCTCAGGAGCAGAAGATTCCATAGAAATCATTGACTCAACTGTCAAAGATAATGTAAAGCGGAAAAAGCTACTGGTCCAAAACATACAGGAAATCCAGGACTCAATGAGAAGATCAAACCTAAGGATAATAGGTATAGAAGAGAGTGAAGACTCCCAGCTCAAAGGACCAGTAAATATCTTCAACAAAATCATAGAAGAAAACTTCCCTAACCTAAAAAAAGAGATACCCATAGACATACAGGAAGCCTACAGAACTGCAAATAGATTGGACCAGAAAAGAAACACCTCCCGTCACATGATTGTCAAAACACCAAACGCACAAAATAAAGAAAGAATATTAAAAGCAGTAAGGGAAAAAGGTCAAGTAACATATAAAGGGAGACCTATCAGAATCACACCAGACTTCTCGCCAGAAACTATGAAGGCCAGAAGATCCTGGACTGATGTTATACAGACCCTAAGAGAACACAAATGCCAGCCCAGATTACTGTATCCAGCAAAATTCTCAATTAACATTGATGGAGAAACCAAGATATTCCATGACAAAACCAAATTTACACAATATCTTTCTACAAATCCAGCACTACAAAGGATAATAAATGGTAAAGCCCAACATAAGGAGGCAAGCTATACCCTAGAAGAAGCAAGAAACTAATCGTCTTGGCAAAAAACAAAGAGAATGAAAGCACACAAACTTAACCTCACATCAAATATGAATATAACGGGAAGCAATAATCACTATTCCTTAATATCTCTCAATATCAATGGCCTCAACTCCCCAATAAAAAGACATAGATTAACAAACCGGATACGCAACGAGGACCCTGCATTCTGCTGCCTACAGGAAACACACCTCAGAGACAAAGACAGACACTACCTCAGAGTGAAAGGCTGGAAAACAACTTTCCAAGCAAATGGTCAGAAGAAGCAAGCTGGAGTAGCCATTCTAATATCAAATAAAATCAATTTCCAACTAAAAGTCATCAAAAAAGATAAGGAAGGACACTTCATATTCATCAAAGGAAAAATCAACCAAGATGAACTCTCAATCCTAAATATCTATGCCCCAAATACAAGGGCACCTACATATGTAAAAGAAACCTTACTAAAGCTCAAAACACACATTGCACCTCACACAATAATAGTGGGAGATTTCAACACCCCACTCTCATCAATGGACAGATCATGGAAACAGAAATTAAACAGTGATGTAGACAGACTAAGAGAAGTCATGAGCCAAATGGACTTAACAGATATTTATAGAACATTCTATCCTAAAGCAAAAGGATATACCTTCTTCTCAGCTCCTCATGGTACTTTCTCCAAAATTGACCATATAATTGGTCAAAAAACGGGCCTCAACAGGTACAGAAAGATAGAAATAATCCCATGCGTGCTATCGGACCACCACGGCCTAAAACTGGTCTTCAATAACAATAAGGGAAGAATGCCCACATATACGTGGAAATTGAACAATGCTCTACTCAATGATAACCTGGTCAAGGAAGAAATAAAGAAAGAAATTAAAAACTTTTTAGAATTTAATGAAAATGAAGATACAACATACTCAAACTTATGGGACACAATGAAAGCTGTGCTAAGAGGAAAACTCATAGCGCTGAGTGCCTGCAGAAAGAAACAGGAAAGAGCATATATCAGCAGCTTGACAGCACACCTAAAAGCTCTAGAACAAAAAGAAGCAAATACACCCAGGAGGAGTAGAAGGCAGGAAATAATCAAACTCAGAGCTGAAATCAACCAAGTAGAAACAAAAAGGACCATAGAAAGAATCAACAGAACCAAAAGTTGGTTCTTTGAGAAAATCAACAAGATAGATAAACCCTTAGCCAGACTAACGAGAGGACACAGAGAGTGTGTCCAAATTAACAAAATCAGAAATGAAAAGGGAGACATAACTACAGATTCGGAGGAAATTCAAAAAATCATCAGATCTTACTATAAAAACCTATATTCAACAAAACTTGAAAATCTTCAGGAAATGGACAATTTCCTAGACAGATACCAGGTATCGAAGTTAAATCAGGAACAGATAAACCAGTTAAACAACCCCATAACTCCTAAGGAAATAGAAGCAGTCATTAAAGGTCTCCCAACCAAAAAGAGCCCAGGTCCAGACGGGTTTAGTGCAGAATTCTATCAAACCTTCATAGAAGACCTCATACCAATATTATCCAAACTATTCCACAAAATTGAAACAGATGGAGCCCTACCGAATTCCTTCTATGAAGCCACAATTACTCTTATACCTAAACCACACAAAGACACAACAAAGAAAGAGAACTTCAGACCAATTTCCCTTATGAATATCGACGCAAAAATACTCAATAAAATTCTGGCAAACCGAATTCAAGAGCACATCAAAACAATCATCCACCATGATCAAGTAGGCTTCATCCCAGGCATGCAGGGATTGTTTAATATACGGAAAACCATCAACGTGATCCATTATATAAACAAACTGAAAGAACAGAACCACATGATCATTTCATTAGATGCTGAGAAAGCATTTGACAAAATTCAACACCCCTTCATGATAAAAGTCCTGGAAAGAATAGGAATTCAAGGCCCATACCTAAACATAGTAAAAGCCATATACAGCAAACCAGTTGCTAACATTAAACTAAATGGAGAGAAACTTGAAGCAATCCCACTAAAATCAGGGACTAGACAAGGCTGCCCACTCTCTCCCTACTTATTCAATATAGTTCTTGAAGTTCTAGCCAGAGCAATCAGACAACAAAAGGAGATCAAAGGGATACAGATCGGAAAAGAAGAGGTCAAAATATCACTATTTGCAGATGACATGATAGTATATTTAAGTGATCCCAAAAGTTCCACCAGAGAACTACTAAAGCTGATAAACAACTTCAGCAAAGTGGCTGGGTATAAAATTAACTCAAATAAATCAGTTGCCTTCCTCTATACAAAAGAGAAACAAGCCGAGAAAGAAATTAGGGAAACGACACCCTTCATAATAGACCCAAATAATATAAAGTACCTCGGTGTGACTTTAACCAAGCAAGTAAAAGATCTGTACAATAAGAACTTCAAGACACTGAGGAAAGAAATTGAAGAAGACCTCAGAAGATGGAAAGATCTCCCATGCTCATGGATTGGCAGGATTAATATGGTAAAAATGGCCATTTTACCAAAAGCAATCTACAGATTCAATGCAATCCCCATCAAAATACCAATCCAATTCTTCAAAGAGTTAGACAGAACAATTTGCAAATTCATCTGGAATAACAAAAAACCCAGGATAGCTAAAGCTATCCTCAACAATAAAAGGACTTCAGGGGGAATGACTATCCCTGAACTCAAGCAGTATTACAGAGCAATAGTGATAAAAACTGCATGGTATTGGTACAGAGACAGACAGATAGACCAATGGAATAGAATTGAAGACCCAGAAATGAACCCACACACCTATGGTCACTTGATTTTTGACAAAGGAGCCAAAACCATCCAATGGAAAAAAGATAGCATTTTCAGCAAATGGTGCTGGTTCAACTGGAGGGCAACATGTAGAAGAATGCAGATCGATCCATCCTTATCACCCTGTACAAAGCTTAAGTCCAAGTGGATCAAGGACCTCCACATCAAACCAGACACACTCAAACTAATAGAAGAAAAACTAGGGAAGCATCTGGAACACATGGGCACTGGAAAAAATTTCCTGAACAAAACACCAATGGCTTATGCTCTAAGATCAAGAATCGACAAATGGGATCTCATAAAACTGCAAAGCTTCTGTAAGGCAAAGGACACTGTGGTTAGGACAAAACGGCAACCAACAGATTGGGAAAAGATCTTTACCAATCCTACAACAGATAGAGGCCTTATTTCCAAAATATACAAAGAACTCAAGAAGTTAGACCGCAGGGAAACAAATAACCCTATTTAAAATGGGGTTCAGAGCTAAACAAAGAATTCACAGCTGAGGAATGCCGAATGGCTGAGAAACACCTAAAGAAATGTTCAACATCTTTAGTCATAAGGGAAATGCAAATCAAAACAACCCTGAGATTTCACCTCACACCAGTGCGATTGGCTAAGATCAAAAACTCAGGTGACAGCAGATGCTGGCGAGGATGTGGAGAAAGAGGAACACTCCTCCATTGTTGGTGGAATTGCAGACTGGTAAAACCATTCTGGAAATCAGTCTGGAGGTTCCTCAGAAAATTGGACATTGAACTGCCTGAGGATCCAGCTATACCTCTCTTGGGCATATACCCAAAAGATGCCTCAACATATAAAAGAGACACGTGCTCCACTATGTTCATCGCAGCCTTATTTATAATAGCCAGAAGCTGGAAAGAACCCAGATGCCCTTCAACAGAGGAATGGATACAGAAAATGTGGTACATCTACACAATGGAATATTACTCAGCTATCAAAAACAACGAGTTTATGAAATTCGTAGGCAAATGGTTGGAACTGGAAAATATCATCCTGAGTGAGCTAACCCAATCACAGAAAGACATACATGGTATGCACTCATTGATAAGTGGCTATTAGCCCAAATGCTTGAATTACCCTAGATCCCTAGAACAAACGAAACTCAAGACGGATGATCAAAATGTGAATGCTTCACTCCTTCTTTAAATGAGGAAAAAGAATACCCTTGGCAGGGAAGGGAGAGGCAAAGATTAAAACAGAGACTGAAGGAACACCCATTCAGAGCCTGCCCCACATGTGGCCCATACATATACAGCCACCCAATTAGACAAGATGGATGAAGCAAAGAAGTGCAGACCGACAGGAGCCGGATGTAGATCGCTCCTGAGAGACACAGCCAGAATACAGCAAATATAGAGGCGAATGCCAGCAGCAAACCACTGAACTGAGAATAGGTCCCCTATTGAAGGAATCAGAGAAAGAACTGGAAGAGCTTGAAGGGGCTCGAGACCCCAAAAGTACAACAATGCCAAGCAACCAGAGCTTCCAGAGACTAAGCCACTACCTAAAGACTATACATGGACTGACCCTGGACTCTGACCCCATAGGTAGCAATGAATATCCTAGTAAGAGCACCAGTGGAAGGGGAAGCCCTGGGTCCTGCTAAGACTGAACCCACAGTGAACTAGTCTATGGGGGGAGGGCGGCAATGGGGGGAGGGTTGGGAGGGGAACACCCATAAGGAAGGGGAGGGGGGAGGGGGATGTTTGCCCGGAAACCGGGAAAGGGAATAACACTCGAAATGTATATAAGAAATACTCAAGTTAATAAAAAAAAAAAAGAAATCTGTTTGTCAACTTAAAAAAAAAAAAAAAAGAAAATGCTTTCTGTATGAGAATTACAGAACAGTTTTCTGTAGGTCAGACGTCATTGACCAAAACCTATTCTATTTTAGGAATAAGCATCAGGGACCTTTTATTACTGGAAGGTTTACAAGAATGCTCTCCATAGAGCCTCTCTTATGTATAAAGAAGAGAGCAGAAGATGGAGAAATTAAATTATCAATATTTTTAGGCCTGTAATTAGTAGAATATGGACATTAATAGGTTACAGAAAACTAATGAGAAATAACAATCATTTACTAATGGAATCACAAGCTGTCAATTTAAAATTAGTTTTCTGCATTAGCAGTTATTAGAGGTGAAACTAAAACAATGAATTCACAACAACAAGAAAACATAATTTAGGTAGAAATTTCCTTGTAGAGGAAACATTAGAAAGAGGCTGAGATGGTACATATAAGTAACATTATACAGACTTAGCAGGTTGTATTTATGTATTTAGGAATGTATATGTGTATATGAATATATGTGTATATATACATACAAATATGTGTGTATACACACACACACTATACACACACACACACACACACATATATATATATATATATATATATATATATATATATTGAAAAAGAGGTTGTAAATTTGAAAGAAAGCAAAACATGTGTATGAGAGGGTTTGGAGAAAGGAGAGGAAATTGAGAAATGATGGTATATTACAACATCAAAAATTTAATGAAATGTTGAAAGAGAAGTTGCTAAAAGAAGGGCTTTTTGATAAGATTTTTAATTTAATTTACAAAGGCCGGCCAATTTATTGTTAAGAAAACACTTAGTTACATTATTAAATGACACGTGCCTAGTTAAAATAAATGGATAACTTGTGGTACAAAATCATGTGATTTGTTAACTTAGAAAAAGTGTGTGTGTGTGTGTGTGTGTGTGCATGTGTGTGTGTGTGTGTGTGTGTATACAATGTTATCTAATATTTGGGTTTATAAAAATCAATTTTTAAAGTATCAATAATTAAATAATTTAAATATTTTTAGTATCAATAATTAAAGCTCAACATACTTTGAACTAGGGGAATCACTGCACAGGTAAAATGTTTTCTGTGCAAGCTTAAAGACCTGACTTCATATCCTCACAATGCAAACTAAAGCTGGTTCTAGCAGCAAGTGTCTGAAAGTCCAGTTCTTGTAGAGGTAGGTACTGGTGTTGTGCCTTGCTAACCAGATAACTCCATGTTGAGTAAGAATTCCTGACTAAAAGAAAGAAATGGAGAAAAAGCACAACATAAACATCTGGTCTCCATGTGTACATGGGTTGGTGAGCATACACAAGTACACAACATACATCAAGCACATGAACACAGATATATATATTCACAAGTCTAAGATTCCTAACTGTGTTAATATATGGAAATTGCAGATATGGAAAACAAAAATACTGAAGTAAAAGTTCCATGCTAATTGAATAAAATTTGTGGCCCTTAAGAACAAAGAAAAACAAACAAATGCAAAACATTTAATTATCACATTACTTGAAGTAAGAAGATGTCGATAGTTTATTGTTATTAGGGAAAGAAAGAGTATGGCACAGTGAAACAGGGAATATATTATAGCAATTAGGAGGAAAGCCATGTCGCTCTTTCCTTAAAGTAGTGTGAATAAAACTAAGAAAGAATGAAGGTCCTAATACAACAGTACTTGTGTGGATTAATAATGCTGGAAATATGTATAAGAAAGCATCAATGTACATTCATACAAATCCCATATATGCAAAGAGTTCTGCTGAGAGAATTAATACATATCATCATAAAGTATAACAGGATTACTATTGTTTAAGAGAAATTCTTCCAAAAATGTCTAGTTTCACTGGGAGTTTCCAACAGAAGACTTTTCTCTAGCTTGTCACTGAAGGAGTCAGCGATTCAAAATTTGGGAGGACTACCCTTCCTTGCTGACTTGGGGAGGGAGAAAACACCATGTCTAACTTTGAAGCAGGATTCAGTTACTGCTATCCAGGTGGTGGAGAAGGAAGGCTAAGCTCTGAAGCCTCACTGCCACTCACCTGGCCTCTTTGTTCCCAGAACTTATGACTCAGACACTTAATTATAAATGACTAAATGCCTAGGCCATACACTTGGGCTTGTTCCTTGACTAGATAATAACTTAATTACCTATTTATTCTATTCTAAGCCCTACCATGTGGTTATTTCTCCTGGGTTTCATGCAACCCTGTTCTTCAGATTATGGGTGAATCTACTTGTTGGTTCTATGTTTTGAGTACCACATGGCTGGTTACCTTCTTTTCAGTTTCATACATCTGTCTCCGTCTGTATTTGGAGCAACCCCCCTTCTACTCCTGCACTCCCACCCTACCATCTGCATGAACTCCCACCTCCTATTTCTTTCCTCAGCTCATTGGCCATAAGACTTTTTATTGACAGGTAATGGATCCACACAATAAGTAGATTCTTTCTATAGAACTTGACCCTGTGAGCTGTGAGAGTTCTCCCACCTCTACCTCATGATGTGGCTTAACAACATGGAAGATTCCTTCCAGCAAGCTCCTCCACAATTTAACTTCAGCCCTGTGAAAGTCACACACACACACACACACACACACACACACACACACACATATCTGGGTATGCTTTGACATACACAGTGTGTTCATAAATGAATGCTCCACCTCTGATTATGATAATTGGTTATTCAAAAGAAGAAAATTGCACCCCAAATCTTGTCAGTGTTTTAACTTTGTATTAAACTCGGGTTGGCAGTTGTGGGGATATTAATCAGATCAGTTCACTTGTAGAATCCAACTGGATTAAGCTGCTGGCCCAGCTCAGATAAGGCAAGCAAGCATAGTTTTAAGATGGGCAAATACAAGTTGGAGGTTAATTCTTACAAAACTTTCTGAAAGGACAGAAAAAAAATAGCAGAAATAAAGTTAAAGTCCACTTTTACTGTATATGCAATGGCTAAATTGGCTGGACTCAGAAAAACAGAAATGGGAAAATTGTCTTATTATCGCAGATATTTCTAATAGGTAAAAGTTGTTTGTGTGTGCTTGTTGTCCTGCTTAAAGAACACTTATCTCAAATATTTCCACTGAATTAACAAAATCAATTAAACTAACCCAAATACTTAGTTTTTCTAAATACTATATAACAAGAATGTATGACATTTCTTCAGGTTGTAATTGTAGGATCAGACTATAAACATCTGCAAGCCATCCAATACATTTTCCTGAGTCTTAAAGGCAACAGTATTTTTAAAATGACTCATTTTCTTGTCAATCAAATGTATTATGTAGTTGCTCCTGAGTAAGAAAAGAATTGTTCAAAGGCCGATAAGATTTTTACTGTTGTTTTTTATGACGCTTATTAACTTTAGTAAGTCCAAATAGTAAATCTATCAAAATAAATGCAAAGCATCATTGTTATTCAATAAATAAAATATGCTAAGTAGGCATTTATAGTGAGGTAGAGTGTACAACACAAGAAAAATTTCTCATTGTTGCATTTTCCAGTTTCAGACTATGGATAGATATGTGTTCATTTCACAAAGGCAAAAAATATTATCCTCTTGGACACAGCATTTCATATGATATATGTGCCTGATATTCCACAATTAGGCTGATGTGACTGAAGGACAAAAATAGGATCATTTTAAGAGCCAAAAACCCTCAGAATATTCTGAAATGGTATTTAAAAGTATTGGCCTGGGCCTGAATCTGTGAAATGTAGAAATGCTACAGCAATGATGAAAATAACGTCTAAATAGAATTGTAGTCTTGCATTTTTCCTTTACATTATCTGATTTACCAAGCAAAATGACTCTTGAAGTTAAAAGGTACTGTTGTCATCCAATTTAGTGTTGGAATTGTGGAGCTGGCATGAGTTGTTCTTCTGATTTCTTACATGAAGCGGAAATGAGCTGAACAGATGACCCTGGTACTTTTTATGTCCTATGAGCACTGTCTTCCTACTTTTTATACTAGGTTATTATTTGCATTTACATAGGGGAAATGTAAGTCAGGCTATATATTTTTTTCTTCCATAGAGGCCATTATAATAAGTTGTGTTGATCAAGAAAGGAAGCAGACTACTTACAACTTAAATAAGGCTGAGAATGGAATTCGATGGTAGAGCACTTGGTAAACATGTGAAGGGCCTTGATTAAATCCCTTTTATCAAAATGAATAACCAAAATACTCCACCATACTCTAAGTCCATTTTAAACTTATTGTATAATGAATTTGACCCACATATGTTGTAATGTGAAAGGTTATAATAAAAAAAATCCCCCACTTAAATTTCGTTCTCAGGCATTTTTTTTTTTTGAGCTACATGGAATAATTCTTACTGGAATTCTCTCAGATATGGGGGAATTTTCACTGGCCTAAATTCAAATGCTGCAAATATAAAACTAAGCTCTGAAAGCTTCCTAACATTTTTAGGTCACATATTCGCAGATTTGTTCTGGTCCCCTTCATCCAAGGGCCTCACACCTGGTTTTCTACGTTTAAACTTAGAATTGTTCATTCAAATACTTCACAAATAGATAATCATACACTGACTTTTCTTTTCTTTTCTTGTTCTGCATGTAACTAATTTTCCATATTTATTTTCAGTACATGCTCCCCAAGTAATTGGCACTTGTAAATATGATGAAGACAGTCAATAATAGAACAAAACTGTCCAGGATAACAGGTGAGGTCTATTGCTGAACCACTGTGTTAGTAGCTGTTCTTGTTCAAGAAATGGAAATGTCTTATAGCTGGAGGTATGTATTAATATGAGAGAGAATAAAGCAATACAGGATTTTTCTTATATAAATGACGTTCACTCCAGAATTTCTTATAAGATTCAAGGCACACCAAGCCATTGAGCATAATCTATCGTACATCACGAATGTGACCATCCAAAAATGGAGCCCTGTCCTCATGACACCAACAGGAGAAAGTTAACATGATGTGAACATGTCTACACAAAACATGCTTGCTTTGAAGGGTAAGTTGTAAAGGCAGAATCTTTTATTTATTTTTATAACAAGGCAGCTTTCACCATTTCTTGGACTCTTTCAGATGTTTGCTTCAAATGCAATAAATATTCTGCACCAAGGAGTGGTAAGAAAAAGGGACAATATTTTCTATACCACGTAATGGTGGATTTAATTGAGATTAAGGAGGTAAATGAGGTTTAGTGGCAGTACAACTGGGCTACCATGAAAAAAACTCTGAGTTCAATAACCAGCAGTTCAACAAGTAGAGATAAAAATGAGATTACTAGTGATAAAAACATTTTTCTAACATCTCTGAAACCTCAAGCCATTTTATCTCCATTCATCTTATTTTATTGGTTTTTTTCTCTTTATGGACAGCATTCATATTTGTATCATTAACTTTCTTTAAATGGCTTCTTTGTCATCTGTTCAGAAAATTAAGGAAAATTTATTAGCCGGTCTCATGTAAATTTCTCTTGTTCAGTTTTCATCCAGGATAAATTTGTTTTGAATATCTATTATGACAATTATGTACAGCCACATTCTCAACCCTAATGCATCTTTAATAACTTCCTTCAGTAGCTAGTGATTTGAAATTCAAATTTCTTTCTACTAAGTTTAAAAAGTATATACCATTTTAAAATTGTTTGATATAAAATTGATATATGCAGTAAGATCTCTTGTACAGTAAACATGTTAAGTGTGTAAATGAGAACATTAATACTTGTAACCATATTTCAGAGAGGGCCTAGCACACAGTTTAAGTTGAAAAAAACTTTGTATCCTTAGCTTATTTTTAGTAACCCTTCAGTAACGTTAGAACTGTTTTAAGCTTATTTGATTCATTATTTTAATTTCTGGCTATTAAGCATGACTGTGGCTTTAGAGGACATGAAAATAACTATTTTTTTTAGTTTAAAGAACTTATAAATTAATAAATAGAACATATATAAAAATTATAATCATTTTAAGCTTTTCCAAACCTCTCTGTGACTTATATGACAAAGCATCAACTTCTCTGCAAAGTCTTCATGCTCTTTCTTAATTCTAGGTCATCTTTTCATGTGCTGGGTGTTCTTAGAAGGTTTACTAGCACTAAACTAATTGAACTCTTTTCTAATCTACTGACAATGTAATATTTATTATTCATATTCACACATTTTCCTCTATATAATGCATTTTTCTCCATCATTTTGCTCTGTGAAAACTCTGATATTTGAGGAAGTTCCCTCATATACAGTTTCTCCTTATTAACTTCTAACTATCAGAGGTAGAATTAACTATTATCATCTGTGAATCATCATTTATTGTAGTTAACTATTTACAAACCTTTTCTTCCCTAGGTTGCAAAATGTTAAAACAATAATTAGTTACTATGCTACTATGCCTTACTATTTAAGACTTACTCCACTATGTGTGTGTGCATGTGCATCTGTATATATGTGTGTACGTGTGTGTGTGTGTGTGTGTGTGTGTGTGTGTGTGTGTTGCTCATTCATGTAGTCCATATGTACCTAGTAGCCAGAAGTCAACTTTCTTTAGTGTTGTTCTGTAAGAATACTTCCACCTTGTTTGGGAGACAATCTATGTTGAGACCATAGGCAAGGTAGTCTAGGCAGGTTTGCCAATGTGATCCTAAGATCTTTCTGTCTCCACCTCTGCATCTCTGGGATTACAAGGTAGTAAAACCACACTCACCTTTTACTTGTGTTCAGGGAAAAGTAAGTCTTTTAATGAATTATTTTGCAAATATTTCTAAAAACTTTGTGCACAGTATTTTATTTATGCATCAGAGAAGGTCCGGAGGTTGTTAACCACTGTTGTCCTTGATGCATGGACAAAACCATCTATTTGTATCGTCTTATATCTCTCCTGAGAGACAGATCCAGAGCATGTCCAATACAGAGATCAATGCTAGCAGCAAACCACCGAACTGAGAATAGGATCCCCTTGGGGGGAATTAGAGGAAGTATTGAAAGAGTTGAAGGAGCTTGCAACCTCATAAAAACAACAATGCGAACCAACCAGAGCTTCCAGGGACTAAACCACTACCAAAAGACTATACAGTTGACCCAGGGCTCCAACTGCATATGTAGCAGAGAAAAGCCTTGTTGGGGCACCAGGGAAAGGGGAAGTCCTTGGTCCTGCCAAGGTTGAACCCAAGTGCAGGGGAATATGGGGGGCAATAAGAGGGATATATAGGGAGAATACCCGTATGGGGGAGGAGGAGGGGAGAGAATGGGGGCTTATGGACAGGAAACCAGGAAGGGGAATAACCTTGAAATGTAAGTAAAGAAATATATCTAATAAAAAAATTTAAAAAAAGAAATATTGCCTATTTTCATACTGAACACAACAGTCTCACAGGAATATATATTGTATTTAGAGTATATGTTAGCTTCTATAACATAATGCTCATTACATAGAAATAGTGGCCCATTGTGGTTTTATGATCAGGTGGGTGTCTGGATAGTTTCTTCATGACAAAGTAGCAATTATTCTAAGACAAAAACACACTGCAATTCACCCATGTTATTCTGTGAAAGCACATAGCACAGTGAGGTTTATAGTGAAACATGCACACTTAAGTTACCTAAAAGCACCATGATTTTGAGGACTTGGAAAAGCTATCATGCTTAAGTAATAAAAATATCATTGTAGATTTATAATAAAGGATAATGAGTAAGTGAAATCTAAGTGCGTATCTGAACGGAGAAAAGGGCAGATGACATTAGCATTGAGTTAGTTACACTATAGCAAGAAGAAAAGGATGGAAATGATGTCAGAGTGTGGTTGTGAGAGCATCAGGTTTCTGAGCAGGTGCATTAGGCTGCACAGTTCAAATTAACCCAAACTGAGCAATTGGACTGGCAGCCTAGCTTCTTGAAAATGAAACTTAACATAGTAACAAGGAGCCACGATCTAATTGTTCTCTTAATCCATGCCAGCCAAAATTCCCCGTTTCAGCTTCCAGTCAATCAAAGGAAAAAGTGTGGTTAAATTTGTGATGAGTGTCTTAAATGCTAGATTGTAGGTCAGGCCTGCCTATGCTATAAAGTGTTGCAGTAATAAAATCTTTAGTCTTTATAGTACTGCTGTGAGAAAATGATATTTGCCTCATCACATACACTAGGTCTTTAGTAATAGGCCTGAAAGCCTGAAGGTACAGTAAATAAAGTTCATCTATTTATGTAAGATAATTTCCAGGACAAGAAGTTGGTTCCATCAGTGTACTGTCTGGTTTTGTGTGTCAACAAGCAGGAGTTATCACAGAAAAAGGAGCCTCCCTTGAGGAAATGCTTCCATTAATTCCAGCTGTAAGGCATTTTCTCAATTAGTGATCAAGGGGGAGTGCCCTTTGTGGGTGGTACTATCCCTGGGCTGGTAGTCTGTGGTTCTATAAGAAAGCAAGCCAGTAAGTATCATCTCTGAATGTCTCTGCATCAGCACCTGCTTCCTGACCAGCTTCTATTCCAGTCCTGACTTCTTCTGGTGATAAACAGTGATGTGGAAAGTGTAAGCTGATTAAACCCCTTCCTCCATAATTTGCTTCTTGGTCAGGGTGTTTTGTGCAAGAATAGAAACCCTGACTAAGACAACAATAAAGTGTTCACCACACCAGCATGCAGGTCTGAGTTTGCTTTGTTGTTATAAAGCATTGACCAAAAATCAACTTAGGAAGCAAATTTTTTTTTTGGCTTATATATTACTGTCTTCCATGGAAGGAAGTAGGTTCAGGAACTTAAGATAGGAACCCTGAGGAAGAAATTGAAACACGGACTAAGGATTGTTGGGGAATGCTTTCTTGTACTTTGTAATCAATTGCTGATTTCTATACCCCAGAAATCTGTTTGCAGTACGGACTTGGTATTGCCAGTATTAAGAAACATTTCCTGACTCAGCATTTTGTAAAACATTATTTTCCATCATCTTCTGATTGGGCAATAAAGAGCTGTCTAGCCTATACCTTGGCAAGAGAGGATAAGGTGGGACTTCTTTGCCCAGAGAGAGAGAGAGAGAAAGAGAGGGTCTCAGGTGGGCCAGAGAAGTCACCATCAGGACACAGATGAAGAAGGCCAGGTTGAGACTAAGATAGCAATTAGCGGGACTCATGGTTGGGAAGTGGCTGGGAAGTACTCTAGCCAAGTATAGTTAGGTGAGCATAGCTAAGTATCTGTCCAACTATGGTGAAAGAAGTTTATCAATAACTATCAAGATCTCTGTGTCATTATTCAGGAACAAGGGAAAGCATACGAAAAACCCATGTCTTTACAAATGGTGAATACTGCTTACTGGCTTGTTCCCCTTTGCTTGCTCAGCTTTCTTCCTTAAAAATCCCAGGCCTATATGACAGATGACAGGGAAAGCATAGGGGGATAGATTTTCCTATATTAATTAGCATTTTAAAAAATATCTCACAAACCTGGTCATAAGTCTGTCTCCTGGGAGAAAATTTCTCAGTTGATGTTTCCTTTTCACAGGTGTATTGAGCTGGCAAGCAACACTAGCCATCTGTACTGGCTGGTTTAAGTGTCAACTTGATACAAGCTGGAGCTATCACAGAGAAAGGAGCCTCCCTTGAGAAAATGCCTCCGTGAGATCCAGATGTAAGGCATTTTCTCAATTAATGATCAACAGTGGGGAGGGCCCCTTGTGGGTGGTACCATCCCTGGACTAATAGTCTTGGGTTCTATAAGAAAGAAATCTGAGCAAGCTAGAGGCAGCAAGCCAGTAAGTAACATCCCTCCCTGGCTTCTGCATCAGCTTCTGTTTCCTGACCTGCTTGAGTTTCAGTCTTGACTTCCTTTGGTGATGAACAACAATGTGGAAAGTATAAGCTGTATAAACACTTTCCTGCACAACTTGCTTCTTGGTCATGATGGCTGTGTACGAATAGAAACCCCGACTAAGACACCATTATAACCATTCTTTTAGCCATAAGCTTCTCATTTGTTTTGGCTAATTTTCCCATTTTAATGCTTTTAAAAAGAATTCTTTCCTGCATTATCCTTCTAACTTTTCAATTTTTGCAGTACTATTTTCCTGCTTCTCTATCCTCTCTTTTTATTTTATTTATTTTTGTTTGTTTATTATATTTGTTTGAGTGTTTTGCCTGCATGTATGTCATGTACAATGTATCTGCAGTGCCTACTGAGATAGAAGAGAATGCCTGATCCCATGGAACTGAAGTTATAGACAGTTGTGAACCATCACAGGGTGCTGGGAACTGAACCTTGGTCCTTTGAAAGAGCTGCCAGTGCTCTGAACGACTGAGCCATATATCCAGACTCTGCATTTCTCTCTTTCAAGAGGACCTCCTCAAATGTTATATCCTACACTATTATCAATGCCAATGATAATCAATGAGGACCTTTAAGATGATATTTTCACTTTTACTTATATAATCAATTACTAGAAATTATGAGAGTGTTTTATAAATATATCTTGCAATATCCAAAGTAGAAGTTTGTGATTGCTAAGTACCATATTTAACAGGCTCTATTATAGCACAAGTTGCACCATTATTAACCATGTTATTCATGTTCAAACCCAAATAACCCATGACCATTTCCTTTCACTGGACAGACACCCTACATCTGGTCTATAAATGAATACTGGCCACTTTATTGGTGACATTCTAATCTTAAATTTTCACAAGAAACAAGAAGAAATTGAAATATATTGATGGTTAAATAGCTAGTCTAAGTTGAGACAAGCACTACATAAGCAAGGTGTATTCTAGGTCCATAGTATACTCCTGTGATAGCTTGAATGACAATGGCATAGACTCAAATATTTTAATTATTATTGAAGGAGAATTGAATGACATAGGCTCATATATCTTAAGGCTTGATCTCCAGATAAAGAAACTGTTTGGGAAAGATTAGAAGGTATGGCCTTATTGAAGACAATGTGTCACTGCGTTAGGACTTCAAAGTTTCAAAAGACCATGCCATTCCCAGTTAGGGCTCTCCCTCTGCCTCATTCCCTCTCCCTCTTCCTCTCCCTCTTCCTCTCCCTCTTCCTCTCTTCCTTTCCTTCCTCTCTCTCACTCTTCCTCTCCCCCTCTCCTCCTCTGTGTGTGTGTGTGTGTGTGTGTGTGTGGTCTGTCTGTCTGTCTATCTGTCTGTCTGTCTGATGTTTGTTGTATCTACATGTTAGCACTCAGGCATTGCTTCACTGCCATGTATACCATGCCCCATGACATGATGTGCAAATGTCCCTTTTATTTCCTCAGATGAAGTGATGAAATGAAAAATTATACCCAAACTGTGTGGGATGAGCCCAGAGTATTTCATTCTCTGTTTTACCTATCCCTAGGCCTAGACCTAGAAGCATCTACTTTCCATACAAGCTAATCTTCTTAGTTGACTGATTCAATCTAGCTTCTCTTGGCTTCTGATTGAATTGTTCTGCCTGTCCTTATATTTTGACCACATGTTGTTCTAATCTTGTGGCTCCTTCTCTTTCTCTGGCTTGTTTTGTCTTCACCTGTGTCTAGCTTGTTTTCTCTGTAACCTGTCTCTGTAAAACTGTCCTGGTTAAACTGCCATACACATACACCACACACCATACACCATATACCAAAGCCTTTTAAATCTCTCCCTACTCCTAAATAGCCTCTCTTCTTCTGCTGTTTTCCTGTGAGTTGGGAATATCCTATAGTTGAATCATTCTGTCAAATCTTTTTCTAATTCATTATTTTTGTCTGCTCCTCAATTAGATGTCACTTTCAAACATGGTTGCTTACTTGTACATACTTACCTTACCTTCATTATTAGGGATTAAATATGTGTACTAAGGGTGTGTCTGTATTCTGCAGATCATGCTGTAATCCAGGGTGTGTCTGCATTCTGGTTTGATCATATCTTTGGATATGATCCCTTGTCCAGTAGTCTTGTTTCTGGATTAAAATTTTTCTTCAATGATGATCATGCACTCTAAACTTTTGAAACTGCAAGTCTCAATAAACTCTTCTATAGGTTGCCTTGATCACAGAGATTCTTCACAGCAAGAGGAAATCCCATTATGCAATGTGGTTAGAAATCTTTATCTTCCTCAATAATATAATTTCATGGTGGCCTTTTCATTATTAATTAAGGGTAATAAGACACAGAACCAAAATGTATTCATTTAAAGTAAACAAATCAATGTTTTTAAATCTGTATAAACTTGGAACAATTATCATCATAAAATGAAAACTGTTTCCACGTACCGAAACCCCGACCAAAACAGTTCAGGCTCTTACAGTCTATCCCATACACCAGTTTTACTTTGCCACTTCACAAAGTTGTATAACAAACCAAATATTTTGTTACTGTAATTGCATATGAATACATTATAAGGAGCATTGATTTAGGTCTGGCTTTAATTCCACCTAGAAAGTCTGATATTCATCTGATATTTTGTATGTAAGATAGTTTTTGTGTTCCTTTGTAGTATTTTCAAAGATTTGTGAATTTTATATTTCCCCTTTAGATTATTCACAACTGCTATTACAAATGTAGTGAACATTCCTACAATATACTTATGTGAAACTGTTTTTCACTTGTATTACATTATCTTCTAAAATGTAGATGGCTGGTTACCTATAACATTTTTTAGTAAAACTGAAATATTGATTGTACAATTCCATAATTCATTTATTGTGACTCTTAGCTGCTCTACAGTTTCACAAATTTTAGTTTTTCCACAGTCTTCCTTTTTACTATTTTAATGTAATGTTGGGAGGTGTGTGTTTACAAGTTCATAATGTGTCTATTTTAAGACTTCATCATTGCTTATCTTCTTCTTAAAATGTGAGATTTAAGTAGCTATGGGAGATTTTTGTGTCCTGTATGCTTTTTGTAAATTTTTTTCCTAGTCAGTAATCTGCAGTTAAAATACAAAATAGTGATTTGAATGGAAAGTGTTTTAAATTTTGATATATTTTAAATTGCACTTCAGAGTTTTAAGATACTTTGCTTGTAGAAACTTTGCTTATAAAACATTTTTTCTTTTGCTTAATTCTGTCAGTTTTATACTTTTACTGCCTAGCTTAGAACAATGATGGTCTTTGAGTTTATACAATTTGTAGTGTGGGGTAGTGTTCATTTTATTTAACATTCAGTTGTTTGTTGAAAAACCTTCCCCGTTGACTTGTCTTTATTGACTAAATTAGATTGATCACTTAGGGTTGGATTTGCTGCTCACCTTTTTTTATTAACGTCCATTGAGCTATACTTGCAACCACATTCTTCCATCACATGGCCATGATTTCTGCAATTTTAGAATGTTTCAACAACTTCAGCGATTCTAGCTTTGCTCTTGTGTAATATTAAGCCTGCTTTGGTTAATTTATGTTATATACATTTTCATTTTAACTTATTATGTCAGTTTTCACGAAACAACCTAACTTTTATTAGAATTATGTGGAATTATTTATTTATTAGATATAAAGTTTAAGATAAGGACAACCTAGTAACATGGACAAGCCACATGCAGTCATTTCATTATGCATGTCCTGTTTTTGCTTTATTCTAAATTAATGTCCATAATTTTCAGCATGAAGGTTTTTTATGTGGTTTTATGAATTCACTCATAATTATTTTTGGCACTATTTTTAAACCAGTTCTTTTTAAAAATGCATTTGACAAGTGTCATCTGCTCCTATGTGAAATAATGCAATTGATTTTTTTTATTTATTTAATACTTAATAATAATTCTTTGGTTTCCGGGCAAACATCCCCCTCCCCCCGTCTCCTTCCTTATGGGTGTTCCGCTCCCAATCCTCCCCCCATTGCTGCCCTCCCCCCAACACTCTAGTTCACTGGGGTTGCAGTCTTAGCAGGACCCAGGGCTTCCCCTTCCACTGGTGCTCTTACTAGGATATTCATTGCTACCTATGAGGTCAGAGTCCAGGGTCAGTCCATGTATAGTCTTTAGGTAGTGGCTTAGTCCCTGGAAGCTCTGGTTGCTTGGCATTGTTGTACATATGGGGTCTCGAGCCCCTTCAGGCTCTTCCAGTTCTTTCTCTGATTCCTTCAACGGGGATCCTATTCTCAGTTCAGTGGTTTGCTGCTGGCATTCGCCTCTGTATTTGCTGTATTCTGGCTGTGTCTCTCAGGAGCGATCTACATCCGGCTCCTGTCGGTCTGCACTTCTTTGCTTCATCCATCTTGTCTAATTGGGTGGCTGTATATGTATGGGCCACATGTGGGGCAGGCTCTGAATGGGAGTTCCTTCAGTCTCTGTTTTAATCTTTGCCTCTCTCTTCCCTGACAAGGGTATTCTTGTTCCCCTTTTAGAGAAGGAGTGAAGCATTCACATTTTGATCATCCGTCTTGAGTTTCATTTGTTCTAGGCATCTGGGGTAATTCAAGCATTTGGGCTAATAGCCACTTATCTGTGAGTGCATAACATGTATGTCTTTCTGTGATTGGGTTAGCTCACTCAGGATGATATTTTCCGGTTCCAACCATTTCCCTACAAATTTCATAAAGTCGTTGTTTTTGATAGCTGAGTAATATTCCATTGTGTAGATGTACCACATTTTCTGTATCCATTCCTCTGTTGAAGGGCATCTGGGTTCTTTCCAGCTTCTGGCTATTATAAATAAGGCTGCGATGAACATAGTGGAGCACGTGTCTTTTTTATATGTTGGGGCATCTTTTGGGTATATGCCCAAGAGAGGTATAGCTGGATCCTCAGGCAGTTCAATGTCCAATTTCCTGAGGAACCTCCAGACTGATTTCCAGAATGGTTGTACCAGTCTGCAAGCCCACCAACAATGGAGGAGTGTTCCTCTTTCTCCGCATCCTCGCCAGCATCTGCTGTCACCTGAGTTTTTGATCTTAGCCATTCTCACTGGTGTGAGGTGAAATCTCAGGGTTATTTTGATTTGCATTTCCCTTATGACTAAAGATGTTGAACATTTCTTTAGGTGTTTCTCAGCCATTCGGCATTCCTCAGCTGTGAATTCTTTGTTTAGCTCTGAACCCCATTTTTTAATAGGGTTATTTGTCTCCCGGCAGTCTAACTTCTTGAGTTCTTTGTATATTTTGGATATAAGGCCTCTATCTGTTGTAGGATTGGTAAAGATCTTTTCCCAATCTGTTAGTTGCCGATTTGTCCTAACCACAGTGTCCTTTGCCTTACAGAAGCTTTGCAGTTTAATGAGATCCCATTTGTTGATTCTTGATCTTAGAGCATAAGCCATTGGTGTTTTCTTCAGGAAATTTTTTCCAGTGCCCATGTGCCAGATGCTTCCCTAGTTTTTCCTCTATTAGTTTGAGTGTATCAGGTTTGATGTGGAGGTCCTTGATCCACTTGGACTTAAGCTTTGTACAGGGTGATAAGCATGGATCAATCTGCATTCTTCTACATGTTGACCTCCAGTTGAACCAGCACCATTTGCTGAAAATGCTATCTTTTTTCCATTGGATGGTTTTGGCTCCTTTGTCAAAAGTCAAGTGACCATAGGTGTGTGGGTTCATTTCTGGGTCTTCAATTCTATTCCATTGGTCTATCTATCTGTCTCTGTACCAATACCATGCAGTTTTTATCACTATTGCTCTGTAATACTGCTTGAGTTCAGGGATAGTGATTCCCCCTGAAGTCCTTTTATTGTTGAGGATGGTTTTAGCTATCCTGGGTTTTTTGTTATTCCAGCGAATTTGCAAATTGTTCTGTCTAACTCTTTGAAGAATTGGATTGGTATTTTGATGGGGATTGCATTGAATCTGTAGATCGCTTTTGGTAAAATGGCCATTTTTACTATATTAATCCTGCCAATCCATGAGCATGGGAGATCTTTCCATCTTCTGAGGTCTTCTTCAATTTCTTTCTTCAGTGTCTTGAAGTTCTTATTGTACAAATCTTTTACTTGCTTGGTTAAAGTCACACCAAGGTACTTTATATTATTTGGGTCTATTATGAAGGGTGTCGTTTCCCTAATTTCTTTCTCAGCTTGTTTCTCTTTTGTGTAGAGGAAGGCTACTGATTTATTTGAGTTAATTTTATACCCAGCCACTTTGCTGAAGTTGTTTATCAGCTTTAGTAGTTCTCTGGTGGAACTTTTGGGATCACTTAAATAAACTATCATATCATCTGCAAATAGTGATATTTTTGACTTCTTCTTTTCCGATCTGTATCCCCTTGACCTCCTTTTGTTGTCTGATTGCTCTGGCTAGAACTTCAAGAACTATATTGAATAAGTAGGGAGAGAGTGTGCAGCCTTGTCTAGTCCCTGATTTTAGTGGGATTGCTTCAAGTTTCTCTCCATTTAGTTTAATGTTAGCAACTCGTTTTCTGTATATGGCTTTTACTATGTTTAGGTATGGGCCTTGAATTCCTATTCTTTCCAGGACTTTTGTCATGAAGGGGTGTTGAATTTTGTCAAATGCTTTCTCAGCATCTAATGAAATGATCATGTGGTTTTGTTCTTTCAGTTTGTTTATATAATGGATCACGTTGATGGTTTTCTGTATATTAAACCATCCCTGCATGCCTGGGATGAAGCCTACTTGGTCATGGTGGATGATTGTTTTGAAGTGCTCTTGGATTCAGTTTGCCAGAATTTTATTGAGTATTTTTGCGTCGATATTCATAAGGGAAATTGGTCTGAAGTTCTCTTTCTTTGTTGCGTCTTTGTGTGGTTTAGGTATAAGAGTAATTGTGGCTTCATAGAAGGAATTCGGGAGTGATCCATCTGTTTCAATTTTGTGGAATAGTTTGGATAATATTGGTATGAGGTCTTCTATGAAGGTGTGATAGAATTCTGCACTAAACCCATCTGGACCTGGGCTCTTTTTGGTTGGAAGACCTTTAATGACTGCTTCTATTTCCTTAGGAGTTATGGGGTTGTTTAACTGGTTTATCTGTTCCTGATTTAACTTCGGTACCTGATATTTGTCTAGGAAATTGTCCAATTCCTGTAGATTTTCAAGTTTTGTTGAATATAGGTTTTTATAGTAAGATCTGATGATTTTTTGAATTTCCTCTGAATCTGTAGTTATGTCTCCCTTTTCATTTCTGATTTTGTTAATTTGGACACACTCTCTGTGTCCTCTCGTTAGTCTGGCTAAGGGTTTATCTATCTTGTTGATTTTCTCAAAGAACCAACTTTTCATTCTTTTGATTCTTTCTATGGTCCTTTTTGTTTCTACTTGGTTGATTTCAGCTCTGAGTTTGATTATTTCCTGCCTTCTACTCCTCCTGGGTGTATTTGCTTCTTTTTGCTCTAGAGCTTTAAGTGTGCTGTCAAGCTGCTGACATATGCTCTTTCCTGTTTCTTTCTGCAGGCACACAGTGCTATGAGTTTTCCTCTTAGCATAGCTTTCATTTTGTCCCATAAGTTTGGGTATGTTGTATCTTCATTTTCATTAAATTATAAAAAGTTTTTAATTTCTTTCTTTATTTCTTCCTTGACCAGGTTATCATTGAGTAGAGCATTGTTCCTTTTCCAAGTATATGTGGGCTTTCTTCCTTATTTGTTATTGAAGACCAGTTTTAGGCCGTGGTGGTCCGATAGCACGCATGGGATTATTTCTATCTTTCTGTACCTGTTGAGGCCCGTTTTTTGACCAACTATATGGTCAATTTTGGAGAAAGTACCATGAGGAGCTGAGAAGACGGTATATCCTTTTGCTTTAGGATAGAATGTTTTATAAATATCTGTTAAGTCCATTTGCCTCATGACTTCTCTTAGTCTGTCTACGTCTCTGTGTAATTTCTGTTTCCATGATCTGTCCATTGATGAGAGTGAGGCGTTGAAATCTCCCACTATTATTGTGTGAGGTACAATGTGTGTTTTGAGCTTTAGTAAGGTTTCTTTTACGTATGTAGGTGCCCTTGTATTTGGGGCATAGATATTTAGGATTGAGAGTTCATCTTGGTGGATTGTTCCTTTGATGAATATGAAGTGTCCTTCCTTATCTTTTTTGATGTCTTTTAATTGAAAATTGATTTTATTTGATATTAGAATGGCTACTCCAGCTTGCTTCTTCTGACCATTTGCTTGGAAAGTTGTTTTCCAGCCTTTCACTCTGAGGTAGTGTCTGTCTTTGTCTCTGAGGTGTGTTTCCTGTAGGCAGCAGAATGCAGGGTCCTCGTTGCGTATCCAGTTTGTTAATCTATGTCTTTTTATTGGGGAGTTGAGGCCATTGATGTTGAGAGATATTAAGGAATAGTGATTATTGCTTCCTGTTATATTCATATTTGGATGTGAGGTTATGTTTGTGTGCTTTTCTTCTCTTTGTTTTGTTGCCAAGACGATTAGTTTCTTGCTTCTTCTAGGGTATAGCTTGCCTCCTTATTTGGGCTTTACCCTTTATTATCCTTTGTAGTGCTGGATTTGTAGAAAGATATTGTGTAAATTTGGTTTTGTCATGGAATATCTTGGTTTCTCCATCTATGTTAATTGAGAGTTTTGCAGGATACAGTAACCTGGGCTGGCACTTGTGTTCTCTTAGGGTCTGTATGACGTCTGTCCAGGATCTTCTGGCCTTCATAGTTTCTGGCGAAAAGTCTGGTGTGATTCCGATAGGTCTGCCTTTATATGTTACTTGACCTTTTTCCCTTACTGCTTTTAATATTCTTTCTTTATTTTGTGCGTTTGGTGTTTTGACTATTATGTGACGGGAGGTGTTTCTTTTCTGGTCCAATCTATTTGGAGTTCTGTAGGCTTCTTGTATGTCTATGGGTATCCCTTTTTTTAGGTTAGGGAAGTTTTCTTCTATGATTTTGTTGAAGATATTTACTGGTCCTTTGAGCTGGGAGTCTTCACTCTCTTCTATACCTTTTATCCTTAGGTTTGATCTTCTCATTGAGTCCTGGATTTCCTGTATGTTTTGGACCAGTAGCTTTTTCTGCTTTACATTATCTTTGACAGTTGAGTCAATGATTTCTAGGAAATCTTCTGCTCCCGAGATTCTCTCTTCCATCTCTTGTATTCTGTTGGTGAAGCTTCTATCTACAGCTCCTTGTCTCTTCTTTTGATTTTCTATATCCAGGGTTGTTTCCATGTGTTCTTTCTGGATTGCTTCTATTTCCATTTTTAATTCCTTCAACTGTTTGATTGTGTTTTCCTGGAATTCTTTCAGGGATTTTTGTGTCTCCTCTCTATGGGCTTCTACTTGTCTATTTATGTTTTCCTGGAATTCTTTCAGGCATTTTTGTGATTCTTCTCTGTAGGCTTCTACTTGTTCTCTAAGGGAGTTCTTCACGTCTTTCTTGAAGTCCTCCAGCATCATGATCAAATATGATTTTGAAACTAGATCTTGCTTTTCTGATGTGTTTGGATATTCCATGTTCATTTTGGTGGGAGAATTGGGCTCCGATGATGCCATGTAGTCTTGGTTTCTGTTTCTTGGGTTCCTGTGCTTGCCTCTCGCCATCAGATTATCTCTAGTGTTACTTTGTTCTGCTATTTCTGAGAGTGGCTAGACTTTCCTATAAGCCTGTGTGTCAGGAGTGCTGTAAGACCTGTTTTCCTGTTTTCTTTCAGCCAGTTATGGGGACAGAGTGTTCTGCTTTCGGGCATGTAGTTTTTCCTCTCTACAGGTCTTCAGCTGTTCCTGTGGGCCCGTGTATTGAGTTCACCAGGCAGGTCACTTGCAGGGGAAAAGTTCGTCCTACCTGAGGTTCCGAGGCTCAAGTGTGCTTGTGGGGTACTGCCTAAGTCCTCTCCTCGGCGGCAGCAGCCAAGAAGATCTGCGCCGCTCTTTCCGGGAGCTTACGTGCACCAGGGTTCCAGATGGTGTTTGGTGTTTTCCTCTGGCGTCTGCATGTGCGCAGAGTGCAGTCTCTTCTGGTTTCCCAGGCGTGTCTGCCTCTCTGTAGGTTTAGCTCTCCCTCCCACGGGATTTGGGTGCAGAGAACTGTTTATCCGGTCTGTTTGCTTCAGGTTCCGGCTGTGTCTCAGGCGCAGGGGTCCTGCCGCTCCTGGGCCCTCCCCTACGGGAACCCAGAGGCCTTATACAGTTTCCTCTTGGGCCAGGGATGTGGGCAGGGGTGGGCAGTGTTGGTGATCTCCTCTGCTCTGCAGCCTCAGGAGTGCCCACCTGACCAGGCGGTGAGGTCTCTCTCCCACGGGGTTTGGGAGCAGAGAGCTGCTGCGGGCTGGGATCCACGGGTGTGGGAGTTCCGGTAAACACACTGATTTTTTTTATATTAAAATTCCCATGTGTATTGTTCACCGCATTCATTGGTTCTGGTATTTCTAGTTTAACAAGCATTTACAACAAATAATTATGTTGTCTAAGAATAGAAACCATTTTTCCTTTTCTTCTGGAAGAACTTATTAGAAGCTCTTTTCCAAATTGTTGAAGCTTGCTCTATTGTTGGTTTATTGAGAGCTATGTATAATCAATGCAAGTTAAATTTTTACAAATGCTTTTTCCTGTATTTCTTTAAACACCCTGTGACATTTTCACTTTTTATTGCTAATTATTCCATTAAGTTTCAAAGAAAACAGTAGTAAACTGCTGTTTATGTTAACAGTTTTCATACAATTCTATTTATATTTCTGTTAATAGTCTGCTAAGAAATTTTGAGATTTACAGAAAATATTGGTAGTTTTCTTTCAAAGTATTTCTCTTATTTGGCATTTGGGTACTACTGACAAAATTAATTAGAAAGAAAAAGAGGCTAGAAATTTTAGGTGGGGCGAGGAAGAAATTTATGGGAAAGAGGCAGCCAAGAGGAGTTGGAGGTAGGAAATGAAGGTGCTGAATGATGAAAGTGATATAATTCTATCTCAGTTAAAACACATTAAAAGAAAAATAAATAATTAAATAAGAAGACCAACTATTATAAAAATAGTTAATAAAATATAAAATGTAAGATTGCTGTTGGAGGATTCAGAAATTATGCCACTTCAGTTTTCTCATTCTGTGGCTCATGCTTTAAGTAAGATACATAAGCCTTAGCTACAAAGTAATCTCTGTTTGCCAGAGTTTATCTACCTCACTGTTACCCTCATCGGCCCTGTGCTGAGCATATGTGTGTCTGTGAGGACACCTACCACTGGCTTTCTTTTTTGAAGTGTGTCTTTCTTACTCTCTGATAGCCTAACATAACCAAAGCCAGCTACTTTCCCTATGCTTTCTAGCTTTCCTGTTATAGTAAGTCTTCCAGTGCCAGGGCCGTTACTACCACCCCCATGACTACCACTGCCCTTAGTGGAAAGGTGGACAATTGTTTCGATATTCATTTGTTTCTTCTTTACAAACAGTCTTGGTTCAGAGACCAAGGCTGTATCTAATTTATTCTGTGTTTTGATGTAAAAGTTAGGAATTACTTATGTATTTTGGCAATGGAAAGAGAAATAGGCATTTGAACACAATAGTCACATGACACACTCTCTTCTCTAAACCATTTCATACATTTCCATCACTTTAGGAATATATTTCAGTTCTTTTTTCGGAAATCTAATTTGTCACACTTTTGTCTCAAAAGTCTTTTGATCTTGTGCCAGATTTTTATTCTTTGTTTATTGAATGATCTTCTATTACCTCTTAGAAATTCTCATGGGCTGCTTTTTCTAATGCTTCATCTTTGTCACTTCAAGCTATAGCTGTTTATATTTTATTCTGATTCTGTTACAATAAAAATTTATTTCCACAACACTTTCTTGGTCACGTATGCTTAAGACTAATGGTAAACAGATGTAGCATTTCATAATTTTTCACCACTGCATTCCTTGGTGCAATGCAATATTTCTAGTGCAACAAACAATATTACACATATAACAAGGTTTAGAAAATCAGGCACATAATGGGCTTGAATTCTAGGTCAGACTGATGGGCAGGGTAGCTCAAAGACGAAAATGTTCTTAAAACCTATCTGGTCACAGTGGAAATGAAGAGATTTTCAATGAGCAGTATCCAAGACAGATCAGAGTAAGCATGTACTTTGTCCCTAAGCATTCCTACAGAGAGCATGTGACTGCTACTGTAGTATAAAAATAAATTAAAACTGGAAAAGTCAGCTTATATAAAAAGGAGAAGTTTCAGTTGTGATGATTCATGGCTATAATTTTAGCTCCTGAATATCTGAATTCAGAGGCTCATAAATTCACAAGTAGATGGGGCTGTATAGTAAAATTTGATCTCAAAAATAAACAATACCTATATGAGAAGTTACAGACAATTAATGACCAGGAAGAGAGATGGACTTAGTCTGTTCCAGGAACAACCCTCTGATAATTTGTCCAGTCTCCAAAAGTTACCTATAATCATCAATACATATGGGTAGTACTAAATAAACTCAGTCTATGGCTAAATATTTTTAACAGTAATAAGTAAGGAACAAGAAACTACAAGTATAATAAACAAGTAAAACACCACCACCACAACAACAAGATAAATAAGAAGAAAGGGGAACGGCTTTCTATGCCTTAAAAAGATGACCACATTGCAGTAAGAGATGGAGACATTACTACCAAAACATCCAACACTCAGCTGTCATGTTTGCTAAGACATTTACTTGAATTCCAAATTCAAGGGAAATACATGGCTCTCTAGGACTTCTGGCTGTGTTATGAGCATATGAATTTTGTCTACAGTAAGATTCAAGGTTTTGGGAGTACAATGGGTTTGTCTTATGCAACCTTACATGGTAGCCACGAATAGACTGTCTGTCATAGAGCAGACATCTAGTTTGTATTTGTATCCAAATTACCAGTCTATATAAGCAGTTGAAATCCTAGAGAAGATGCATCTTTTTATATAAAACACAGCTAAGACCAAGCATAATATAATGTCTCATTAAGAATTTTGCTTGTTTAGGAGAAAAATGTTGAACTAGGTAGAGTTCCAGTTAGTGTGTAGCACTGCTGAACAGGCAGGTTGCCCTATTCACTCTTCTATTGGCTTGATAGCACACCACAACTCTTATAGAAGAAAGAGTTTATTTGGGCTTATGAAACCAGAGTGATTAGGGCCCATGATGATAGAACAGAGACATGGTAGATAGAGATGGATGTCAAAAAGTTAGATCTGGAATTCTAAACAAAAAGCAGAGAAAATAGACTGGAAATGGCATGTCTTTAAACTCTCAAAGCCTGACTACAATGACATATCTCTTGCAACATGGCCATGCCTGCAAGACTGTTTTAGGATTTCTATTCTGTGAAGAGACAGCATTATCCTGGCAACTCTTAAAAAGAGAAACATTTGAGTCTAGTTTATAGTTCAGAGGTTTAGCTCTTTCTTCACCATTTTAGTAGCACAGGCAAACATGATACTAGAGAAAGGTACAAGAGTTCTACATCTAGAGCAGCAGGATGCAGGAAGAGAGAGGGAGGGAGGTAGGGAGGGAGGGAGGGAGAGAGAGAGAGAGAGAGAGAGAGAGAGAGAGAGAGAGAGAGAGAGAGAGAGAGAGAGAACACGTTGGGACAGAGGGACGAAGGGAGGGAGGATCTGGCATGAGTTTCTGAAACCTCAAAGCTTAACCTCAGTGACACATTTAGGCCAAGAAAGCCACACCCACTCCAAAAAGGCCATGTGTCCATTCATATCTGTCAGCATATTTGATGATCATTTTTTCCTAATATGCCAAATAAATGGCTAATAGTATTTATATTAACAGTGTCATTGACACTGCTAAAGCTTGTCTGATAAATGCTATTTCCTAAATACTGTCCATAGTTTAAATCATAGTAGCAAATGCACAATTAACCTGAAAAGAGGGAAAGTGCCCACTCAGCACCTTAGAAAGGACCGAGTTATAACTCATCTCATTTTACAAAGTCGCCATAAAAATGAGCCTTATTTCATTTTGCAGAAGTATAGCTGGGATTTACAGCAGATGATTAAGATAAGGAAGAAAAATAACTTTTGCATTTTATCAGAACAGAAACATTTTATCTTAGCCATGAATTTTTCCCTCTGTAGATTCCATCCATCAAAAAAATGTCTTCACAAGTTGTCAAGTGCCCAGTTGTTCCCCAGGGACCTCTGTGTATGTGACTTACCTTGTGAAAGTTTCTGAAATAAGCTGCCTTTTCATCTGGAAACTTTTCTAGCCTTCTGGGTCCCTTGCTAGAAGCCTTCTTAAAAACTAACCAGCATCGTCTGAATATCTGAAAGCAAATAAAGGAATCTGATTATCCATCATTTCCTATGAGTTTACTGGCATTTGGTGTTTTATCTATTAAACTATTCCATTGGGGATGAGATTCTAAAATTCGCTTTACTTCATAGAATGATTTCATTAAAGGGAAGTTTGTGACTAATAGAATTGCAGCACAATTTCATAACATAATGCTCCATGTAAAATTCAATGTATCAATCTGTGTCTATTAATTGTAATTAATAATTTTTAATGTAAATAATCACTTGGGTGTCAATACCGTACACATGATGGCAAATTTTCATTTCATTTCACACTGCTTTGAGCATTTGGTTCAGGTAAGTGAAATAGATACATTCTATTAGTTTTGTACATTCTAATAAAATAATAATATTTCTAATTGTCTGACTCAAATTGAGGATTTTAAACAAATAGTCATAACATAACTTAGAAAACTGCAAAAATATAGCTTTATTTTGGAATCATTGATTCCCTTGTCTTACAATAACTAGGATATATTAAATATTTATTATGTAAAATACAATATATTTTGAATTTTTATTTACACATTAATTTTAATAACTACTGCTGTGAACAGGTACTACTATTTTCATATTATAATAAATTTAAGAGACTGGTCAAGGCTTGAATACATGAATTTCTGAATCTTTTGAATTAGCTTTTAAAATGACCATTAATTATGTAAACTGAGTTTATTGGTTTTGGACCATGCTCTTTTTATAATGGAAATAATCAATGCCAAACTGTGAGGTTGGCTTCTTGTTTTGGCTGTATAATATCACACATTCTCTGTAGATATGTTGAAAAACAAATAAATAAAATACATTTTTACTTTTCCAGTAATTGAACTTGTTTGGTATTTCAAAATGGCTACAGCTTTTGAATTTATAAATTTAGCATATTTTATTCCTGGAATATTTTTCACTACCAGCGTGAGGAGAGATTTTAAAAAAAAAAAGGCAATTTCAGAAATGTTAGTCACTGTGTTTTTATTCTGTGTCTTTATTCAAACTACAGAATTGTCATAATCCTTTTCCTGCTAGTAGAAGACAGAGTGTAATTCTTTCAAATTATTCCCATGAGCATTGTTTCTTACTGAAAGACAGCATTTTCCATGTTAAAAAGCACTCTCAGAGCTATCACAAAAGACTTTTCCCACTAAAAGCAAAATAAGTAAAGTAACAATGTGAAGACACTCCCAGTGCTCCTGTTGACTTTCTTAGATCTTCTGCTGTAGTCTTGAAAAATACATCAAGAATGAGGTTGAGCTCCAAGCACACAATAACATATCTGCCCCTCTCTGCAATTAGATATATCTTTCTTACCAAAGGGTTAGCAGCCATACAACTGCAAACAAGGAACTGCTCAATTTCTTTAAAATTACCAGTGTTTGGCACATTGTATTTAGCACATGGCATTCTAGTTCTTTTTTATTTGTTGGACTTTCACCAATCCCAACTTCCAAATGAACTCCTGTTAATATTACATTATGGAATCAGCACAAGATTTCTTTGGCTTTAATAATGAATTTTAGTCATTATACCCCATCCATTTCTCATCTCTGTCATTCTCCTGCTGAAAGTGTTCTTTCCAATTTTTCTATTTACAAGTCTTTTTTATGCAAGATTCATTAAACTTAGTCTTTTTCCTCAGCATAGGTGGGAGGCAGTTTATTGGAACAAAGGAAAGTTACCAATGCCTGTGGAAGTGAAAAGATGGCACCCTCTACCTCAGAAAACCATACAGGGACAGTGGTCCCTCAGGAAGGTATAGAACCTCAGGAGTCCTTCCATAAATCATACAAAATTATATGGTAAATGCTAACATATAAGAACTGATAGATGGGGGAAATTGTTGAATCTTTTGTATTGATATCACAGCTCTTTTATCTACTCATCACACAACCTGCACAGATTATTTAGTGGTCAGCTAATAAAGAAGGATAAAGCATAAAATTGAGGGGGAATTTGAAAAGATGGGACAAAGTTTTAGTGTACAGAAAATTCTTCACAAGGTTCTATCCTCTGTCACTTTATCTTATGGAGTAAGTATAATTTGCTACACATGACAAGGCTGTATATAATGTCACTTTATTTTTATTCTAGGAATCCCAATTCTAACATATATCCAAGCAAAATAATAAGATACAAAAATCATGTCCATATTAGCTTACAATTTAAACATTTCAAACAGTACAATAGAAAAAAATAATAATGATTTCCCATATGTGGAATTTAGGATTTAACAAAATGTACTTGAAATTTCACCTTACTGTTTGTTAAACATTCACATTTTAGACAATCTATCAAGCTCTTTAGGCGTGTGTCCTTAAATTAGTCAAGAAAAATTAATGATTTAAGCTTAGGTTTAATAGTATAAAGAAACTAAGTAAATGAACTTACTACCACAGTGCATACAGAGGAGTCATTGACTAACACAGGACAACAACATACAAAACAGACAAAATTCTCTTAGCATAGCCGTGATTAACCACACTTCTGAAGATAAGCATATTTACCTATATTTTGTTATTAAAAACTGGCTTTTACAAATAAAATTTTAAAGGTCTCCCGTGATTTTGATATACATAAATTAATATATGACCAATCAATACATGTTCAAATATTCCCTTGAATACAAATATAGTTTCTATTAATATTTCATGACAATTCAAATATTGTTGAACCACAAAGCTGTGTGTGCTTACATTTAGCAATGTATATTAAGAACAAATAGAAATGAAAATTTGTTCTGTTCTTAAAATCTTCTCTGCACCAAATAACATGAAGTAATTTTGTGCTAAAATCATTTAATTTAGGCTTCAATCAAACTGTTGTATTAAAATTTGGAACCTTGTGTCATAATGTCTGAGAACATAAATAACTTTTATGTGAGTATTTTATAATTAAATGTCTTGTCTCAAATGATTTATTTAGCTTATCTTCTATTTTAAATTTTGCATCAATAGATTCCTATCCATCTACTATAGAACTTGCCCATTTAGATTATAAGAGATGTCCTGCAGAAAACCTGTTATTTGGAGATATAATAGTACTATATGGGTTTGTGGAGGTAAGTTTTGATGGTAGAATTAGGGTTTCGTGAGGATAGTCATGACAGTCATGCTTCTCTCTCCCACCTCTGCTTATCAAAAAGGAGAGAGATATGAGCACATAATGAGAAAAAAAGTCAACAAGCCATGAAGAAATCCTCATTAGACCCAAACCATGTGGGTACCCCTGGTCTCAAATGTGCATTTTAAAGAAAAAGAATAATATAGATTTCTGTGATTAAAGCTACATTATATTTGATACTTTATTAGGGTAGCTTAGGCTTATTAATATAGATGTCATAAAAAGTATATAAGTAGATGATAGATAGATGATAGATAGATTATAGATATGTAGCTTGGATAGTAGATAATAAATGATAGGTAGATAGATGATAAACAAATATATGAAAGATAAATGACAAATAACATAATTATAGAGAGATTATAGAAGATAGATATAGAGATGATAGGTATATAGATGATAGACAGATGGTATTTTATTTGTAGCATTGATAGGATAGTGTTTATGACCATAGTGTAACAACAATAATGTGTGAGTGAAAAATCATCCCTATGAATCTGGGCAGGAATTTAATGGTTATAAGCACTAATACAAATACAATGTGCTTATAATGTGGGATATATGTGGATTAGAAATAATTTTCCTACATGGTATGAATGCATTGAGACTCTTTGCTTGAAAGAAATTGAGACGCAAATCTTTGGTAAAACTATTTTTGTTCTTTAGTACTGAAAAATGGTTTTGTCTCTATTGGTCACTTTATTGACTACAGCTTCATAATTATCATAATATCAAATGAGACCTTAAATTATTCATAGAAAACCAAATCTATGAAGGCATTGCCATGTTTAATTTGTATTACTATAGTGAGTTTAATTTAAGGTTGAATTAGGGAAAAAATGGAAGAAGCTGAGGAGGAGGGTGACTCTAAAGGAAGGCCAGCAGTCTCAACCAACCTGGATACTCCAAGATTTCTCAGACACTGAGCCACCAACAAAACAGTATACACCAGTTGATATGAGGTCCCAATACATATACAGCAGAGGACTGCTGGGTCTGGACTCAGTCAGAGAAGACATACCTAACCCCCAAGAGACTTGAAGCCCCAGTGAGTGGGAAGTTCTGGTGGTATTGGGTTGGGGCATGGGGACATCCTCTTGGAGACTGGGGAAGGAGGTATGGGATATGGAACAGTCAGAGGATGGACCGGGAGGGGGATCAAGTCTGGACTGTAAGATTAAAGAATAATAATAAAAAAGAAGTGAGTTTAATATGAGCTAGAAAGTCTTTAAGTGTTGTTGTTTAAGCATTCATTATTATTGCAGAACAAGTGATAACAAGGATGTAGAACAAGGGGAACATTTCTCTACTGCTGGTGGGATAGCATACTTATGCAATCACTCTGGAAATCAATCTGGAAATTTCTCAGAAAATTAGGAATAGTTCTTCCCAAAGACCCAGCTCTAGGTTATGTGCCCAAAAGATGCTGCTCCATATCATAATGCTATACTATGTTCATAGAAGCTTTTTGTAATAGCCAGAAATTCCCAGATGACCCTCAACCAAAGAATGGATACAGAATATGTGGTTAATTTACACAATGGAATACTACTCCACTATGAAAAACAAGGGCATAATGAATATTGTAGGCAAATGGATAGAGCTCGAAAATATCATCCTGAGTGAGATAACTCAGACCCAAAAGGACGTGCATGGTATGTACTTACTTATAAGTGGATATTAGTAAAAAAAAAAAGCTAGATACCCACACTACACTCCACAGACCCAAAGACACTAAAGAAGAATGAAGGACCAAGGGAATATTTTTGACTTTCTTAGAAAGAGTAATAAATGGTTTTAGGAGGCAGTTGGAGAGAGGAAGTTGAGTGGGATAGTGGATTGGGCATTTCAAAATCAAGTGTTTGGAGAGGTAGGAGAGGGGTTCAGATGGCAAGGGGAATGAATGGAAATCATTAGCTGGTAGGGGAGAGGGGTTGGGGGTGCATCTCTAGGACATGCCAGAGACCTGGGATGGGGGAGGTTCCCAGGAGTCTATGGGAGTAACTTTAGCTGAGACTCCTAGCAGTGGGGATATAGAACCTGAAGTGGCCATCTTCTGTAGCCAAGCAGGACACCCAGTGGAGGGATAAGGACAGAAAAAAAAAAAAAACTTCCAACCTCAAATTTGTCCTATCTACAAGAAACACAAGGTCAAAGATGGAGCAACAACTATAGGAGTGGCCAACCAATGACTGACCCAATTTGAGACCAATCTCACAGGCAAGAACTAATCCAAGACACTACTTATGATACTTTGTTATGCTTCCACACAGGGGCCTAACATATCTGTCCTCTGAGATCTGTCCTCAACCCAGCAGGTGACTGAAACAGATGCAGCAACTCACAGCCAAACATTGGACAGGGCTCAGAGCTCGGGGAGTCTTTTTTTTTTTTTTTTAATTAACTTGAGTATTTCTTATATGTATTTCGAGTGTTATTCCCTTTCCCGATTCCGGGCAAACATCCCCCTCCCCCCTCCCCTCCCCACCCTCCCCCTATTGCCGCCCCCCCAACAGTCTAGTTCACTGGGGGTTCAGTCTTAGCAGGACCCAGGGCTTCCCCTTCCACTGGTGCTCTTACTAGGATATTCATTGCTACCTATGAAGTCAGAGTCCAAGGTCAGTCCATGTATAGTCTTTAGGTAGTGGCTTAGTCCCTGGAAGCTCTGGTTGCTTGGTATTGTTGTACATATGGGGTCTCGAGCCCCTTCAAGCTCTTCCAGTTCTTTCTCTGATTCCTTCAACGGGGGTCCTATTCTCAGTTCAGTGGTTTGCTGCTGGCATTCGCCTCTGTATTTGCTGTATTCTGGCTGTGTCTCTCAGGAGCAATCTACATCCGGCTCCTGTCGGCCTGCACTTCTTTGCTTCATCCATCTTGTCTAATTGGGTGGCTGTATATGTATGGGCCACATGTGGGGCAGGCTCTGAAGGTGTTCCTTCAGTCTCTGTTTTAATCTTTGCCTCTCTATTCCCTGCCAAGGGTATTCTTGTTCCCCTTTTAAAGAAGGAGTGAAGCATTCACATTTTGATCATCCGTCTTGAGTTTCATTTGTTCTAGGCATCTAGGGTAATTCAAGCATTTGGGCTAATAGCCACTTATCAATGAGTGCATACCATGTATGTCTTTCTGTGATTGGGTTAGCTCACTCAGGATGATATTTTCCAGTTCCAACCATTTGCCTACGAATTTCATAAAGTCATTGTTTTTGATAGCTGAGTAATATTCCATTGTGTAGATGTACCACATTTTCTGTATCCATTCCTCTGTTGAAGGGCATCTGGGTTCTTTCCAGCTTCTGGCTATTATAAATAAGGCTGCGATGAACATAGTGGAGCACGTGTCTTTTTTATATGTTGGGGCATCTTTTGGGTATATGCCCAAGAGAGGTATAGCTGGATCCTCAGGCAGATCAATGTCCAATTTCCTGAGGAACCTCCAGACTGATTTCCAGAGTGGTTGTATCAGTCTGCAACCCCACCAACAATGGAGGAGTGTTCCTCTTTCTCCACATCCTCTCCAGCATCTGCTGTCACCTGAGTTTTTGATCTTAGCCATTCTCACTGGTGTGAGGTGAAATCTCAGGGTTGTTTTGATTTGCATTTCCCTTATGACTAAAGATGTTGAACATTTCTTTAGGTGTTTCTCAGCCATTCGGCATTCCTCAGCTGTGAATTCTTTGTTTAGCTCTGAGCCCCATTTTTTAATAGGGTTATTTGTCTCCCTGTGGTCTAACTTCTTGAGTTCTTTGTATATTTTGGATATAGGGCCTCTATCTGTTGTAGGATTGGTAAAGATCTTTCCCCAATCTGTTGGTTGCCGTTTTGTCCTAACCACAGTGTCCTTTGCCTTCCAGAAGCTTTGCAGTTTTATGAGATCCCATTTGTCGATTCTTGATCTTAGAGCACAAGCCATTGGTGTTTTGTTCAGGAAATTTTTTCCAGTGCCCATGTGTTCCAGATGCTTCCCTAGTTTTTCTTCTATTAGTTTGAGTGTGTCTGGTTTGATGTGGAGGTCCTTGTTCCACTTGGACTTAGAGCTTGGGGAGTCTTATGGAAGAGTTGGAGAAAGGATCAAGAACTCCAGAGATGAAAGAAAGTCCACAGGAAGACCTACAGAGTCAACTATCTTGGATTCTTGGGAGCTCTCAGAGACTGAACCACCAAGCAAAGAACATCAGAGACTGAACCTAGACCTCTGCACATATGTAGCAGATGTGCTGCTTGGTCACTCAACAGCTGGAGCAAAGTTTGTCAGTAAAGCTGTTGCCTGTCTGTGGAATACATTCCCTTAACTGTTCTGCCTGATCTGGCCTCACTGAGAGAGGTGAGATCACCCTGCAGAGATTTCATGTGCCAGAGTGGGGATATATCCAAGGGGAATTCTACCCTCTAAGTTGAAAAGGGGAAGGGGAACAGAGGAGGGGACTGTGTGAGGGAGAGACCAGGCCTGTGGGGGTCAGTGATGGAGATTTAAAGTGAATAAATAAGTTAATTAATGAAAAAAATTTGTGTATAAAGTTTCAATATATTTAAACCAGTTTTTAATATCAAAACCCTAAGGAGACTTTTAAATGAAGATACTCATATTGGCAAAATACAAAATTACTGATAAATATGTTAAGCAAAACCAAATTTAATTCAGAATTTAACTCTATTTTCCTTATCATGTTCTATTTCGGGGACCAAGTGAACAATTTAAAATTCCAATCTGTGATAGTTTCTTGGACATTTGAGTTTTGTTGTTTGTTTGTGTGTTTGGTTGGTTGGTTGGTTTTGTTTTTTATAACCTTGAAAGATTTGAAGTGTACTAGTCAATTATTTTCTACAAAATTCTTTAATTTCTGTTTTTCTTGTGTGTTGATATTTAAACATCTAAGGAAAATCTGACAGCAATGTCATTAAAATATATTTTATGGTGAAAATATAAATAATATAAATCATGGCTACAGATTCATTATTTTTAATATAATTTCTAATTGAAAATTTAAATTTGAAAATAATAAGTATTGATTTTTTCTCTTTAGTCATAATTTTCAAAATGCTTTGAATTTAAATAAGAGAATATAATAACTAAGACCATAGTATGGAGAATTTCACATGTCTCCTGTGTTATTAATGTGAAACAAAATTAAGTATGAGTCAGAAACTAAATCCCTCCTCCACACAGGAGTAGGAAGCAAATGGGAAAGAAACATCTTCCTTTGACCTTTTCATCAAACCAGCTTTTGTTAGTGTAGCACAATAGTGTACTGTAGAACTAGAACTAATGCCTAAAATGAGTATGCTGGAGAATTTCCAGATATGATCAGGAAAAATGATTGGTTGAAATTAGAAAATCATTGCTAAGAGGGAAAAAACTATCTGTAAAGAAAATGTTCTATTTTGAATATTTAGATGTTCTATTTAAATGAAAAGCCTAAAATTTTTGAGAAAATGAAAGAGAATCGCATGAATGAATGAGTCACTTTAGTATCTTAATGTTTTTGCACCCTATGAGAATGAACATCAACTAATGACCTTTGTTAGTCTGGTTTAGAAAGTGGGAAATTGTTCTATTCTCTTTAGATGCTTCTTGCATTTCAATGGCATAGATATTTGGTTTAGGCTCTGTAATGACAAAATTCATTGCTTGGAGACAGCCTCCTTGTCAAGTGTGTTCCTTGGCAGTTAACATTACTTTAGTTTCCACCTTAGTTTAGGGAATGCTGTGCCTTCTATTTTGGAATAAGAACTGAGAATTTCACCTCCTCTTTCAGAAATCCATTCTAAACAAGCAGGTTGCCTTAGCAACCAGGCTAAAAGATGACCTCTGGGTCTCCTTATAGAAAATGGCCTGTTGCTGCCAGAACTCTAGAAGTCCCACGGATCTCCAGCTGGCCCTTTCCAGCTTGCCATAATCACATGCCCTTTTCTTTTGATGAAAACTTCTTTTACTACATGACACTTTTTTCTTTTAGCATTTTCATCATTTCAAGGTGATTTTTTTATATGAAGCCTTCTTTTTCCAGTTAAGACTCACCAGGAAAAAGTAGATGGTAGATTCATTGGCTTTACTTCATAGCTATAATTATATTATTTAGCAAGGACTCATTGGCAAGTTTAACATACTCAACATTAGATTTAATAGACCTATTTCATCACAAGCCATTGACCTAATGAAACTTGCATGTCAAAAATAGGGTTTCAGTACTTGGAGGAATTTCTAATTACAGCGATTGTCAAAGTTGACAGTTTATTGCAATAAAGGAATTAAGAAAATTTCTCTAGAATATATGTATATATACATATATATGTGTGTGTGTGTGTATGTATACCTGAGTACTTTTGTGTTTTCTCCTGAAAGTAAGTTTCCTTCACCCTGCACATATACACAGACGCATACATACACACACAGACACACACACACACACACACACACACACTCACACACTTACTAATACACACATCAATGATACAATGACATATGAGATTTATTCAAAACTGTGTATTTGATGGACATAAAATAACAAATATGTAAAGCTGACCCTGACATAGGTATGGCAAAATTAATCTGTAACTTCCAACTGCTAGTTGAAAATATTTGTCCTACCACAGAAGGTTGTTTGCTGCGTGTGAAATGTAACCATTATTATAAATAAGCTTAATCACCTAGTGCATTTACATTCATTATGTTTAATATGAATGTAAGTCTTGCTGCTGACTTATACCTAATCGCTGTTATGCATGCTTGAATGCCAGAAATTCACTCTTCTATGTATCCATCATCCATCCACCCACCTGAAAACAGATGCCACTCGATAAAATCCTTTGCATCACAGAAAGGTGGCTTGGATTTTCTGTTTCTCAGATTGAGATTCTAATAACTATAAATTGATAGAATCATTTTTGATTCTAAACTAGATGGTTCGTATCTTGCCTGAAAACTGAAAATTTCCCAACTACTCCAAGAGCTACAAGATACCCAAAGAGTGAACAGGGAAACCAGAGTAAGAGAAAGATTTTGCATTTGTGGGAGTGGCTTATGAAAGGATCTTGTTTTCAGTTCCTATGTGATGTCATTAGAAACTCGGAGTAGTCATATTTATTGTAATACCAGGAAATGAGCTTTAAAAAGTTATCATTGAGGGCAATGCCAGCCCAAGCATCAAAGGTAGAAGAATGGGAGTTGATGTTGAAGTCTCAGGAGACAACAGGGTGGTGGACCTCATGGCCTACATGGCCTCTAAAGAGTAAGAAGCCCTGGGCCACCCACTCCAGCAAGGATACTGAGAGCAAGACAGAGGCCCTCAGTTGCTGAGGAGTTCCTGTCCCAACTCAGGCCCCAGACACTGAGCATCTCCCTCACAGTTTCTATCCCAGATCCCCATAATCACAGGAACAGCTGAGGGATCCCTTCCTACTCTCTCAAATACCTACAATAAAGTTCGCTGCACCCACCAAAAAGACAAAGAAATTCTGAGTAATTACAAAATATGGTAAAACTTAAATGATAACAAAAAAGCAACTGCATTCCCAACGTGGACATCGAGGTAAACTGTAAAGTCAGAGACAGAGACACTGTACATAATCAGAAGTTACTGCAGCAGAGTGTATGAAAATTTCTGAATTTTTGAGCACTTATATGTGTAGCCTTCACATTTAAAATAAAAAACTGACAAAAAGCATTTTTAAAAATCAGATATTGCTAAAATATCCCTACAGATTCTATTTTTAAAATGTAAAACATACCACCTCTGTTTAAACAACTGTTCCAATGATAGCTGAATACCAATTCTGCTCTTTTAAAAAATACTTACTTTTATACACATATAAATATTTATCTGCATAATCGCATGCATGAAGGTGTTCATGCTGTCCAAAAGAGTGTGTTCAAATCCCTAGAGCTGGAGTTACAGGCACATGGGCTGCACAATATTAATGCTGGGAGTCAAATTCAAGTACCCCGGAACAGAAGTTATATTCTTAACCACGGAGCCAATTTTCAAGATTTTCCCCATCACTTCTTTTAAACATAAGTTACTTGTTTTTTCACAATGATGTTACACAGTTTCAGTCATAGAAATCAAATGAATACATGACACAAATAGTCAAGATTTGGTAAATGAAACTTTAGTAAAAACAAATACTAATTACTATGTCAATGACCTCACAGAAAGAAAAAGAGCACTAAAATATAAGAAGAAGAGAAAAGGAGGAATTTAAGTAACTGAAGATTTATTGTTATGTCAGGAGTGAATATTCTAAGAAATAAACATAAAGGAATTGATAAGGTCTTCTTCGTAGACATTAGGCCAAAACTCACATTTCTCGAATAAGTAAGGAACTCCAAGAATTTCAAAAAACTATCTAATTCTACAAAGGGCATGATACTTTAATTGACACTTATGAAAAGGGGACTTTACATGTGCCTAGTAAGTTTATGAATGTGCTAAATCCTTAAAAATCCAAGTAATCTAAAGTAGAAACACAAGGAGACAGCTTATTCCTAACAAAACAAAAGAAGAAAGAGAACAGTTTGGGGTGGGGGTCGTGGGCTTCTCTTTCCTCTGGAGAGAATCTGTGTAGTGAGTCCGGAAGATGCACAGCTAAGGGAAATCTTGTGATGTCTCCACAAATCTGCATAGGCCTTAGCAATTCTGCTCTGTGTGATGTACCCAAGAGAATAATATATGTTGCTTTACAACATCATTTGTGATAGGATTACTCATAATGGTCTCAGATGCAAACACTATGATTCATGTACACACCTGAACAGTTACACTCCTGAGAGTGTTTGAGCTATTGATACACAGAAATCAAAATCGTCACTTGAATAAAATCCTAGTAAAAGATGACATGTGAAGATCCATATATTCACCTCCATCCTCCAGGTTGCCTAGACCCTGCTGTGCTGTGCAAGCTATATTTAGAAATAGAGTACCAAGAGTAGGAAAGAGACTTCCATCATAATCAGCACAGTGACTGCTTCATTAGGAGGTTCAGGCATGAGAGGAAGATCCATGTTGGAGATCCTTCTTCATTACTAGAAACACTCTGGCTACCTGATACCATGTATACCAATATTTGCTTTTAGGTCTGTGTGTAGAGTTTATGCCATTTCATCAGGTTGTCTTAATTTGCTTGAAGAGTTTTATGTACTGTTTCTCTCCCTCCCTCCCTTCTTCTCTCCCTCCCTCCCTTTCTCTCTGTCTCTTTCTATCTCTGTCCCTGTGTTTGTCTGTCTGTATGCCTCTCTGTCTCTCTCTCTCTGTCTCTCTCTGTCTCTCTCTCTGTCTCTCTCTCTCTGTCTGTCACTCTCTGTCTCTCTCTGTCTCTCTGTCTCTCTCTCTGTGTCTCTCTCTCCCTGAGTGTGTGTGTGTGTGTGTGTGTGTATGTGTGTGTGCGTGCGTGCGTGTGTATGAATGTGCATAAGAAAGCCAGAATAAGACAATGGCTGTCTTCCTCTGCCACTCTCCCCATTATTACTTTGAGACAACTGTTCCACTGAAAGTAAACCCCACCATCTCTCTATCCTAAATGGTTAGTGAGCACTTGAAATTCATCTGTTTTGCCCACAATACTGGAGTTACCAGTAGGCTCAGCCATGTTTGACTTTGTCCATGAGTTCTGGGGATTCGAACCCAGGTTCTTATTCTTGCTGAGCAAGCATTCTTACCCAATGAGCTACTTCCCAAGTCCCTTACGATTGTTTTTTTTTTCATCTTTATTAAATTGGGTATTTCTTATTTACATTTCAAATGTTATTCCCTTTCCTGGTTTCCAGACCAACATCCCCCTAAGTTATGAAATACCATGTGTTCAAGTTTACAGAAATGTCAGTTTACACATTTTACTTTTCTTTCTTTTGTGGCTCCTTTTCTAAGAAGAAAATTAAGTAACATATAGTCACAGAGGAAATAATACTACTAGTATTTTCAGCGGAACAGATGGCAGACATTGATAAGTGCACTAAAAAGTGTTAGGCTCAACCATTAATTAGGCTGGACATAGTAAGGAAACAGACACCATGAAGCTTCTGGTACTTACGTCTAATACTACTAAGTTGAAACAAAATATCCTGGCAGCTTTAGGTTATCTATTAAAAGTCAGTTAACAAAAACTAGCTTTTCACTGGTGCCTCTGAAGGTGGGAAAAGTCAGGACTCTAACTAAGGAGAGTTTAGATGAACACCTGCTCTCTAGTGGTTAAACCCTGTCTAAAACTTCACATAGAATTGCATATTCTATGAACTTGCACTCAAAGAAGGGGAAGTAGAATTAACCTGTTCAATCCCAGCAGTTTTTCAAAGACTATTAACCCCACTGGAGTTATCAAAGTTCTCACACACTACTGTGTTTTCCTGGGTTCAAGGTTTGTTTTCTGGGCTCATATTCTGTAATCTATAGCATTTGTGTATGGATTGTCTGTAATATTAACTGACCTATACCTGACACATGATTATACTTACAAATGAATGATCAACATACAAAAAGGAAAACATAATTTACATGTTACTCCTCCTGTATGAAATAGCAATCATGTTCAGTTTTCATGCAGGTGTGGAGTGTGAGGGCAATGTGTATTCATGAGTGTTCAGTTGGGCACTTGCCTCTGCAAACACATGGGGAGACCAGATATTTACTTCAGGACCTCCCCTACAGCCCATCACCAGATATTTGAGAGAGGAGCTCTCACTAACTCTGGAGCTAAGCTGGATAACCAGTGACTCCTCAGACCAACCTGTCTTTCCTCCAGCATTGGGGTTTCAGGTAGGCTACTTCACCTGTCTTTTACAGGAGAGCTGAGGATCTGAAGTCATACCTTCATGCTTATACAACAAGCACTTTCTTACTGGGCCATCTCTCCAGCTCCAGTAATACTTGTTGAGAGTGTACTGTGATTAAATTCATGACATTTGACTTTGTTTTTCAGTTAATGTTTCACTACCTTTCCTGCTGAGTTTGAGAGAAAAAGCAGTTTCCCTTTTCCTGCTTGTAACAATATTAGCTTTCAAAAAATGAGATAAGTTAACTCCTTCACTGCAGAATGACTCTCACAGACAGCTCATTTTCTTAAATACCCAGCCCATTTCCTTGTCTTCTGCTGGATTCACAGAGTAGCTATAGCAGTGTAGAAGCAGCTGGAGGTACCAGAACTTGAATTTTTCAGTCAGGTGACTCAAAAAAAATCATGGGTTCAGGTGCTAGCTGCCCAAGACAGAGCATAAAGATGATCTGTGTAAGAAGATTTGAAGAATTTTAAAAAGTATCATTTGTCCAAAATTCAGTAAAACATTTTATTAATTAAAAATTTGTTGTGGATAATCACTTGTGCTAATATTTTGAAATAATAACTTAAAAATTTAACTTTCTCTATTTCTTAAATAATGCATTATAACAAGAAGCAAATTGGAGAACATTAAAAATTAATGGAGACACAGACTTTTTCCATACATATGACCTTTAGTGGATATACAAATTTGTAATTTATTCAGTCCACAAAGTTCTCCCAAATATCTAATGCTTGTCAGGTTCTTCTCCAGTGAGATGATGTGAATCAACAAGCCAAAAACATGAGGAATAACAAAGACCCATAGCTCCATGTAGACTCTCACCTGGTAATGGCAAAGGAAGCATACAAATTGAATATGAATAACAAATAAGAATGAACCATTAAATGGTACAGACTGGTGAGTAGGCAGAACCTAACAGACAGGGGGAAATTTACCTCAGGGGGACTTAAGGAGGTGTCACTATGATGTCATCCAGGGGGAGTAATGGAAGTCTCACTATGATGTCATCCAGGCTCATCACTATGATGTCATCTGCAACTCACCATGTAGACCAGGTTCACTCTGAATATTCTCCAATTTGCAGAGATTTATCTGCATCTGCATTCTTAGTGCTAGGATTATATTTATGGCCTACCATACATGACAATTATAACTTTCTTGTGTAAAATAATCTGAACTTCATGCCTAGTTCCCATACACTCACACACACACACACACACACACACACACACACACACGCATACTTATATGTGTATATGAATAAATATGAATATATATCACTCGAATGACAAAAAATAATTTTTACATTAAATATTTATATGAGGTGTCTGAGTTACAATTTTTAGTATAAATTTTTCTTGAGTATAAATTTTGAATACGAATCCTTACAAAAGAAAAAGCAACTACATGTAATTACTTAGTATATTAATGTCTTCAATATATTCTATTATATATTTGAAACATAAATTTACGTATTTTATATTTCTATTTCCTAGCATCTAAAACCTCTTTTTAGAATATGATAATTTTTTCAAAATGTTTTAGTCCTCTACAAATACAAAAAATTCCTAAGTAGCTTTCTGCTTAATGTATTCATGAGACAATGACATTCTCCAATGCAGAAAATGTTTTCATTTAATCCTGTGCATCAATTTCTCAATGCCTTCCAGGAAAGTGATTTTTAATTATTTTATTTTTTGAGAGAGGATAAGAGCCAGAGGACGAGGAAAGTGGTTTTTATAATATCCTCAATATATTTAGCAATCATTCAAACTATTTTCTAGGAAACCAGTAAACTTAATAATAAAGGAAAAGACTTTCAAGGGGATGAGACTTGAATAAATAATCTAGAACTTTAATAAGAGTGGGGCATTTTGTAATTTTTAAAATTTTTTCCCATGGAGACTTCAACAAGATATTGTTTAAATTAGGATAAAAATATTCTCAATAAATTTAGTGAATTCAAAGTGTAAACACATCTTTGTCTGTAAAGAGTTTAACTTCCATTTCAAAGCCTCATGGATTTCCTCAGAAGAAAAACTGTGGCATTCTCTTTTGTATAAGTTTATTGTTTTCCTAAGTGTGGTTTTTACTTTTCATGTCTGACACGGAGTGTTATTATTTTCGGTTCTGTTTATAAGGTATTAATTCATGCAGGCATACTGATCAAAACATTTATTGCTTAAAAGACATCTGTATTCAAAATGGAGTGCCTTATATATTGATTATCAAGATATTCACATTGGTACTATTTGAATTGTAAGATCGCTCTTATCACCTATGTATAGACGGCTTTGTCTACAGTGCCTCAGAGAGGGTTGGAAGGAAGTGACTGCATCGTGAAGACTTGGATCTCATCAATGGGACAGCCAACACTGGACTCCAGCACTGGAGGTATGTCTCTCAAGGATACATTTGGTTCTCAGGTTTTTCTGGACTTTCTGTATTTCCTGGTTGTCATAAGTTAAGCAAACTTTTCCCATCACAGTTTACTTCAGAAGTTCTGCCTTGCCACGGGCACAGAAAGAAATGAAACACATGACCCTGTACTGGAACCTCTAAGTATGTGATCCAAAATATTCTCTTTTTGCTGATTCCTTTCAGGTTGTAAGTAAAAGAAAGCCAACTAACACACTAACATCATTTCCTTCAAAGTTTGTAATTCAAGTAAAATTTTTCTCCTTGGGGTTGTACATTGCAGCTCAATTCTGAGTGCCATGATAAAAATAAAACCTACCTTACTTATGCAATTTTTAGTTTCTGTAACTATATAATTTTTTTCAAGATTTATCATATAATGTCTTCAGAGGAGACTTTTGCTATTAATTATTTATTTGTACATACCTTTATAGCAGAATGATAATGTCACTAGTTCACCAATATGTATCTTTCCTATTTTATGATTTCATGGATTGGCAGGATTAATATAGTAAAAATGGCCATCTTGCCAAGAATAATCTACATATTCAATGTAATCTTTATCAAAATTCCAACTCAATTTTTCATAAAATTAGAAGAGCAATTTTCAAATTCATCAGGAAAAGCAAAAAACCCAGGATAGTGAAAATATTCTTGACAATAAAAGAACTTCTGGAGGAATCACCATCCTGGATCTCAAGCTGTATTACAGAGCAATAATGATAAAAACTGTATGGTATTGGTGCAGAGATGGGCAGGTAGATCAATGGAATAAAATTAAAGACCCGGAAATGAACCCACACACCTATGGTCACTTGGTCTTTGACAAAGGAGCTAAAATTATCCAATAGAAAAAAAGACAGCATTTTCAACAAATGGTGCTGGTTGAACTGGAGGTCAGCATGTAGAAAATGTAAATTGACCCATTCTTATCTCCTTGTACAAAGCTCAAGTCCAAGTGGACCAAAGACCTCCACATAAATCAAATATACTGAAACTAATAGAAGAGAAAGTGGGGAAAAGCCTCAAACACATAGGCACAGGGGAAATTTTCCTGAACAAAATATCAATGGCTTATGCTCGAAAATCAAGAATTGACAAATGGAACCTCATAAAACTGCAAAGCTTCTGTAAGGCAAAGGACACTGAAGAAAAGGTCATCCAAAGACTGCTCCACCTGGGCATCCATCCCATATGCAGCCACCAAACCCAGTCACTATTGCTGATGCCAAGAAGTGCTTGCTGACAGGAGCCAGATATGGGTATCTCCTGAGAGGCTCTGCCAGAGCCCTACTGATATAGATGAGGATGGTTGCAGCTAACTACTGAACTGAACAAAGGGACTCCAAAGGAGGACTTACAACAAATACTGTAGGAGCTGAAGGGATTTGCAACACAATAGGAAGAACAACAATATCAACCAAATAGACCCTACCATAGCTCCCAGGGACTAAACCATCAACCAATGAGTACACATGGAGGGACCCATATGGCATTGTCCAGCATCAATAGGAGGGAAAGCCCTGGGTTCTGTGAAGGTTCACTTCCTCAGTGTAGGGTAATGCCAGGGCATTGAGGTTGGCGTGGGTATGTGGGAGTGGGAACATCCTCACAGAAGTAGGGGAAGGGGAAGGGGATATGGGAGAGGGGAGAAAAGGGATATCATTTAAAATTTAAATACTTAAAATATCCAAGAAAATAAAATTATAAAAAAAGAAGCAATGTAAAAAAAAAGAAAGAAAATTTGTAAATGTAAATGTTTTGGCATGTAACTAAGTTTAATATAATTACTGAAAAACACTGTCACAATACAACATTAAATAAGACATGATGTTTACTGTTCACAAGCACATGAAGCTATTTTACATAACTTGACTACATTGTGTAATTTAATTCGTATTTTTAGGAAGAAACATTCCAAAGTTGTAGTAGGTAGTAGACTAATATATGACCTGGTGCTAATCTGTGCTGTATAAGAAAACAAAGTTTCCTGTGTATGAGTAGAACATTGGATTCACTTGAGTAAATCCTCTTTTGGATTCAATTAGGAAATCACAAAGCATTTAAAACATGCATTGAGGAAAATGAAGCTTATAGTATACTCCAAAGCAACTAAAGCATATATCTCTTTGGCTTTCATTATAATTTATTTATCCCATTATTCATTTTTATAATAGAATTTTTATAAAATAAAGTATTTTTTTCTTCGTTTGAGTAAGAAGAAGAAACTTCTACCAGTACTGTCTCTAAGAAATCTTTTCCTATAGACAGCAACATTATGTAAAACTGCTGGAAATTTTTTGTGTACTTATAATAAAAAACAATATTCCTTAATTTCAGAGAGCCATGAGGGACTGAAATAAAAAAAGTTAACATGTCATTAAGGAAATAAATGATAATCTATAATTATTTCTTTTTTGTCTAAAACATTTACAAAACTATAGTACAACTATTTGCCAATATGCTCAAAACACATAATGACGGATACAATCGCCATGGTAAAATAAGTATTTTCCATACATTAATAGTACATAGAAGAAATGGACCTAATTCTGACAATCATTCTGTTCTGGGATATTCCTGGGTATAGACAGTGGCATTTATTTCTTAGATTGAAGATCTAAACAATAAGTATGACAAATTTATTCAAATAACATACTTTGTTTAGTAAGCTTTACAAATTATAAAAGCCTTAGCTTGTAATGCTTGGAAACTAAGGTGGAACGCTTGTCCACTGGAGGCTTCTGTTTCTTTGAAATATTCTCCGACAAAAATATTGAGCAAAGTCCTGCTCTTTGAAACAACAACAGCAGCAGCAGCAACAACAGCAGCAATAACAATAATAAAAGCCCTCAACAACAAAAATCTACACGATAAATTAAAAATTAATACCTTTCAGAGAACTGACAACCAAAAGTAGATACAAGGTCTATCTGTAAGTTAAGCCACTTATATTTTTTAAATATAATAAACAAACAAACAAATAAATACTGGTTCAAGAATACCTGATATTCAAGCTATTTTTCTTTAATAATTTAAGAATATTTTTGATGATCATTGTGCTTTTGGTTTATTTAAGAACAGAGCACACCCCGAGGGTTGGGATGAGAACAGTCTTACTGTTTTTCTCTGTATATATCTACATATTTACATGCATTAATTTTGCTTTTCAAATTCAATTTCTATACTCATATAAATAATACCCACAGGTATATTATATCTAAATATTAATTTTCATAATCACATAGTTAGAAAGATCAAAGCAAATGTTACTCTTTGCTCCTTTTTTGTTTCTTATAGGCTATTATCTCTTTATATTAATGGTGAAAAATATGGTGGAAATCCTAAATGACCTAAATGATTCCAAAATGCTATCTGGTGGTAAATTTTGAGGCCATCTAAAAATTAAAAAAAAAATCTCCCAACTATATGGAATTCTTCTGCACTTTTTTTTTCTTTAACCAGTTCATCAATGGAATAGTGTGAGACAATATTCACATGGTTTAGAGTCACAGCCAGAAATGAAATGTGCATTTCTCTTCAGGTGCAAGTTTGGGGTAAGAACTGGAAGTTATCATCATCTTGTGCATGTAGAGCTCATGCTGGGCAGTTACTCAAGCAAAAGCAGATTTTAGAAACAATCACTGCACTCTGGGCAAACTTCAAATTACACCTTTCAGCATCTGCTTTGAAATAGATAGGCATTGATGTGATAATGGAAAAAAAAAAAACCTTCCCCTTGCTTCAACCTGTCTTCCGTTATACTGGTTTAGGTTTTAGTTATATTAAATCAGACTATACGGGCATCATGTGAGCTTAGACTTTTTGAAAAATAAGTTGTAGAGACAGAACCCAGAGCTTAGGACTCCCATTAATCAGCAGGCTTGTTTTTAGTTTATGGACATTAGTAGAGGTCTTGCTCCCATTGAGATGAAGGTCCGGAAGAATCAAGTTCTGTGTTTAGAGTGATCCTCAGAAAGACATAGTATTATAGATATCCCTGGTATGTAAATCTTCTGAAATTCTTTTTTTCACCTTTGCAGACATTTATTTTTTGTGGCTCTCCTCTACTGACATTTTAATGTTTCAACACTTCGTCTTCTTTTGTTTCTTAACATGTTCTTATGCTTGATCCTTTTCATTACTTCACATTCCCTGCTTGTGATTTCTCCCATGAACCATTTATTAAGGCAAAAAACACCAATTCATCAGGCAGTAGAAGCTTCTGCTTTTAATATTAATCAAATTCTTACTTGGTTGGTTGAGCAAAACTGAAATGTATTTCAGAATTTATTGTTTTCCCTCGGTGATTTACTACCAGCAACTTTAATTTTGTAGTTCCATACCCAACACTAAGATCATGGATTTAAGTATAAGGAGTTCAAAGCAAATGTGTAACTATTATTTGTTGGATCACAGATTCTTAACTAAGTGACTATCATAGCCTTTATAGGCTTCACATTTTTTAATTAACCAGGTCATCAATAAAATACTGTGAGAGAATATCCACTTGGTTTAGAGTCACAGTCAGAAATGAAATATTTCCCTCCAGGTACAAGTTTGGAATCAGAAGTGGAAATGTCATGGTGAATTAATGTGAGGTATACTGCTCTATTATGGGATAATTGTAAAGGTATATATACATATACATACATATATATGTGAGAATGAAATGCATAACCTGCTTGATTGTTAAGAGTTAAAAGGATTCATTTGGATGAGAGAATCAATGGTATCTTGACAAGCTTTCATGAACTTTATGATGGAATATTCTGTATGAATCTAGATTACCAGTAAGTGACATTTTTATATATCCCATAACACCAAAGTTATCTAAACATTTCGGAGATTATAAAACTATAATATTAACATCCAAGAGATGTGTCAGTTAGTAAATGAAACTGCTGTCAAACTGACAACAACCTGAGTTCAGTCTTTAAAAAGAGACAATTGATGCCAGCAAGCTTTCCTCTGATCCCCTAAGAGAACCATAGGATTTGCACCCACACAATAAGCATACACACACACACACACACACACACACACACACACACACACACACACAAATAAAAGTGAGCCAAAGTGAAATAAAATGTAAAATATAATACTAAAATATTAATAGTTGTTTGATCATAGATCAAAATGACATGAGGTTCTATAGGAAATGTTCCATATATAAATTTTCTGTATGACTAGTATGTTTTCTTGTGAATATTTTCATCTCAGGTGTCTGTGATTTTTCAAATGAACATAAAGTAAGAATGAGTCCATAATGGCACTGGCAATTCTGGAATGATGTTTCATAAAGAAGTTCAGCGTTTAAACATAAGATGAAGTATCAACATCAGACCCCATGTTGAGCAGGAAGCAAATTGCAGGTTAAGGTCGAATTTCCTGTGATTGGAGACAGCAGAATCCAGAAGGTAGATTGTCCAAAGTCAGCCAAAAGAATAATTATATAAAAGCTTAGTGACAGGTTTAGAGGCCTCTTGAATGTTAACTGTCCAACACTTGCCCTGAACTCTGACTACCTGGCAGAATTAAAACATTCTTTAATTAAAACCTAGATAACTCATTGGAAAATTAAAAACTCAGGAAAAGAAAGAAGAGGAGGAAGGACAAAAGGAAGGAAAGAAGGGAGAAAAATGATAAGAGCATTGTACCCTGCTACTGCTAGACCACTGGAACAGAATTTGGAAGCAATGCTCTTCTTGGAGATAGCCACAAACTGATGCACCTTAAAGAAAGCCAGCTGCATATGTAGAAGAAGATGACCTTGTTGGGCACCAATGGAAGGAGAAACCCTTGGTCTTGCCAAGGCTGGACTCTCCCAGTGTAGGGGAATGTCTTGGAGGGGGGTGGAAATGGGGGCGGATGTGGAAGGGAACACCCTTATAGAAGAAGGGGAGAGAGGTGGGTTAGAAAAAAAGAATGTTTTACTGTAATATATTGACATAGTTGCTTTGAGGCATTGGCTAACAAGTTATCTTTATCATTTTTTGGTTATTCATAAGACTCCTAATTTCTAATAAATTTTCTAAAACTTAAAAAAAAAACCTATCCAAGCCTACAATTAGGAGAGCAGGGAGGGGTCTTAGAGTACAGAAGCATAAAAAATTCTAATGCTGCACATAGAGTTTCTACATGAATATTTATAGCACTTATAAAAAATCCATAAAAAATTTATACATAATTACTCCTTATGTTGTTCATTTTTTACTATATTTTGATGAAGGTCTATTTATATTTCAAATATATTTATGTGCCTAAGGGGGAAAAATTGAATACACCAGTGAATAAGTAAAGCAAAACATTAGTGGCTTCAGGGAACTTAATTTTATTTTTCTTCTTTTGAATATAGATTCTTTCTTCATACAATATAACCTATTATGATTTCATCTCCCTCTACTCCTTCCCAGTCCTCTCCAACTAACCTTCCCTCAAGATTCACTCCCTTTATGTCTCTTTTTAGAAAAGAACTTCTAAGAGACTTCTAAAAGGCCTCTTAGAGACATTAAGAAAACACAGTATAAAATATTATAAGATAAAATGAAACCATCACATCAAAATTGGACCAGGAAAACCAACAGAAAGAAAAAAGCCCTAAAAGAAGACCCAAGAATCAGATATTCACTTGTTCCCATACTCAGGAGTACCCTAAAAGAAGCAGGATTGAATTGCATTCAATTGACTTATTGGCCAAGGGACTCCCATGGAAATCCCCAAACAACCCAAGCTATTGGCAAGACAATGAGTTACTCTTCACAAACTGACAGCTCAGCCCCATTTCTGAGGACCACACAACACAGTGAAAATGAAGAAGTTTTGTTGGTGCCTACATGGAACTTTTATTCTTATGTTCTAATGTCTTTGTTGTAGAAAGGTACTACTCTGCAGGCTAGCAAAAGAAAAAGGTAAACACAAACCCTTTGACCTACATTCTGTCCTATCTTCAAGAAAGGATAGCACAACTATGGCACAGAACTTATGAAAGTAGGCAACCAATGTCTCATTTGACTTGAGGCTCACTCCACTATATGCAATGCATATTCGACACTGCTTAAGTGACCAAGAACCAGGGACTAGGTAGCCTGGAAACCTAGGGTGAAAACAAACACCCTAGTTAAAACAAAAACAAACAAACAAACAAAAAAAACCAAAACCCAGCACCAATAAAATGATTCCTAATGATATTCTATATATTCGTAGGTCAATGCCTTATTCAATCATAATGAGAGAAGCTTGCTTCTGCAGACGATGGGAAGAAATACAAAGACTCAGAATACTGGACATTATGCAGAGAGTGAGAGTATCCTTGGAACACACAACTCTAAATGGAATGTCTCCATCAAATCCCTCACTTCAGAGCTCAGGGAACTCTGCGGAAAGAGTTTAAGAGTTAGGAGCACTTGAGGACACCAAGAGAACAAGGCTCAATAAATCAGCTGAGCAAGGCTCAAATAAACTCACAGAGAAAGCAAGGATGATATAACCTTCATTATAGGAATACTCTTTCACAGTCTATTATTTAAATGAGAATTAGTCTACTGAAAACTGTGAAAGAACAAAAATGTTGTCCAATGTTTTACTGTTAATTATTTTAATTCTACTTTGATACATGTACACTTTTGTTCCTTGGATTCACTGCTTACTCAAGAGAATTTTATTTATCTGCTATATAGAATCTGTACTAAGGACTTACTTCTATGTATTTGCAGTAACATTTTCATTTATTCTCACTTTAATAAAACAAAACTGTATTTGGGGAAAAAAACTCACAGAGACTGAAACAACAAGTGCAAGGACAATGAGAATTTGCACCAAATCTTCTGTGTATATATTATAACCCCAGTTTAGTATTTTTATGAGAACATTATTAAAATATGTTTAATTTGTTTTCAAATAATCATACATGTCAAAGGACAGCTAAAACTTATTATTTGTGGGATCATACAAAAACCATTACTGCAGAGGTGGCTGCTGCTGCTTCTTTTTCTCCTTCTCCTTCTCCTTCTCCTTCTCCTTCTCCTTCTCCTTCTCCTTCTCCTTCTCCTTCTCCTTCTCCTTCTTCCTCTTCCTCTTCCTCTTCCTCTTCCTCTTCCTCCTCCTCCTCCTCCTCCTCCTCATCCTCCTCCTCCTCCTCCTCCTCCTCCTCCTCCTCCTCCTCCTCCTCCTCCTCCTTCTTCTTCTTCTTCTTCTTCTTCTTCTTCTTCTTCTTCTTCTTCTTCTTCTTCTCTTTCTTCTTCCTCATCTTTTGATTTTCATATTCTTTTTTATTGGATTTTTTATTTACATTTCAAATGTTATTCCCTTTCCCAGTTTCCAGGACATAAGCTCCCAATCCTATTCCCCTTCCTTTCTTCTATAAGGGTGTTCCCCTCCCTGACCACCCCCTTCCTCCCCAACCTGATATTCCCCTACACTGGGGATTCCAGCCTTGGCAGGACCAAGGGCTTCTTCTTCCATTGGTGCCCAACAAGGCCATCCTCTGCTACATATGAGGCTGGAGCCATAGGTCAGTCCATGTATAGTCTTTGGGTAGTGGTCTATAGTCCCTGGGAGCTCTGGTTGGTTGGCATTGTTGTTCTTATGGGGTGCAAGCCCCTTCAGCTCTTTCAATCCTTGCTCTAGTTCCTCCAATGGGGATCCCATTCTCAGTTCAATGGTTTGCTGCTAGCATTCTCCTCTGTATTTGACATGCTCTGTCTGAGCCTCTCAGGAGACAGCTATATCAGGTTCCTTTCAGCATGCACTTCTTAGCTTCACCAATCTTATCTAGTTTTGGTGGCTGTATATATATGGACTGTATACCAATGTGGGGCAGGCTCTGAATGGCTGTTCCTTCTGTCTCTGCTCCAAACTTTGCCTCTATATCCCCTCCTATGAATAATTTTGTTCCCTCTTTTAAGAAGGAGTGAAGCATCTACACTTTGGTTGTCCTTCTTGAGCTTCATGGGATCTGTGGATTGTATCTTGGGTAATTAGAGCTTTTGGGCTAATATCCACTTATTAGTGAGTACATATCATGCGTGTTTTTCTGTTATTGGGTTACCTCATTCAGGATGATATTTTGTAGTTCAACCATTTGCCTATGAATTTCATGAAGTCATTGTTTTTGATAGCTGAGTAGTATTCCATTGTGTAGATGTACCACATTTTCTGTATGTATTCCTATGTTGAAGGGCATCTGGGTTCTTTCCAGTCTCTGGCTGTTATAAATAAGGCTACTATGAACATAGTGGAGCATGTGTTTTTATTGTACATTGGAGCATCTTTTGGGTATATGCCCAAGAGAAGTATATCTGGGTCCTCAGGTAGTGCAATGTCCAATTTTCTGAGGAACATCAAGACTGATTTCCAGAGTGGTTGTACCAGTTACTGCAGAAGCTTCTTAAAAGACATTCATTTATAAAAAGAAACTACATAAAATTGCCAAATAACAGGAGAAACAAGAGGTTAATTGGACATCTTTCATTATGAAATGAAGCTTTCTGTATAGAGAATGTATTACATCTTATCTTATCAAGTTGTTGGCCAAAGGAGCCCATGGAAACCCTCAAATAATACAAGTCATTGCCAAGGACTTTATTGTGGAGGACAAGACTGTCCTCTACAAACTGATGGTAAGTCTCTATTGCTGAAGAAACAAAACAAAAACAAAAACTATACAACTCATTGACTAGGGCTACCAATAGAGGCCTTACCCATGTAGATTCACAGTACCAGAAGATACACTGCAGAGTACCATAGAAGAAAAGTAAGTATTAATTCATCTTTAAACACTTCAATTCATAAATGGTTTGCTTGCAAGATATGTTAATGCAAATGTGGCACCAAGCCACAAAGTGGTCACAGAGACCAACCAATATCTGATTGGATTTAAAGCCCACTCTGTGAGGTGAGGCCCATGCCTGACATTGCTCATGTGGCTAAGAATCTGAGACCAGATAGATCAGAAACCTGAGGGAAAATCAAATACTTACAATCAAATGAAGTTTTAAAACGACTCCTAAGGAAATTCTGCTATACTCTGAGATCAGGGAACTGATTAAGCATCATCAGTGAATCTTCCTTTTATAGCAGATGGGAACAAATACAGAGACCCATACCCAGAAAATGTACTGGGAGAGAGAGAGAGAGAGAGAGAGAGAGAGAGAGAGAGAGAGAGAGAGAGAGAGAGAGAGACTTTTGAATAATCAGTTCTAAATGTATGTATTTATCAAATCTCTCTCCTCTGGGCTCAGGGAACACTGACAAGGGAGGAAAGATCTTAAGAATCAGAGGAGATGGTAGACATCAAGGAAACAAAGCCATCTAAATACAACAGGAAGTACTCAAGTATGAACTCATAGAAACTGAGGTAGCACACACAGGGCCTGCATGGGGGGAGAGACAGAAGGGGAACCAGCAGAGAGAAGTGGACCCAAGGACCCATCCCTAATCCAGAAGCTATCTCCAATTAATAATCACTCACAAATGAAAAAGTTAGTTCTTTTCAACTGAATTTTACTGGGGATACAAACACAAACAAATCTCTTTTTTAAAAACTTTATTTTGTTTACTTATTTACTTTACCTCCCACTCATTGCCATCTTCCTGGTCACCCTCTCCACAACCCTTCCCCCATCTCCCCCTCTTTCTCCTCTGAGACTGCAGGTACCCCCTTGGGTGTCTCTCCATCTTGGCACATCAAGTCTCTGCAAGGATAGGCCCTTCCTCTCCCACTGAGGCCAAACAAGGCTGCCAAGAAAGAGCATAACCCATGTACAGGCAACAGCTTTTGGGATAGCCCCCATTCCAATTGTTCAGGACTCACATAAAGATAAAGCTGATTGAATGCTTTAGAGCTTCTTTAGCATAATTTGCATACTAGGAGTAGTTGTCCTAGAAGTAGCTGGCCTACACAAATTAGACTCCATGTTTGTTTATTTTTCTTTTGATTTTAAGACAAAGAATATGAAAAAGGTAGGTAGGGAAGTGAGGGAGGATCTAGGAGGAGTAAGGAGAAGGAAAGGAATATTCTCGAAATAATCAAAATATCTGGAATAATTTCCTCAAGAATAAACATTTTAAAAAGGTCATGAGTAAGAGAGTGTCAAGAACTATACTGTGGGGTATTTGAGGACATGGACATTTTTGTAGCCTCAGAAGGAGTCAATTATTAGTAGCTGATGGTTTTCACCTTATACATGAAGGAGGCTTGAAAAATGTGAACTGACATCTTAAGGGATGACTGATTTCAAATACATGAAAATATCTGAAGTAAAACACCTTACACAAGCTTTTGTACATAGAAAGTAAATAAACTTACAGAAAGTACTCAGTGTTTCCTTCCTTCTTAATATTTTATTTAAGTTATTTTCACACACTTAATTTTGCTTGCTATTTTAAAACAGCATCAGCTTGTTTGGAACTCCACAATTAGATGAGAGGGCTTTGTGTTTGTCTTCATATTATTTTGGTGCTATGATTTAACCTGACTTCTCCTGGGTCAGCATTCTGGGCACTACTGCATGTATAGCAGCAGTGACCTTAAAATTTCAATATCAATAACTGTCACTTTACATCCATTTGTCCCCACTGTCCTAATAGATTTGTGGTTATTAACATAGTTAAAAATGTGCCTCACAATAATAAGGCACTATACTTATTCAGTTTATAGGATGAACTCTTTCATAAACATGTCTAATATCATTACTTGGCAGAATATTTATTGTTGATCCTTGAAAGTGACTTCCTCTGGTTTAGATTTTATTCTCATTTATTCTACATTCTACCACCAAAATAACCTCTTCAGATTTCTTGGGCATATATGAAGGTTTCAGTGTATTAATAAAATAGTTAAAGTTGTATAATTCTAATATTAACATATAAGTCATTTCATCTATTCAAATGTTTACCTGTGACAATATCTCTCCTCTTGTTCATTCACATTAAAATTTCTTGTGCCTCAAATAACTTACCCAACATGCACTTTATGCTTTCTTTGTGTCCTGATTTTGATCCAGATGATTTTTTTTTGATACTGCACCGTGATGTAGTAATCTCATGAAAGAACTCTGTGTGTTGATTTTGGTTTCCTGAAGCATTGCAATGCCTCTATTGTCCATATTTTATGGTATTATAGGCAACACGCAGGTACTGTGCCTACCTGATTTTAACAAATCAGTATAATGAAAGTTCATTTCTCCTATTAGAGTCATTGTCCATGGATGTCAGATATCTATGACAGTTTGTTTCACAATATAATCACACAGGGCTTCAATGTATATGGGTGCAAAGCATGAGTTTTTACCTTATATTCCTTAAAAATCAGTAAAAATGTCCCAACTCTACTGTGAAAGGTCAAGTTTAGCTCATGAAAAGTTTACCTGTTACTTTTAATAAAAAATATATTTCATTAATGCCTAACAATGATTAAAACTACTGACTAAAATAATGTATTCAAAATATGTAGATAATTTAAGTCTTGCTTGAATGCCTGAATGCCATCTATTGTTACCTTTTATTTTACATTCTTACATATTTGGCCGTTATGAAGGGCATAGATTCTTCTATGATAAACAAGAAGGCATTTCTTCTTAGAAATTATGTTAGAGCATGAGAACAAATTACAGCAGGTTGCAATTTCAGAGGCTTAGCTTATAATTGGAATTGCATGGTAAACACTTGTCGACATCATGCAAAGCATCATAATAATGGAGAAGGAAATTTATAATTGTATTCAAGGGGAAGAGGGAGGAAACTACTGAGCTTCATAATGGAATAAGATTTGTATAGCATATATGTATATATGTATACACACAAATATTGGAGTGAAGGGGATAAATGATTTTGAAGAAACCTGAGAAAGATCTCTACAAAGTAGGGGCTGAAATATACTTATGATTAAAGGAACTACTGTATAGAGAAGTCTCTAGAAACCAAACTAAAAAGATCACAAACATTTGAAAATTCCTATTGCAGACCACAGAAGGCAGTGAATATCCAATTCAAGAGAAATGGCATTATTAGACCATTACTGACCTAAGCTATAGTCTAGTCTAACTACTTATATTTTCCACAATTCTTTTCACATTTCATCCATGAAGATTCTCATATATCAAAATAACATCTATTCTCAAAATCCAGTTGTTCTGGCCATGAGGGCAGTTGGGATAAGAGCCCATCTACCTTTGATCTCAGTAAAACAAGTATAAGCCTGCAATGTAAGATTTTTCATATGTCACAATCATAAAATATCAAATTGAACATGACAGTTTTATTTTAAATCTCTGCTTAGATTCAAATGCTTTTTGAAAATCCTTCAATCATTCTTTTAGAAAAAATACACATACAGAAAGCCTTCCAAGGAGCTTATTTTAACAAGGAACCATATCTCTCATTCAATGGGGACTTGTTGAACAATTCTTTAAGACACGGTGTTATAAAACTATTAAAGCATGGAGAATGCCCTCTATACAAGAGCTTTTAAAAGGATCTTGGTCAAGTAACTACTAAAACTATCTTTAAAATATATTTTCTAGAAGGAATTGAAAAATTATCCTTTGATCCAAAACAGAAAATTAGAACACGGCAGTAAGCACACTTGTATGAAATCCATACATGACTTTATACAGAGGAGGATGAATCATTTCTTATTAATCTTACTCATATGTTTTCAACAGTTGGTGGAACGTAGATGATAAATGTGTGCAATATATAATTAGTTAAATAAAGCTTCATAGAGCATGTTTTGTGCAATGCTTGGCATTGTACAACATAAGGAACTTGAAAGATGGCAGTGAAGCAAAGGAGAGCAGCATTCAAACAAATAATTTCAAATAACACTAGAAAGGGCTAAGAAATGATCTCAGGATGAGAACAATATTTTCTCTTTGGGTATCAAAGAGAAAATCAGGCATACAAAGCAAATATTAACTTAATAAATCAGAAATTTTTTATTTTAGAGTAATTCTTTGGAGTACATGCTGTTTTATTAGACTTTTTAAAAAAGGAAGTCTACATTATGCTGAACTAGATGTACTGCATATGTGACATTTCTCAGCTGAATGTGTGATACTTCAGGATGTAGAACATCTTCATCAGTTTTCAAAGTTGATTGACATTATGATTTTATAATCAGTGCTAAAATATCACTTCATATAAACAGATTTGAAAAATCAATAGAAATTCTACACTATTACATGTAAAACTTCATTAATATTTTTACTTTATGACACTTAAGGCAGCAACTCAAACAGCAACTCTAAAAGGCTAACACGATAGCATAACACACTCTAAAATATACAGCTTGAATCTTCATATCCTGAGAAATAATAGGAAACATTGTTGTTGTTTTCTGCAGTAAATCTATTGTATTTCTATAAAAGCTGATAACTTTTATATCAGTAAAAGTAAAAACTCTGCAATTATAACATTTAATAGTCTTCAGTTGGAGCAAAGTTTTTCATGCATCCTTTGCTGCCACTGTATGGCAAGAAAACAAGTGAATAGCAAAGTGTGCATGTGTATTCACATTTACAAGGTATCTTGGGATAAGACATACATGAGTTCTAGATAAAACACCTCAAACTGTTATGAATGGTGTATAGGTTTAATTTTAAATCATTCCACATTTTTAATGATTTATTGCTACAACATTTTTTTTAAAAACAATCACATTCAGGTACATGATTCCCTATTGACTCTAGAGCAACAATTTAAAAAGCTGGTACTTAGAGAAAAGGACTTTCAATTTAATTTTCCCAGCTTAGAAGGGTAGGAAGTACAAGCAAATCACTGAACAAATATTCTCATCTTAATGAAATCCTCCTTTTATTTCTATGGAAAAATGTTTCTTCATTGTGTCCTGCCGTGGTAGACAAGAGGTGCTCTGAGTAAGGATATTAATTCCTTTATGGAGTTTACATTCAGGATTTTATTTAAACCAACCACCTACCAAAGCTAAAAATTTCTGTGGATAAATTGAATGAGAAATATTCTTTCTCAGGCTCCTATATTTGAATGCATGGTCTCCGTTTGGTGGCATTGTTTGGTAAGGTTATAGATCTTTTATAAGATGCAACCTTTCTAGAAGTATATCATTCTAAGCTGGATTTGAGAGTTTATAGATTTCCATTCTTCTTTTTGCTTCCTTTAGACATGCCATATATTCTCTGTCATTATGGACAACTTTTAGGAATTATAAGTCACATAACCTCTTTCTCTGAGGTTTTGGGGTACTGTTATATACCTCTCCTTTTGGGCATATACCCAAAAGATGCTCCAACATATAACAAGGACACGTGCTCCACTAGTCATAACAGCCTTATATATAAAAACCAGAAGACGGAAAGAACCCAGATGTCCTTCAACAGAGGAATGGATACAGAAAATGTGGTACATTTACACAATTGAGTACTACTCAGCTATTAAAAACAACAACTTCATGAATGGAACTAGAAAATATCATCTTGAGTTAGGTAACCCAGACACACACACACACAAAAAAAAAACACATGTTATGCACTCACTGACAAGTAGATTTTAGCCCAAAAGCTTGAATTACCCAAGATAAAGTCTACAGGCCACATGAAGCTCAAGAAGGACGACCAAAGTACACATGCTTCAGTCCTTCTTATAAGGGGGAACAAAAATATTCATAGTAGGAGATATGGAGACCAAGTTTGGAAGAGAGACTGAAGGAATGGTCATTCGGAGCCTGCCCCACCTGGGGATCCAGCCAGCAAACCCAGACAATAATGCTGATGCCAAGAAGTGCATGCTGACAGGAACCTCTAAAGCTGTCTCCTGAGAGGCTCCGCCAGAGCATGACAAATACAGAAGTGGACACTCTCAGGCAATCATTTAACTGAGAACTCCATTGGAGGAGTTAGAGAAACGATTGAAGGATCTGAAGGGCTTTGCAACCCCATAAGAACAATACCAACTAACCAGAGCTCCCAAGGACTAAACCACCATCCAAAGAGTACACATGGACAGACCCATGATTCCAGCTACATGTGTAGCAAAGGATGGCCTTGTTGGGTACCAAAAGGAAGAGAAGCCCTTGGTCCTGCCAAGGCTGGACCCCCAATGTAGGGGAATGTCAGGGCAGGAGGCAGGAAGGAGTGGTTGCTTGGGTAGAGGAATTGGGGATAACATTTGAAATATATCTAAATAATATCCAATAAGATAAAATAAAAGTACAGAAAAGTACATTTTGCTATGGATTTTGTTTTAAATAACACCTTAAATTTCTTAAGCAAATGTTATCTAGGATATAATATTTTTCAGAACTGTCATTTTATAGTTCAATATTGATTTTTCTTTTCAATAGAATAAATATGAAAGTATTATTAAAAAGGAAACTATGCATAGAAATGGCATTCCTCCAAGTTAGAAATATAAAATATTTTATTATTTCTTTCTATTTATCTTAACTTTCCTTTGAAAACATCCTAGCAGTACCTGGCCTCTCAATTCCCTCATTAATGTTGCAGAAACTATGAAGTTTATCACGCTGGCTGCGTGTCTCTGGGACTGAGGTTAATGGAATAATATGGTAATTCTGAAAAAGGACACACAGTCTTTCTGGGATTTGTTTTACAGATATAGTCCATAAACATTTGCAGCATCACATAGTAATTTTCTGTTAATCAATAAAGCACTATAATCTGCAGACAGGGGTCAGATAAAAGAAGGCAAAGTTAAAATAGTGCTTCCTTATGTTTATGAGAAAAAGGATGACTGGTAAAATCAGAGATCTATGTTCACTGGTATGTGGGGTCACTGTTGGGCAAAAGGATGGTATGAGCAAAGAGGTTTAATAATATCTCATTTGGCCCAAAGTTGGTGCCTGATAGAAGTAACCAGTGAATATCAATTTAAGAATATTAAGTAACTGATAAATATTTTCAACCCTGGACATTACTAGAATCCATGAGACAGTATAATAAAGCATCTAAAGAAATAATATTAATTTACTTCTAAAACCAAGTTACTATATTTGCTGGAGTTGTCATAGTTTAGTCAATGGATGAGCATTAAAAAGTATGTGGGGATTCATAACAGAGTCGAGCCTTGCTCGACTCCCACATTAATTCTGGTGTACATGAAATGCTTAAGAATGTGGTGGTGCACAGATATGATCAATACAAATTACATAAATATGTAATAATTTAAAGTCATTAAAATAGAAAATTCTGTTTTGGGGAGCTTGGTAGATAGCTCAACTTGGAAAGTACTTGCCTTGCAAGCAGTTGGGCCTGTAGTAACATGCCTAGAACTTCATAAAATCTCTAGAACATTTAATCCCAGCACTGTAGTGTGGCAAGATAGCAAGACAGAGATAGGAATATTCTTGAAACTCAACAATCCAGCTTGGACTAATCAATGTCCTTTGTTGATGTCCATTTTCATTTAGAGATTTGTTAGAAAGAGGAAAGGAGTAGAGCAAGAGAAAAAAATGAATTAAAGAACAGAAAGAAAATTAGAGAGCTATTGAGGAAGACATAGGAAATCTACCAATTTAACACACATAGGCATATTCACAAAATCACATTCAGACATAGACACATGCACACACACACACACACACAAGCACACACAGAGGGAGGGAGGGAGGAGTGGGGAGAGAGAGAGAGAGAGAGAGAGAGAGAGAGAGAGAGAGAGAGAGAGAGAGAGACTTAAATCCGGCTTGAGAGTAGGATATACTTTCATACTTTCATGATATTTTTACGCTTTGGGGTATATGATATTTAAAATGAGTCATGGAGGGGGTGCTAGAGTTTGGAACTAATGTCACCCAGTAATTAAAAGACAATGCTAGTCACTAGAATACCAGTGCTGCATATGGGAAAATAAATGTAAGATGAGATTTCAAGGCAATTGCTTAATAATCTAACTTAAATCTATTCTTTATAAATACTATAATGCCATTGCTTTAATTCATTATTTGGTCACTAACAACATAATCAGTGAACAATATTAATATATTTTGACTGTTTTATATTACTATACATATTTATTCTTAAAGTAACATTATGCTGAACTATAAAGACTCTAGTTTGATTAAGAAGTACCATTTAACAAATATTCCCAATACTGCTCAGATAAAAACAGATTACATACTCTTTGATTCCTTTCTTGGGATGCGAAAACTGTTAAATGAGATAACCTAAGTAAAGATTATCATCAACACCATCACTTGTGGGAAGAGACTTTGCAGAACTGTGAAATAAGAATCACAAGATCAGTGAAATGTCTTGGACTTGTGGGCCACAAGAAATCTGCTCCTTCCAAGGAACTTTCTGTAAAGCTCACTAACTGATAAGGACTTTAATGACTGTGAGTGTTTGAATGTTGCTGGTCCAGAACCAAATTATCTCAAGCCCTCTTTAACCCTCTTAATAGGCATTCCTTACCCTCCTCTTTACCTGAGCTAACAGTTTTGTGACCATTAAGTAAATCATATGAATGTACAAACATGACACTAGTTTTCCTCTGGAGTGTTCTAACTTAGCAGATCAGTAACTTTTACTTAGCAGATCAGTAACTTCTACCAACCAAAACTTCATAGTGTTACAAGATAGCAATGAAGTCTATAACAAAGCTGTGCCTGCTTTGATATAATCCAGATATCTTTCAGACTTATGTCTGTGTTTGTTGATGTATTGGATTTTTTTGTTTGTCGAGTAAAAAAAAACCTTGAATTTGGGTGGATAGAAAGGGAGAGAGGATCTGAAAGAACTTGGGGGGAAAGAAATTATGATCAAAATATATTTAAATTATAACTTGTTTTGAAAAATAAGATATTATAAAAAGAAAAACTTTTACATAATGTTCTTTCACTTCAGAAAATAGATAGGCATGAGTATGAATTGAAGAGGGATGGTGCTGAATCTATTGGCTACACTCATTGCAAATCATTCCCCCTTATTCTAGAATTTAGGTGATTCCCTTCACCGTGTCTGTGAAGCTTTGATCCCTTGTGATCTAGACTCAACCTACATAGTTCTATGGACCTATCAGGGCAAAATAAATACACCCTTTTTTCTCTTTCTGTTCTAAAAGTGTTAATAAGACAATAGAGGCACAGCCAAGTGCTCCAAAGTGATGCTGCTTTTGAGTTTCAACCAAAGGGGTTATTAAGTAATGTTACATAAGTAATGAGTGTGTTGAAAGTGATTTAATGAGTTCTTGGTAGTGCTACAGACTGGGTGATGGATCTCAGTCTAAAGAGACACAAATTTTTTTACATTTTACATTTAAATAGAAAGTTTGAGTAAATACTGGAAAAGAAGGCCTATTTATAGTTTATTGGCATTGTAAGAACTTGTAATATTTGAGCTTTTTTTGGGAGAAGCATTCTTACTAGAAAGAAAAGTTTGGATCTACTTCATTGAATCCCATGGAAAATGTCAAGTACAGGAACCAAAATTGTCCTTGGATAACTTGTCCCAAAATCAGAAGAATGACAATGTGTTCCAAATGATTGCTGAGTTTCCTACTCCCTCATGTTAGTAAGTTATCTGCTCTTACCAAATCTACGTTCCTTTAGTTATGAAAATAACAATAAAGAACACTGATTGTGTTTTATGATAATAATTATGTATAATACAACACAGGAAAGGACAAGGAACAGACATTTGATGTAGAAAAGGGGCTGAGAGTTGTACTCTGTCAGTCTGTAGCCTTTGCACTGAAAAGTAGTCTGATTACATACAAGCTTAGTTTTCTCTAACAGGAACTGCCATTTAGCTTCATTTAAATAAATAGAATCTCCTGTTGCAGATATAAGGACAAACCAATAAAACCTCAAACACTTACTTATTAAAGTACTCTCAAGTTTTGCACTGTAGTTTAGTCACAAGCATGTATATCCAAGATGGAATGCAAAATGTGAACAAATTGTCTACTTATTTACTACAAATAAATAAACACAACTTCACTGAAATGAATATGCACTTAGGTATCAAATTAAATAACTTCATAAAATAGTAGATTCTGGAAGTCTTAAGGCAATAGTGTATTCATATGTGTTGAATCTGAGAAACTTCTCCATAGACATACAGTCAAACAAACATGAACCACATACACTGATGACAAGCAATTCAGCAATAGATGCTTAGCTGTGAAAATTGCATGTCTCATTGTTGCAGTGAGAAGTGATGGATAGTCAAAGTCAGGGGACAAATTGATCCATGATTGAGAAGTGGAGATATCAAGAGGAACTCATAGTTATGTATGTAGCTTCATATTGATACAGATGGTGATACATGGAAATATTTAAGACATATATGTGTTAGTATATGCACATTTCTCTCCTTGCTATATCACTCAGCTATTATATATATATATATATATATATATATATATATGGACACATGGATTGTTTTACATACAACACCATATTCTATATGAAACTCCATGTACACCACACTATGGTGAAATTAGAAGCCAATAAGGCAGGATTTTTAAAATTTCGACTTACTAAGAATATTCATATGACCGAGTAAACCTACTCTCACTGATGATAAATGAAAAGATATGACTTCACAAACAGACACGCAATACCAAACACTGTATGTAATATAGAAGTAATACAAATATTCATCATCTGATGAATACATACAGGGTTCATATTTACCCAATATAATATTATTAAACAATAAAATGAAAATAATATGGGAGCATATGTCAAGTGAAATTAATGTTATAAAACATTAAACTCCTGATGTAAACTAATCAACTCCTGGTTGTTACTGAAGTTTGACAAGCAGAGTGGGGAACTAGAATGAATATTTATGATTTTGGAATGTTTTATGGTGATAAAATTCTTCTACAATCGATGGTGGTAACAAACATCTGTAGGAATACTGAAATCTACTGACATGTGCAAATTAGGTGTGGGAATCATATTCCATGACTCCATCTCAATATAACTGGTACAAAAATAAGTAAGGAAAACACTAGTTCAGGTAGATTTAATTTAAATTGATGTTTACATAATCAAAAAATTCTAAACTGAATGTTTGATTTTATAAATTACATTGTAGATATGTTGTGTTATAAGAAAAATATTGAAGGCAATATTAATGTATGACATAGAGATATAATAATAGTTTTTTTTCATTTGGATAACCTGGGAAATCATGAAAAGTGTGAATTATACAAAATTCAAATATCATTTTCTGTATAACTTTTATAGGCGCACAGCCACATATTGAAATGAAGTTTTTCTGCTTTAGAGCAGAGATATGTAGTCGTAAAGGAGATGTTATGACCCACATAGTGCAAAATATTAGAGCTCTGCATTTTTAACAGAGAAAACTGGTCAAATCTCTACTCATGGCAAAGCAGAGAAATGAATTGCCAAGTGTTGTAGTCTGTGTTTAAACTAAAGTGGGAACACTGATGATAGGTGGTGGCATGGGACCCAGTAAAATTACTCTTTGGTCTTTCCATAAGTCTTATCCCTCCCCATGGTCAGAATCTAATTTCTATAACAATTACCAACTTCTATTTCTTCAGTGATTATCTAAACCTTTGCTATGAAATAGAACCTCTATAAATTCTGCACAACTACTCAAAAATGCTTTAAAATTAAATAACCCTTTATATTTAATTCTTTAAAAATTTTAAGTAAAACTGTATGTTCAAGTAAGCTCTGTATCTTTAAAATTGAATGACATTTCAAGATTACGTTACCCATTGATTATGATCAAGTTGATGTAGACTTCAAGATGTACCAAGAGAAATGAAAAGCTATGATCACACCAAAAATGTCCTTGAATGTTTACAGCAGTATTATTTATGCATTTATGCTCATCGCCTGATATCTGCAGCATGACTATCTGGTATATTTGCACAATATCATATGGTTCAGCAACATAAAGGAATTTGATATCCATACATATCTTAATAAATTCATGATGTCAAGTGAAATAAGTTGATAATAAAGCAGCACAAAAAGTTCAAAGAGAAACTATCCTCATAATTGTATATTATAGGAAAGATATGAAGATTATTTTTTAGAACCCAAAACTATATTTGTAAAGCAGCTATCCCACTTCCATGCACATGGCCAAGGGAAAGAGTGGCAGCATACTAAAGAGATAACATATTCCAATCTTTGCACAACATAATTCACAATAGCTAACATCTGGAATCAGTACAGGGACTCATTTACAGAGATGGATGCAGTGTTATAAGTGCTAATGAAGCAGTATTTTCCTGACTTTGTGCTTTACTGGTAAACACTTACACAAACATAATACCAAAGACACAAGGAAAATAGAACTCTGTAATGCAATGAAGTATTTTTCTTGGTATCAGATCAATAGTTAGAAAGTTTGAGGAAGAAAACACTATGGTCAAATATTTTAACATTCAAAAGGAACATATACTTTGAAACAAAATATAAAAAATTATGACATTTCATAACCTAAGTTAATTGCAGTTTCTTTGATTCATTGAATAAGCTATTTTCAACTGAGTTAAATAGTATCTTTACTCTTTATTGATAAAAATCAAGAAACATTTATGGGAAATCAAAACTTGTCAATATTAAAATAAAATATAGTGATAAAACCAAATTCTGTAGAAGCAAACTCTATGATATTGATCCTTCATGAAATCTGAAAAATATTCTTTCATGTAAAAAAGTACTTGTATATTCCAGAGAAGTATAGGGGGGACTGTGAACATATTCAAAGGATATACATTAGTATTTAAATAGGCATGTGTTCAGCAAGGTAACTATTGTTTATTGGCAGTATACTGTGTTCTTAAAAATAAGGCTGGTATGGCTTTTCCCTGAGAGTATCTACCAGCACCTGAGCAAAACAGATGCAGAAACTCACAGCCAACCATGAGACTGAGCACGGCCAGGGACCCCAATGGAAGAGTTAGAAGAAGGATTCAAGTAGCTGAAGGGGATTGCCACCCCATAGGAAGAACAATATCAGCTAACTGGACCACTTGGAGCTTCCAGGGACTAAACTACCATCCAGAGATTATACATGGAGGGAGCCATGGCTGCAGATAGATATGTAGCAGAGGATGGCCTTATCTGATATCAACGGGAATGGAGGCCCTCGATCCTGTGGAAGGTTGATGCCCCAGAGTAGGGGGATGCTAGTGCAGTGAGGCAGGAGTGGGTGAATAGGTGGGGGATCACCCTCATAGAGGCAAAGGGGAGGGAGAGAGAGGGAGGATGGGATGGGGGGCTTTGTGGAGGTGTTAACTAGAAGAGGATATCATTTGAACTGTATATGAATAAAATGATTAATAAAAATGTAAGTGAATATCAACTCTTTCAGCACAAAAATGATAACTTATGATGTAATAAATTGGTTAATTATCTAAATTTAACCAGTCCTAGATGTGAGGAGGAAGAGGAGAAGGAAGAGGAAGAGAGGAAGGGCAGACAATGAGAATAGAAAGGCATGGTATGCAGTTGTGTTCAGGTGTTCATAATCATGACTCATTCAAAACTGAGGTAGTGTGAAAACAAGTTCTACTTTACCACAGCAGCAGCATTTTCCTGAAATTAAGGAATGATGAACATTTTTCTTTGTAAGAAATTTTGTAATGTTCATGACAAAAAGTAATCATGTTATGAATTATTAAGGAATTATGGAAGCTAAGCTGTCAGCAGCCATTGAAGAGAACTACCAAAGGGACAGGTAAAAACCAGGACTTTCTAGCTTGTGTATAAAGCTATTGCCTAAGAGAAGACTGAACTGCTGCTACCAGCATTTATCATATTTATTCCTGTAGCTTGTGATGTGTAGAGTGCCTGCACAAGACAAATCAGACTAAGGGGAGTTCAGAACCATATAAAAAAGACAACTCCTTGGACAATGGGACACAATATGCACATTACTGTTACTTACTGGTTAGAATGCATTACCTCTAAGAACATATTATGAAAAATTAAAAATGACCCAAGAGATATAACACCAATTGAAAATGGGGGTTGTACTCAGTTCAGAGGCATCTAAAAGGTTATTACTTAGTCAATTGATCTTTAAAAATGGGACATCATGAAACTGAAAAGCTTCTGTAAGATAGAAGACATCAACAATTTTACAAGAGGCTTCTTACAGAATGGGAAAATATTTTCAACATTTCATCCAACAGAGGGCTAATATCGAAATTATATAATAGTTCAAGAAACTAGACATCAACAAACCAAGTAATTCAAAACGGGAGAGATATCTAAACAGAGATATCTTTTTCTTTCTTTTTTTCTTGGATGTTTTATTTATTTACATTTCAAATGTTATCCCCTTTCCCAGTTTTTCCGCCAGAAACCGCCCTATCCCTCAGTAGGATCTTAAATGTCTGAGAAACACTTAAAGAAATGTTCAACAGCTTTAGCCATCAGGGAAATGCAAACCAAAACTACACTGAGATTTATTCTTATACATGTCAGAATGGCTAAGATCAATAACACAAGTGACAACTCATTCTGGTAAGAATGCAGAGCAAAGGGAACACCCCTCTGTTGATATTGGGGGTGCAAACTCATACAGTCACTGGGGAAATCAATGTGACAGTTCCTCAGAAACTTAGAACTCAATCTACCACAAGATCCAGGTAAAATACTCATGGGCATATACACCCAAAGATACCCAATCCTACATCAAGGGCACTTATTTAACTATGTAAGTAGCAGCTTTCTTATTAATAGCCAGAAACTGAAAACAACCTAAATGTTTCTCAGTGAAGAATGGATATAGAAACTATGGTACATTTATACCACAGAATATTACTGAGCTATTAGAAAAAAGAATCAACAGAACCAAAAGTTAGTTCTTTGAGAAAATCAACAAGATAGATAAACCCTTAGCCAGACTAACGAGAGAACACAGAGAGTGTATCCAAATTAACAAAATTAGAAATGAAAAGGGAGACATAACTACAGATTCAGAGGAAATTCAAAAACTCATCAGATCTTACTATAAAAGCCTATATTCAACAAAACTTGAAAATCTACAGGAAATGGACAATTTCCTAGACAGATACCAGGTACCGAAGTTAAATCAGGAACAGATAAACCAGTTAAACAACCCCATAACTCCTAAGGAAATAGAAGCAGTCATTAAAGGTCTCCCAACCAAAAGGAGCCCAGGTCCAGATGGGTTTAGTGCAGAATTCTATCAGACCTTCATAGAAGACCTCATACCAATATTATCCAAACTATTCCACAAAATTGAAACAGATGGAGCACTACCGAATTCCTTCTATGAAGCCACAATTACTCTTATATCTAAACCACACAAAGACCCAACAAAGAAAGAGAACTTCAGACCAATTTCCCTTATGAATATCAACACAAAAATACTCAATAAAATTCTGGCAAACCGAATCCAAGAGCACATCAAAACAATCATCCACCATGATCAAGTAGGCTTCATCCCAGGCATGCAGGGATGGTTTAATATACAAAAAGCCATCAACGTGATCCATTATATAAACAAACTGAAAGAACAAAAACCACACGATCATTTCATTAGATGCTGAGAAAGCATTTGACAAAATTCAACACCCCTTCATGATAAAAGTCCTGGAAAGAATAGGAATTCAAGGCCCATACCTAAACATAGTAAAAGCCATATACAGCAAACCAGTTGCTAACATTAAACTAAATGGAGAGAAACTTGAAGCAATCCCACTAAAATCAGGGACTAGACAAGGCTGCACACTCTCTCCCTACTTATTCAATATAGTTCTTGAAGTTCTAGCCAGAGCAATCAGACAACAAAAGGAGGTCAAGGGGATACAGATCGGAAAAGAAGAAGTGAAAATATCACTATTTGCAGATGATATGATAGTATATTTAAGTGATCCCAAAAGTTCCACAAGAGAACTACTAAAGCTGATAAACAACTTCAGCAAAGTGGCTGGGTATAAAATTAACTCAAATAAATCAGTAGCCTTCCTCTACACAAAAGAGAAACAAGCCGAGAAAGAAATTAGGGAAACGACACCCTTCATAATAGACCCAAATAATATAAAGTACCTCGGTGTGACTTTAACCAAGCAAGTAAAAGATTTGTACAATAAGAACTTCAAGACTCTGAAGAAAGAAATTGAAGAAGACCTCAGAAGATGGAAAGATCTCCCATGCTCATGGATTGGCAGGATTAATATAGTAAAAATGGCCATTTTACCAAAAGCGATCTACAGATTCAGTGCAATCCCCATCAAAATACCAATCCAATTCTTCAAAGAGTTAGACAGAACAATTTGCAAATTCGCTGGAATAACAAAAAACCCAGGATAGCTAAAACTATCCTCAACAATAAAAGGACTTCAGGGGGAATCACTATCCCTGAACTCAAGCAGTATTACAGAGCAATAGTGATAAAAACTGCATGATATTGGTACAGAGACAGACAGATAGACCAATGGAATAGAATTGAAGACCCAGAAATGAACCCACACACCTATGGGCACTTGATTTTTGACAAAGGAGCCAAAACCATCAAATGGAAAAAAGATAGCATTTTCAGCAAATGGTGCTGGTTCAACTGGAGGGCAACATGTAGAAGAATGCAGATCGATCCATGCTTATCACCCTGTACAAAGCTTAAGTCCAAGTGGATCAAGGACCTCCACATCAAACCTGATACACTCAAACTAATAGAAGAAAAACTAGGGCAGCATCTCGAACACATAGGCACTGGAAAAAATTTCCTGAACAAAACACCAATGGCTTATGCTCTAAGATCAAGAATCGACAAATGGGATCTCATAAAACTGCAAAGCTTCTGTAAGGCAAAGGACACTGTGGTTAGGACAAAACGGCAACCAACAGATTGGGAAAAGATCTTTACCAATCCTACAACAGATAGAGGCCTTATATCCAAAATATACAAAGAACTCAAGGAGTTAGACCACAGGGAGAGAAATAACCCTATTAAAAAATGGGGTTCAGAGCTAAACAAAGAATTCACAGCTGAGGAATGCCGAATGGCTGAGAAACACCTAAAGAAATGTTCAACATCTTTAGTCATAAGGGAAATGCAAATCAAAACAACCCTGAGATTTCACCTCACACCAGTGAGAATGGCTAAGATCAAAAACTCAGGTGACAGCAGATGCTGGCGAGGATGTGGAGAAAGAGGAACACTCCTCCATTGTTGGTGGGATTGCAGACTGGTAAAACCATTCTGGAAATCAGTCTGGAGGTTCCTCAGAAAATTGGACATTGAACTGCCTGAGGATCCAGCTATACCTCTCTTGGGCATATACCCAAAAGATGCCTCAACATATAAAAGAGACATGTGCTCCACTATGTTCATCGCAGCCTTATTTATAATAGCCAGAAAATGGAAAGAACCCAGATGCCCTTCAACAGAGGAATGGATACAGAAAATGTGGTACATCTACACAATGGAATATTACTCAGCTATCAAAAACAACGAGTTTATGAAATTCGTAGGCAAATGGTTGGAACTGGAAAATATCATCCTGAGTGAGCTAACCCAATCACAGAAAGACATACATGGTATGCACTCATTGATAAGTGGCTATTAGCCCAAATGCTTGAATTACCCTAGATCCCTAGAACAAACGAAACTCAAGACGGATGATCAAAATGTGAATGCTTCACTCCTTCTTTAAATGAGGAAAAAGAATACTCTTGGCAGGGAAGGGAGAGGCAAAGATTAAAACAGAGACTGAAGGAACACCCATTCAGAGCCTGCCCCACATGTGGCCCATACATATACAGCCACCCAATTAGACAAGATGGATGAAGCAAAGAAGTGCAGACCGACAGGAGCCGGATGTAGATCGCTCCTGAGAGACACAGCCAGAATACAGCAAATATAGAGGCGAATGCCAGCAGCAAACCACTGAACTGAGAATAGGTCCCCTATTGAAGGAATCAGAGAAAGAACTGGAAGAGCTTGAAGGGGCTCGAGACCCCAAAAGTACAACAATGCCAAGCAACCAGAGCTTCCAGGGACTAAGCCACTACCTAAAGACTATACATGGACTGACCCTGGACTCTGACCCCATAGGTAGCAATAAATATCCTAGTAAGAGCACCAGTGGAAGGGGAAGCCCTGGGTCCTGCTAAGACTGAACCCCCAGTGAACTAGTCTATGGGGGGAGGGCGGCAATGGGGGGAGGGTTGGGAGGGGAACACCCATAAGGAAGGGGAGGGGGAGGGGGATGTTTGCCCGGAAACCGGGAAAGGGAATAACACTCGAAATGTATATAAGAAATACTCAAGTTAATAAAAAAAAAAAAATCAAAAAAAAAAAAAAAAACAAAATTGAATGCTTCACTCCTTCTTTAAAAGGGGAACAAGAATACCCTTTGCAGGGAATAGAGAGGCAAAGATTAAAACAGACACAGAAGGAACGCCCATTCTGAGCCTGCCCCACATGTGACCCATACATATACAGCCATTTAATTAGACAAGATGGATGAAGCAAAGAAGTGCAGGCCGACAGGAGCCAGATGTAGATCGCTCCTGAGAGACACAGCCAGAATACAGCAAACACAGAGGCGAATGCCAGCAGCAAACCACTGAACTGAGAATAGGTCCCCCGTTGAAGGAATCAGAGAAAGAACTGGAAGAGCTTGAAAGGGCTCGAGACCCCTTATGAACAACAATGCCAAGCAACCAGAGCTTCCAGGGACTAAGCCACTTCCTAAAGACTATACATGGACTGACCCTGGACTCTGACCTCATAGGTAGCAATGAATATCCTAGTAAGAGCACCAGTGGAAGGAGAAGCCCTGGGTCCTGCTAAGACTGAACCCCCAGTGAACTAGACTGGTGGGGGGAGGGCGGCAATCGGGGGAGGATGGGGAGGGGAACACCGATAAGAAAGGGGAGGGGGGAGGGGGATGTTTGCCCGGAAACCGGGAAAGGGAATAACACTCGAAATGTATATAAGAAATACTCAAGTTAATAAAAAAAAAAGAAAAAAGAATTTACAGGCAAATGAATGGCCTTGAAAGAGTTCAGATTGAGCAAGGCACTCCAGACCCATAAAAGTGAACATGATATGTACTTACTTATATGTGGAAATTAGCTGCTAAGTAAAGTATAAACACACTTCAATCCATGGACCCAGAGTTCATAGATAAAGAGAAGTCTAGGGAGGACACATGGATCTCCCAAAGAAAGGGAAATAGAATAGATTTTCTGGGTGGATTGGGAGGTGGGTCAGAATGGGAACAGAAGGGTACATATGGGAGAGGTGGGGCAGATGGAGAAAGCACAGAGAGAGGGAACTGCAGTAGGGGGCACTTATGGAGTGATATGGAAACCTAAGGCAGTAGAAACTTCCTGAAATCTATAAAGGTGAACCTACAGATTTGGATCTTGAACTGGTCATCTTCTGTAATGAGGCAAGCTTCCAGTTGGAAGTACCAACCCAGCAGGAAAACCTTTGATCTGCAACCTGTCCTGCCTGACAGTTGAACTGGGGCAATGATGGCTCAGAGTCGTGGGAATGGCCAACCAATGACTAGTGAGAGGAGGCCCAATCCACAAAGAGGAAGCCCATGCACAACATTGCTTGTAGAGCTAGAATTGTAAAGCAAGATTGTAAGGCCAGGTGAGTAGTGTATACCTGTAAACTCAGAAGACATGTAAAGACAGGAAAAGCCCTGAGGTTTGGTTGGTAGGTGGTCTAGCCACATTAGTGAGCTTCAGGTTTTGGTGAAGAACCTTGTTTTACAAACTAAGATATAGAGTGAATGAGAACAACATCTAAAACATCGATCTCTGGCTATCACACATACTTATACCTGCATGTGCATTCTCTCACACACATATATATATACACACAGAAACACAAATAAATAAAGATCATTTTTAAAAATGAATAACTAAGATACTAGTATTTTGTTTTCCTTATGCACACATCATATTCCATATAATCTAGTCAGGAATTCCCTCACAGTGAAAGCAATATTCATTTAGTTTCCTTTTTATATATGCTGATCTAGGAATCTTCATATACTATTTAACGTTTCACATACTTGCCAAGTCTTTTCTCTGAGTACATGTCTGCAAATATAATGGCAATATTACAACAGCATTCTCCCTGACATTTAAATTTGTGCAAACTCAAAATTTTTATAGATGGAGAAAGAAGAGACCTGAAATATGATTTGATGTGAAAAGTATGATTACATAGAATAAGCAAGATGAATTTAAGAAGATGGATTAGATAATATGTTGCAATTATAAAACAATGATGACTTCCAAAAGTCTTTCTGAAGAATTATTATCTAATGAATCTTCCTGTGTGTTTCGTTGCTTTTATTTACACACCTTTTTTTTTCTCTATGTCTTTGGACATACTTTTGTTCATGTCTCACTAGGAAAAGTCACTGGATACATTTATAAAATGGTAATTTTTAAAGACTCCAAAATTCCTGGAATTTAAAGTTTTCAAGGGTGGAGAGCACCATGTAAGCTATCCCAAGACTTTATAGGTACATGAAAATCACCAGATAGTCCCCTGCTCATAATTGAAGGTTTCCTGTAAATGTAACTAGAATACACTTGTAACACATGTTGCAAATTACCAAGTAACAGAGCAGTAAAAGTTGATTAGGATTTTGTCATTCATGAAAATGAAATAGCTATGTGATAGTGAAAATTTACCTATCTTGTAACTTTGGGTTTAAATTATGAACTGAGATATTCACAGAATGTTTTAACATGGTTGAAAACGCTAAAACTTCTCACAATCTGGAAACAATCTCCAATTAAAACCTTCTCCAAATTTATGTGTTCATAAAGTATGAATCTATTACTCTGTGAAGCCATTCTAACACAGAAATACCTTTCTCCTCCTTGGTTGACATAAATTACTCAACCAAGTTAAGTATGAAAGGAAGGATATCATCAATATATTTCTTACTTCAGAGCCATTCTTCTGTAATGTTGAGGATTTTTTATTTTTATTTAATTTTTTCATAGGCTATAATTTATCTTTCTCCTTCCATCTCTGTGTATACCCCACTTCCTTTCTACACAACTCAACTTTATGTTCTTCCCCTCACTGTCTCAGAAAACAGAACAAGAACAAAACAAAAAAAAATATTAAATAAAAACACAAGACAAAAATACGCCTACATAAGATAAAACAAAAAGTACACAAAACTTTGTAGTTCAGTTTGTATTGGCCAAAGACTCCTGTTCATGTGACTTGCCCTGGAGTGTATTTGATATACCCAGTGACACTACTTTGAAGAAAACTAATTTTCTCTTTCCCCTGCAGGAATAAGTTGCAAATGATTTCTTGGTTAGTGGTGGAACTAAGTCTACACTTCACCTTCTTTGTGTTGCTGTTTTGTTTTTGTAGTTTGAACCTATATAGGTATCGAACATGCTGTTATGGTCTCTGTGAGTTCATATGTGTATTAGTTTTGTTTTCTAGGGAAGATGCTATTTTACAACCTTACACACTATACTAAAGTTTTTCCACCTCTTTCTCCATATAGATTTTAAGGGGATATAAAGACATATTTACAGCCGAGTGATCCAAAGTCAAGTCTCTCTTTTTTTTTTCTTTTTTTTTTTTTTTCGGAGCTGGGGACCAAACCCAGGGCCTTGCACTTGCTAGGCAAGTGCTCTACCACTGAGCTAAATCCCCAACCCCTAAAGTCAAGTCTCTCACATAGTCCTGTTGCTGTATTAATTACCATCTATTACAAGAAGTATCTCTGATGAGTACTGAGCAAGGCTTTGATCTAAACATTTTATATTTTAATTCTTCATAATGACTGAATAATATTCTATTGTGTAAATGTACCACATTTTCATCATCAACTCTTCAACTGATGGACACCCAGGAGGTATGTAAGTTTTTACTTAGACCCAGCCCAATATAGTGAGGGCCTGATAGAGAACAGACAAGGTTGGAGTCACAATAAACGGGAGACAGACTAGAAGGAAAGGCTGAAAGAACAAAGCAGGAAAACTAGGGGGACCTTGGGTCTGGCAATAAAAGACCCAACACTAGGGAATCGAAATAATTTAGAGGAATGCAGTTTTACACAGTCTCTTTCAAGACAAGATTTTTATTTTAAAAGACCCTTTAATTGTTGCCTCAGTCTGAACAATTACAGTGGAATGATAAAAATGGCATTCATGCTTTTAAGTTCTTGATTTTCAGTGTGCTTTGTGTTGCTGAAATACTCAACTTTCCCAGATACAGGAAGAAATAAGACAAATGATGGACCAGGCATGAGAAAAAACAAGGTTTTCTATGTATATTAAAGATTACTGAAGCTGACAACACAATGATTATATTAAAGTATTCACCTTAAAGTTGGGAAAATATGCCTGACATTTTTGAATCAAAATTATAAAAATCATAGCTGACAAACATATGTTGCCTATGTGTAATAATTAAAATTTTCATTCTTCAAAGAAAATTGGACTCTGTGGTCATGAGTGTTTCATGGAACACAAGACACTGGATACTTCATTATGTTGGAGGATATTTCTGATGTCAATTTCCAACATTGGAACATGAGTCATGTTTCTCACAACTTCATATACCCTATGTCCTAATATAATCCAGTTTGTCTGGCCACTATGGTCATCTGCATTCACATGCATATGCCCACCAAATAATATGCACATATCCAGCTAACCAAATACACATATACAAAGTTAATGTGAAAAAGCTAAAAATAACAAAATGTTTTTAATAAAATGAATTGTAAAACTATCTTCATGTACTGAAATCAAAATTATAACAGAAATTATATACTTATGGTTGATTGGTCATAGTCACACTTTGATCCACCATTTAAATTAATGAATCAACTTCCTACTTCTTTATCACTAACACAGAAATCTTTAAAGTGTCTAAGTAAATCAACTGGCTTACACATCAGGATTCAGCCAACTAGTTTAAAAATTACACAACATTTTTCAACATGATATCAAAATTTTCAGGACTATTACTTTTCCTTTCTTGAAAATTTACCATGGCTAGATTTTAATATAACTGTCACTGTTATGATAGCAAAAATTATTTTGAACTTTTTTTAGTCATCACTTTATTTTTTATTTTACTTTATAAATTCATTTATATTTTTGTTAACGTTGAACAACTATATTGATCTCAAAATAATCAGAAAAAATAGGACACAGATCCATCAATTCTGGAATTGCACACAAATAATGAAAGTACTGGAAATAGAACAATAATTGCAGGAATAATGTGGACAAAAATCAATGAAAAGGTATATTGCATCTCATCAATTTTGAAACTTTTGACTTAGATTATTATTACATCTTTAAAAATATAATTATGTGCATAGGTAGAGTCAATACATAATCAGACATGTTTTTTAAATCAAAATAGGGTCCTAAAATTTCATTACATTTTTAATCTATCAAATGCTAATATAAATTATGAAATATGCTTTATTAGGGAGAACTTAACTTTCAGGAGATAGACAGTATTTTAATTATGAAGTACACTTTTGCCAGTTTAATATTTGAAAAACTATAATGTTTTAGTTTTATAATACTAAAAATGTTGATCTCTTGACAAGTAGAAATTTCATTTATTTACTGCTAAGCAATTTAACCAAACAATGATCTTGTAATGAACTCTGTAATACTTATAGATTGTTTTGCTGTCTTAGAATTCTGCCATGATGCAAAAACTGCCCAAAGCAACTCCTATTCCTGTTAAGATTTCAAATAATAATGTTTGCAGGATTGCTTATATTATTCTTCTACTCAACTGCTTAGCTTCATCTCTGACTATTAACATTTATGTGTTGAAATTTAACCAGGTAAACAATTTTTTAGTAAAAAGGAAAGAGCTAAAGATGAAGCTGAAACCAGCTTTACAATTATTAAAACATTGTGAAGCTTCAAATTGTTGTTGTTTGTTATTGACACAGTGCCTCATGTAGCACAGGTTGGCTTTACATTATCTATACAGCTGAAGATGATCTTGAACATCCAATCCTTCTCTTTCTACAACCCAGTATCATTCTATCAATCAAATTCAGAGCCTTGTGTAGGCTTTGAGCTATATCCCTGCCCAAATCTAACACATCTGTTAACCATTTTACTACTAAACTATATTAACTGACAAATGTAATTTTCTGTTTTAAAAATACCAGTTTAGAATCCTAAAATGCCATATAGAGTGCAGTCAAAACAATTCCATTCTTGTTTATATCTTGTGTTTTCCAAAAATACTATGTGTATATTATTTTGGGGAAAAGGCAAACAAACTGATAGTATGCACTTCATTTTAAAGAAATGGGAAATTTAAAATACTTGACCTCATATTTGGTAACTATGTATAAAAAAACTCACTAACAAAATTGTTTTCCTTTAGGCAGAATTGGCAGTAAATATAAGGAGCTCAAGATTATCCATTGCTACTTAGTGAATTTAAGGACAATCTGGGCTATATTAGACATTGTCTCTAGAAAACACCAGCAAAAATAACAACAAATATATCTCTATTTTAAATATTATTGGCCAGTGTGTTCCTAAAAATAATTAAAGTGATATTTATATGAAAAGTAATAGCTCATATTTACATGACCCAAACTGATGATATGAACAATGAAAAGTAAGGTATCATGCTAAATGATTAAAGATGTTTAGAGTATGTAATGCTAATACTAACTAAAAATAATCCTTTGCAATTCTACTAAAAAAGATACACAAAGTAAGAAAGATTTAAACAGAGTGTAGTAGTTCCAAATCATTGTAATAAACTAACATTTTATTGCCTCTTATGCCGGAAATCATTTGTTTCAAATATTTTTCACATTTTACCAAAATGACTCTAAACAATAAAAAAGTTTCTAAAGCATAAATTAGAGTATTAATCTCCTAGGATAGTGATCAGAGGGTGAAAGATGGCACTAATCACCATTTTCCATTAGGCCTGTGTGCTTCAAGAATGATTTAATAAAGCTGACAGGAAGCTAGATCAAGTTGATTATCACTAGTAGGAATCTGCTCCTGCTATTCCTACTGCTGTGTTTGCACCAAGGATTGAAATAATGAACTCATTTCCCATCTACTTGCTTTAGTATAAACATGTATCTTCCCACCCCAGACTCTAAACAATATCAGAACTACATTTTGCATTCACCAAAGAATAATATTACATGGGAATAGTTCTAGTTTAAATACAAATAGCCAGATGCACTGAGTAAATATTAATCTCACAATGTATTATGTTACTAAGATGAAGTAAAATAAAAGTCTTGCTATGAGCTATTCATAATTTGGCTGTTAAACATGAATTTTTGATTATTTCCATAAATTTTGCCAAGGTTTTAGAAGACAGTTGGATTTCAATATGGAGGAAGAAATTTTTAAAGGTTAAAAGAAAGTTAGTAAGGACAGACTATAGTTTGAACTGTGACTCAGTTAATCTTGAAGAACAAAGATAAGGATAGGTCCTGATAAACAGAATTCTAAAGACCTGTGCTTATGACCAGGAGAACAAGTTTTCATAACAACAGGCAGGGCCTAATCTTGGCTAATATTGGAAACATGATGAGGTTGTTAAAATGTATAATATCAGCTCTTTAAACATTGAGTATATTTTATTGCTTCACTTAAAGTATATAAAGCAGAGCATTAGAAACATCAACAACTTCTTAAATCATCAATGGATTCTTGCCTAGGTGAATAACTGTAGCACATGCCTGCCACCAGTAGCTTTCCACCTTACTGGTTACTACATTCATTTCTCTTTTCCCTGCATATATCTTCCACCATGCAGTCATAAATTCCTGTAACAGGTTGCACAAGAGTCAGGATAAAGCCTGATGGCAGAACAAATATCCAGCTGCCTTTTGCAAAAGTTATGGAGATATATTAATACTCTCATTAAATGGACTGAACAATGTGATTTCCTGCTATCATGAGAATTTGCACATTATTCAAGTTTTAGTCAACTATTCTTGGTTCAACTACCTATAGTGACACCAATCTTTTTTTCTCTTTTTCAAATTATTTTATTGGATATTTTATTTATTTATATTTCATACACTTTTCCTTTTTCCCCTTCACAAATCTCCTATCCCAACCCCCTCTCCCAGCTTCTATAAGGGTGTCCCCCCGTCCACCCATTAACTTCCACCTCACTGCACTGGCATTCTCCTACCCTGGGGCATTGAGCCTTCATAGTACCAAGGGTTTCTCTCATTGATGCCTGACAAGGCCATCCTCTGCTATATGTTGCTGGAGTCATGGGTTACTCCATGTGTATGCATTGGTTGGTGGTTTAGTCCCTGGGAGCTCTGGTTGGTTGGTATGGTTGTACTTATGGGGTTGTAAGCTCCTTCAGCTCCTTCAATCCTTTCTTTAACTGCTCCAATGAGAACCTCATTCTCAGTTCAATAGTTTGCTGCTAGCATTTGCCTCTGTATTTGTCAGACTCTGGCAGAGCTTCTCAGGAGACATCTATATCAGTATCCTATAAGCAAGTACTTCTTGGCATCCACAATAGTGTGTGGGTTTGGTATTTGTTGTGGGATGGATCCTCAGGTGGGGCAATCTCTGTATGGCCTTTCCTTCAGTCTCTGATCCACTCTTTCTCCCCATATTACCTTTAGACAGGAAAAATTCTGGATTAAAAATTTGGAGATGAGTGGGTGGTCCCTCCACTAACCAGAGGTCTTGCCTAACCTTTAGATATGGTCACTATAAGTTCTCCGTCCCCTTTGTGGGTTAATTGTAGTCTATAAAACACCAATATCATTCATCAAAACAAAAGGCATAGGAAAGTATGACTATCAGTCAACCTTCTCAACCTGATTAGCACTGTTTGTGAAAAATCAATATTTAACATTGGATGTAATAGCAAGAGAAAAAATATTTTCTTCTAGAGTCATGAACAGGTCAGGGATGTGTTATATTGATGTTCTTCTATCTATCTAGTATTATAGAAGACAGTGTACACACATACACACACATACACACACACACATATGTATGATAAGAACTACAAAGTAATATTGAAAGAAATGAATGAGGAATTAAGTACATTCAGGTACACATAATCTTCACAGTTTAACATCTTCCATATAGGTTCTTTACATATCAATACTTTTCTAGAATTTGACAAGTAGAATCTAAATAATATAAAATAACAAAATAATTGGAAAAATTTTTTAAATTTAAAAATAAGAAATGTAGTTGAGTGTTTGTGCTGTAACAATGTGGTCCAATGCTTAGCAAGTATTGTTAGATCCTTGGGTTCAATTTTCAGTACAAAGAAAAAAAAAGACAATCTCAGTTTTTAAGCAATGAGTATAGAAAGACAAAATAAAATCAAGTATACTGTTTTAGTAAGTCTAGAAAAAATAGAGCCTCATTATTTCTTGGGTCTAATTTATATATTTATATCTTAAATTGTATCCCTCTTTATTTTCTATGACATTTAGTGTAACTGGATTTATGTGGCAGTCCTTAATCCATTTGGACTTCAGGTTTGTGGAGGATAATGACTAAGGATCTATATTCTTTATTCTACAAATAGACATTCAGTTAATCGAACACCATTTGTTTTTGAGGATGCTTTTCTTTTTGTATTGTATCATTTTGCCTTCTTTGTCAAAAATAAAGTGTCCAAGGGATTTTGATTTATTTCTGGGTCTTTGATAATATGTTGGTACAGAGGACAATTTCCTGAACAGAATAGGTGGCTCAGGCTCTAAGATCAATCATTGACAAATGAGACCTCATGAAACTAAAAAAAAAAAAAAAAACATCTGTAAGGCAAAAGACATTGTCAATAGGACAAAACAGCAGCCTCTTCACTAACCCTACTTCCAGCAGGGGGCTGATATCCAAAATATATATTTATAAAATACTCAAGAAGTTAGACTCCCACAAACCAAATAATCCAACTAAAAATGGGATACAGAGCTAAGCAGAATTCTTAACAGAGAAATCTCGAAGGGACGAAAAGCACTTAAAGAAACATTCAACATGCTTATTCATCAGGGACATGCAAGTCAAAATGACTCTGACATTCTACCTTACACCCATGAGAATGGCTAAGATAAAAACTCAGATGATAGCACTTGCTGGACAGGATATAGAGAAAGAGGAACACTCCTCCACTGCTGGTGGGATTGTGAACTGGTAAGCCACTCTGGAAATCAATCTGGCAGTTCCTCGGGAAACTGGAAATAGTTCTACCTGAAGCTATATCACTCCTGGCAATACATGCAAAAGATGCTCCACCATATTGCAAGGACACATACTCCACTATGTTCAAAGCAGCCTTATTTATAATAGCCAGAAACTGGAAAGAATATCAATAGAAGAGTGGATACAGAAAATGTGGTACATTTACACAATGGAGTACTACTCAGCTATTAAAAACAAAGACTACATGACATTCCTAGGCAAATGGATGGAACCAGAAAATATCATACTGAGTGAGGTAACCCAGTCACAAAAGAACACACATGGTATTAACTCACTGATAAATGGATATTAGCACAAAAGCTCGAAATCCATAAGAAACAATTCACAGACCATAAGAAGCTAAAGAAGAAGAAAGATCAAAATGTGGATGCTTCAGTCCTTCTTAGAAGGGAGAACAAAATACACATGGGAAGAAATACAGGGACAGAAGAAAAGGTCATCCAGAGACTACCTCACCTGGGGAATCCATACCATATGCAGCCACCAACCCAGTAACTATTGCTGATGCCAAGAAGTGCTTGCTGACAGGAGCCAGATAGGGATGTCTCCTCAGAGGCTCTGCCAGAGCCCTACTGATACAGATGAGGATGCTTGCAGGTAACCATTGGATGGAGCACAGGGACCCCAATGGAGGAGTTAGAGAAAGGACTGAAGGAGTTGAAGGAGTTTCCAATCCCATAGGAAGAACTACAATATCAGTCAATCAACTAGACACCCCCATCCCCAGAGCTCCCTGGGACTAAAGCACAACCAATGGGTATACATGGAGGGACTCATGGCTCCAGTCGCGTATGTAGCAGAGGATGGCATTTTCTGGCATCAATAGGATAAAAAGCCCTTGGTCCTGTGAAGGCTGATAGGCTGTGTACTATATACAGCAGGAAAGCTGCAGTCATGAAATTCCAACAATATATTAGATTATTTAAGACTTGAGCAATGACAAAACTGGTTGACATGGAGAAATCTTGAAAGGTTCCACTCCTGAGTGAAGAGTTATAGGCAATTAGTGACTGCTAAGAGAGGGATAATTAGTCTTTCACAGGATTGAACCCCCAGAAAGTTAATTAATACCTGTGATCAACTCTTTATGTAGCAGATCACCCTTGCTATCTAATACCAGTGAATTTTTTGTTTTGTAAATATAATCTGTTTTAAAACTAAAAGAATCAAAGCAGTGTGAACATAGCTCTAGTACTTTGAGCTGGTACGTCTTTGAGAAGCACTCCATTTCTCGAGGGCCGCAAAAGCACTCTTCACCTGCTTTCCTTCACCTCTTTCAGTCCCAGGTTTTGCCAGTTTACTTACTCTCTCATCTACTCAAAACAAGAAGGGTTCTATCCTTAGGTTGGTAAAAACAATTGTGTGGTAAGAGGATAGGCACACTCTATTGGACTCGTATCAAATTATGTTATAGAAGAGGGGCCATATACAGCAAATGTGTGCTATGAAAAAATACAAAAATTTTTAAACATCAAGTTTTGCTTATCATTCCAACAGCTTCATTCTCCCAGTGGACAAATAGCAAAAATGTCTTTTTTGTCTGGTTTTTTTTTTATGTTTGGTTGGTTTTTTTTTTTTGTTCTATTTACATGAGACACGTATTCCGTATTTGTAAGAAGCATAATGGCATAATTACAGGAATAAATTTTTAATATTTTCTTACCATCATTCCTTATTATATAAGCATGACATTACTATATCCTTAAAATGTGCTATTAGAAGACTTGATTTTAAAAACCAATGTTTACGTGTAAAAATCATTATAGAAATTAATGTTCCTTTTTAATTGGGTATTTTCTTTATTTACATTTCAAATGTTATGCCCTTTCCTGCTTTCCCCTCTGGAAACTCCCATCCCATCCCCCCACATCCTGTCTCCATGAGGGTGATCCCCCACCCACCCACTCCTTTCTGCTTCTCCACCCTGGCATTTTCCTACACTGGAGCATCGAGCCTTCACAGGACCTCTGCTTGGAAATTGCAGACTTAATTTTAGTTAGTTATAAAGTGGAAAACAAGTTTTTAAATAATAAAGTATGACATTATTGTAATACATTTATTTCAAATATCTTTATTAAAGGAAAAGTAAAATAACTGAAATAATATCACCTCTCCTTTACTCTTTATTTACTTCTATTAATTGCAGAAGATAGAAGGCTTAGAAGAGCATACAGTTAGTGCAGACTAGATATAAATATGGGATTCAATTTTAAGTTTCTAACTTCCTACTGCTACAACTTGTTAATTTAGAAGCTGTTATTTGAGCTTTGCATTGTGATCTTTCCCATTTCAAAGACAACTAACACTTTCTTGATATTGAACATCCGTAGGGAGATGTACCTGCTACACAGTCAAATAAACAGATATTCTACATCTCCGTCTTTAACTGAAGGTGGGGACCCCATTTTAGCTCAGGTAACTGAATGACTTTGGGTGACCATAAGTAAAGTAGAAACAGAAAACGTTTCCCAATCCACAACCAAAAATTGTTTCCAAACTATGAAACCAAGGTATTACTGGCAACGTCTGTTCATGTTGTGTCACAGAACATCATTGAAGCCTTTCTTCTGAATACACAACATAAAGACTTGGCGGAGCTCATGCTGTCATGACATGAGAGGCCTACATTGTTTAAAACCTTCACTTGGATTTAGGTTAAGACTATTGTAGGTTACAAATTGTGGTGGTTTTTGTTCCTAATATAAATCATTGTTTACTTATGGAAATAGAGAGTTTTAATAGGTTTATGGCATTATTTCTTAGCATGAAACTATTAAATTAGTATACCTTTGGATTGGATTAGAAACATTATATATTCCACTGAACTTTTTTTTCTTTTTTTTTTTTTTATTAACTTGAGTATTTCCTATTTACATTTCGAATGTTGTTCCCTTTCCCTGTTCCGGGCCAACATCCCCCTAACCCTTCCCCCTCCCCCTCCCCCTCCCCCTCTATATGGGTGTTCCCCTCCCCATCCTCCCCCCATTGCCGCCCTCCCCCCAACAATTACGTTCACTCGGGGTTCAATCTTGGCAGGACCAAGGGCTTCCCCTTCCACTGGTGCTCTTACTAGGCCATTCATTGCTACCTATGAGGTTGGAGCCCAGGGTCAGTCCATGTATAGTCTTTAGGTAGTGGCTTAGTCCCTGGAAGCTCTGGTTTGTTGGCTGGCATTGTTGCTCATATGGGGTCTTGAACCCCTTCAAGCTCTTTCAGTCCTTTCTCTGATCCCATTGAACTTTTAATTACTGACTTGAATCATTAAAACTTCATTTAGTAAGTTTTGGCTTAGGATTAGGGCAGAATTTCCAACAGTTTTTGAGATAGCCATAAAAATACTTTTGCCATCCTGTATTATATGTTGATGAAAAAATGACATTTTGGGCACTGACAATTCCAAAATTAAAACCCATTTATTTTGAAAACGGTTTTTAAAAATGCCATATACACTCTAGTATCAAATATTCTGAAAAATATTATTAATATAAAAAAGCACATTTCTCATGAGTATGAAAATTTATTTTTACTTTTAATAAATGATACTTATATGCTTGGCAGAGTTTAAAAAGCCCTGCTTGACAGTGTATTATGCAGCCATGAATAGGCTAAGTCTATTAAATCCACCTTCAACCTATTATACATTTATTGGTAAGCTAAGAGACATCCACAAATGGTTGCTCATAGTTTATCTGTGCACATATGACACAGATATGTGTTAAAACAAATGGATTATATAAAAGATAATAATGTATTTTTTAGCTTATGCCTGTTTTAACAAATACCTCTAAATAGACCTGATGCTACAATCAATAAATTAATTAATAGCTCAGTATTTTACTGTTTTCTATTTTTCTTTAATTGAAAATATATTTTTTCACGCACTGTATTCTGATTATAGTTTCCCGCCTCAGATTTTTCCAAAATCCTCCCACTTTACCTTTCTAGATGAGTCCACACCCTTTCTACTTCTTCTTAGAAAAGAAACAGGAATCTAATTGATAATAATAAAATAAAACAAAAACAATCAGAACAAGACAAAAAACAAACAAAACAGAGTCAAAGACAAAACACAAGAAAGACATATAGATTCAGAGACACATGCCTTCATAGATAGAGGAATTTCATAAAAACAAAGTCATAATATATAGGTACAGGACCTATACATTGGAGAGAGAGAGAGAGAGAGAGAGAGAGAGAGAGAGAGAGAGAGAGAGAGAGAGAGAGAATGAAAGGGGGAGGGAGAGAGAAATGTCTCTGAGGAAAGCATTATGGGACATAGAATATCCAAAGATGACATTTAGTTCAATTTCTATTTGTCATCTACTGCTGGAAATGGGTCTGGCCTTTAAAGTAGTTTGTTTCCCCAGTGAGACTTGCTTGAATTAAACTAAATTCTAATTTGCAAGTAGTTATTAATTAGAGATAGCTTCTGGGTTACTGGTAGGGGGCATAAGTCCTTTCTTTAGCTGTCGGACATCATTTAGTGCAGATCAGTTCGGGGTCTGTGTATGCTGCCCAAGTCTCTGTGAGTTTATATGTGCATTGGTCCTGCTGTGTTTAGAAGGACTTATTTCTTGGTGTCCTCTATCCCCTCTGGCTTTTACACTCTTTCCAAATCTTCTTCCAGAGACTTCCCTCAGCACTGAGAGGAGGGATTTAATGGAGACATCCTATTTAGGACTATTTGAAGGTCTTTCACTCTCTCCATATTGTCTATCCATATGGGGGACTCTCTATTTTGGCTAAGTATTATTTTAAGGCAGTGAAATGACTCCTTAAACTAGGGAACAAAATCTCTGTTCTTTTGCTGCTAGCTCCTAAAAAACTGTATTTGGAATACCCCAATTACATAATATTCCTGCTTCTGGGTACCAGGAAGATATCAGTCCTTGTGTGTAAGTTTAGGATACGATAGTAGTGATCCTTAGAGAGAAAATTAACACCATAAATATTGATTGACATATACCATAAGTCTAATACTTTATTTATTAATTTAATGAATGATGTGTAATCCTCATGGAAACCTTGATCAAATGCAGAAAACTGTAAGGGATTATGATGTAAAGTAAACAATCACTTGCAGGGGTTGATGAGTGTGTAAGGCAGGATTTGAACTCAGGACTGCAGACATATAGCCATCATTTTTCCTCACAAAGTTTAGCATCTGCACCATTCCAGCAGCAGTATATTTTAATATAAATATGGCTATCTAAAAGCAGAAATAATAGAAGAAATAGTAGAATCAGGGTTAGAGGAACATAAGGAAGTATTGAAAACATGCTATCAAGTTACAATAACACAAAGAAAGTTAAGAAATTAGAGAAATACAGCAAAATATACAAAGTAAAAATAAGAATATTTTATGACCATTGTAGATATAGGTACACTATCTTCTTTTCAGTATAATATATACTCTTTGTTTAAAATATTTCTATACCTAAATTCCACTTATTAAAGCAAACAGAAAACATACGTCTTAATGATTTTTTTTCTGAGGTTTCTGATTTACCATATACATTATCTTTGTGTTCCAACTCCTCAGTTAATCAGTGCACCAAACAAGTTGATATATCCACATCACAACTCAGGTATCTGTGGATCAGGAATCATTGGGATCAGAAAGATTATAAGAACCAGAATACCAGGAAGTCCTTTGTGAAAGTTTCTTCTAGAAACAGCTCCATAAAAAAGATAGGAACAATGGCAATATCAATGGATATATTAAAACAGAAAGAAAAAAACTTTGTGGGATCGGTTCCCAAACAAGAATTATAGGAAACTAATGACTGACTCGAGATAAGAATTAACCTTCCCCAAGAGTGAAGCCCCCACTGATTGGCCAATGCAGAGTGGACAGCCTTGAAAGTATATACACAGACAATAAAACAGAACACAGCGGGCCAGGTTTATACACATATACACATATATTCATAGATGTATATATAGCAATGATAGCCAGAGAGTTAAGGAATAGAGGGAAGAGAGTGAGGGAAGTAACATAATATTGATAGCATCTGACTAAAAGGAAATATGTGAAGTGTGTGCCTGTGTGTATATGTGTGCGTGTGTGTGTTTGTGTGTGTGTGTGTTTGTGTGTGTGTGATATGTGTAACTTGTCAGTATATAATTTTGTTGATATAATTTTAAAGCTACAAAACTCATGTTTTCTCCTTTAATTGCGTGCATCTTAGGTGTCAAATGATAGGATATCAACAAAAATCTTCCACAAACTATTGCATTTCTTTTTGTCTTCTTCCCCCTAATACCTTCTACAAATGAACCTATGAAGCATATTATAATTATATGCAATGAAATAATTTACTTATGAGCTTTCAATGGTACAAGACTCACTATAGAGCTTTTTAGATATCAGTTCTATTGTTTTAAAATACCTGGGAGGCAAGAGCCTCTCAGGACTCAATGGGAGTGACCTTCGATGAAATGATCAACAGAGGGGAGAAGGTAATCAAAGAGTCCACCTCCATTAGATAGATAGGGCCTCAAGTGGAAGAGGAGGTTGCCAACTCGCAGTCAAAATTTTTGATCCAGAATCATTTCTGTCTAAAAGAACCACAGGGATAAAAAATAGAGAAGAGACTGAGGGAAAGGCAGTACAGTGACTGGAACAACTAGGATCCATCTCATGGGGAGGCACCAAAGTCTGACACTATTACTGATGCTATGCTGTGTTTACAGACAGGAGCTTAATTACGTCTAAGAATCCCAACCAGCAGCTGACTAAGTCAGATGTAGATACTTACACCCAGTCAGTGGACTGAGGTCGAGGACCCCCGTGGATGAATTAGAAGAAGGACTGAAGAAGCTGAAGAGGAGGGAGACCCCATAGGAAAACCAGTAGTCTCAACTAACCTGGACCCCTAGAAGCTTCCAGACACTGAGTCACCAACCAGGCAGCATACATGAGCTGGTCTGAGGCCCCTGACACAATAGAACAGAGAACTGCCTCATCTGGCCTCAGTAAGAGAAGACATGCTTAATTCTCAAGAGACTTGAGGCCCGAGGGAGGGGAGGCCTGATGTGGGGGGATCATTCTCTCAGAGACAGGAGGGAGGAGGAATGGGGTGAGGAACTGTGGGAGGGGGCCTGAGAGGGGGAAAGAACTGGATTGTAAATTAATAAAATGGATAATAATAATAATAGTAAATAATAATAATAATAATAAATAGAACAATTTTATGGGTGGGTCAATATTTAAGACTATTACTATTCTTCTAGGGAACCCAAGTTTTAGCATCCATTAAAGGCACCTTACAACTTTCTCTAATTCTATGTCCAGGAGATCTATGCCTTTCACCTCTTTAGATACCTGTACTCAAATGAACACATTCCCACAACTACTCCTAAATTATAAAGTTTTAAATCCATTGTATATGATTTTCTCACGAATATTTAAATTCAGAAGCCAATCTTATGAGAAAACAAGGGAAAATATGGGCAAGAAGGCTTTTGTTGAAGCAGTCCTGAATTCTGTGTAAATACTGTCCAAATGACAGAGTCATAAAACACATCATAAGAGATCGGGAAAGCAGGAAGAATTACAATCATAGGAATAAGGGTACAAGTAGAGACTGAATGAAAAACAAGTCATTATGACCCCTTTAGCCCATAACAAAAATGCTGAAATAAATTAAGAATATGATGTCTAAACACAATGCCATTTTTTTTACCTACTCACCTCCCTGAACCATTCTTTCAAGGAGAAATATCCACTCTTTTATACAAAGGATCACCTTTCTTGGACATGTTCCATCTACCTATCATATACATTCTTACCATTCCTATTTGTGCTTTATGCAGAACAAAAAATGTGAAGAAGAGACAGTGAAATATTTCATTTATTTCTCAGTAGCCATCAGCGAATCCTGTTGTGCCTTCTCATGCCTAATCTACCTCATGCATGTCTATTTTTTTCTACAACTATCCCTGATGTTTTCAGTTTCACTACTATTTCATTTTCTTAATTGCTGTATTTTGAATATTTTTCTGAGGTCTAAAATGACTCTATGGCTCCAAAATTCCTCAGTTCTTACATTCCTAGAATCTCTCAAGCACTAGTACTATATATAAATGACCATTCCTGTAGTGCCTTTGCTGAGAGTCATTAATTAATAGAATTTAAGTGTTGCATTTTAGGAGCAAAATAAATTCAGTTGTATTAGAGATTATCTAATTAACTATACTTAATCACTTAATAGTTGAGAATAGTAAATGAATTGGAAACAAAAGAATGATATGTAATGCGCTATCCTTTTCAGACACTTTGCAGTTTCTGTTCAGATGCTACAAGCCTCATTGTGAACCCACAAATTTTATGCAGAAATAAATATTACATATGGTATAACCAATGACATTCAAGCAAACATATTGGTGAATATAACTTCATATTCATCAGGTGCAACAGAAGTGCTACACTGTAGACAGAGGATAATGCACTGTGAGAATTGATGAAGCTGCTAGGAATTCCATTAGCTGTCCTGGAAATATTAGTAGCTTGTCATCAGGAATGGAGAGAAGACAGGGATTCTGGCTTGCTGCCTTTCCACTCCAATAATGTCCAAATCATAGAATTTCTTGCATTCCATAGTGCAAATATTTCCGCCAGTGTGGCTGATTCCAGGCTGATAATGTGAAATCATGAATTAAGCATAGGTAGGACTTAATCTGCTTAATTTTGTCTATCATCTATGGCTGATGGACTTCCAATATTTGTCAAAGTTTCTTTATATTTGGAAGAGAAGCACTGTCATTTATGTTAGACCAGATATGGAGTTAATTGATCTTCTGTGTTTTCACAGGCTGTTTTCTTCTTTTTCTAAGAGTCTAGAATATTTCTTGGAATAGATATTTTCCCCCTCCCCCTGCTTTTATGAGGGTGCTCTACCACCAACCCACACATTTCTGCTCCCTCACCCTCGTATTCCCATATACTGGGTCATCAAGCCTTCTCAAGACCAAGAGCTTCTCCTTCCATTGATGCCCAACAAAGGCCAGCTCCTCTGCTACGTATGAAGTTGGAGTCATGGGTCACTCCATGTGTACTCTTTGGTTGTTGGTTGAGTCCCTGGGAGCTCTGGGGTGACTAGTTGGTTGGTATTGTTCTTCCTATGGGTTGCAAACCCCTGAGCTCCTTCAATCAGTCCAATGGTTGGCTATGAGCATTCACCTCTGTATTTGTCAGGCTCTGGCAGAGCCTCTCAGGAGACAGCTATACCAGGCTCCTGTCAGCAAGCACTTCTTGGCATCCACAATATTGTCTGGTTTTGGTATCTGTATATGGGATGGATTCCCAGGTGGGGCAGTTTCTAGATGGCCATCCCTTCAGTCTCTGCTCTACACTTTTTTTTCTGTATTTCCTCCCGTGGGTATTTTGTCCGCCCTTCTGAAAGATATTTAAAAATTGGCATTCCTGACTATGTTAATACCTAACTTGTTTGACCACAAAAGGGATTTATTTATTTATTTATTTTTTTATTAACTTGAGTATTTCTTATATACATTTCGAGTGTTATTCCCTTTCCCAGTATCCGGGCAAACATCCCCCTCCCCCCTCCCCTTCCTTATGGGTGTTCCCCTCCCAACCCTCCCCCCATTGCCGCCCTCCCCCCACCAGTCTAGTTCACTGGGGGTTCAGTCTTAGCAGGACCCAGGGCTTCCCCTTCCACTGGTGCTGTTACTAGGATATTCATTGCTACCTATGAGGTCAGAGTCCAGGGTCAGTCCATGTATAGTCTTTAGGTAGTGGCTTAGTCCCTGGAAGCTCTGGTTGCTTGGCATTGTTGTACTTATGGGGTCTCGAGCTCCTTTAAGCTCTTCCAGTTCTTTCTCTGATTCCTTCAACGGGGGTCCTATTCTCAGTTCAGTGGTTTGCTGCTGGCATTCGCCTCTGTATTTGCTGTATTCTGGCTGTGTCTCTCAGGAGCGATCTACTTATTAATTTAGAGTCAGTTTGGATGAATGGGCTAAGGGTTAGTGTTAGTTGTCTTTGTCAAATTTCTTCCAATTCTCTTACATGTGTAGCCAGCATTCTAGTTAGAAAAACTATCATCTGTATTTAAATTCACAGAGTTGTAACAGTTTGGGCTCCCTATATCCCTTTCTGGCATTTTTCTGTTCTTGTGACAAAGTGCCTGAAAGAAACTATTTTAATAAGAGAAAATTTGATTTTTACCCCTAATTTCAGGGGTTTTAGGTGAAGGTTGGCATGCCTTGTGGCTTTGGTCCTGAAAGAAGGAAAGGTATTGTTGTCTTGGAAATGTATATTGAAAGAGGAAGCTCACCTCAAGATGGTCTGGATGCAGAGAGGCTGAAAGAAAACACAGAGGCCGAGACATAACTCCAATGACAGGCCATCAGCAACTAAAGTTGCTTCCTCCAACTAGGACCCAATGTTCCATAATGTAATCAAATTAAGCGTGCATTGCTTGATTTATCCACTGATTAGAGCCCTCACTCCCCCACAACCTCTGAATGCAAACATACTTCCTTGGGCAACATTAACATAGTTAAAATTTTAATAATTTTTATTTTTTAATGCTTATTGAATTTGTTCTTTGGCAATCAGACATATATAAAGTGTATTTTGGTTATTGTACTCCCTAACATCTCCCTGTTATAGACCCAACTCCATCCTACAATTTCCTCTGAAGCTTTAGACCAATTGAGTTCAAACAATAACTTCTTAGCAATTTAAACTTGGTGGGCTCCTCAAAGGATGCACATCTGAAGAGCGTAATGATATGTAAATGTTCCTCGACACATAGAAACTTAATTTCCCCCGTAAGGATGAAGGATAGTTACAAAAGAGAGGACATAAAGAATCCATACTAAGGGCTCTGAAATACTATTTGGTCATGACACAGCCAATCCAATCCTAATTTCTCAACAGCTGTGGCTATAAAAATAGGTGAGTATAAGACTGGGTTTATACCAGTCAATTATAATTTTGAGAAATATCCAAGGAGTCTTATCTCTCTCTAGAAATCAATCTTTTAGCGCACAACTGGTAAGAGGAATACAGCATTTTCACCAAATGGTGTTTTTTTCAACTGGCTGTCAGCATGTAGAAGAATGCAAATCAATCCCATTCTTATCTCCTAATACAAAGCTAAAGTACAAGTGGAACAAGGGTCTCCACATAAAACCAGATACACTAAAATTAATACAAGGGAAATTGGGGAGGTACCTCCAACACATAGGCACAGGGGTAAATTTCATGAACAAAACACCAGTGGCTCATGCTCTAAGATCAAGAATCCACAAATGGGATGCCATAAAATTGCAAATCTTCTGTAAGCAAAGAATACTGTCATTAGGACAAAACAGCAGCCAATAGATCGGGAAAACATCTTTACCAATCCTACATCCAATAGAAGGCTAATATCTAATATATACAAAGAACTCAAGAAGTTAGATTCCAGAGAACCATATAACCCTTTTAAAAAATAGAGCATAGAGCTAAACAAAGAATTCTCAGCTGAGGAATATTGAATGACTGAAAGCACCTGAAGAAAGTTCAACATCCTTAATCATCAGGGAAATGCAAATCAAAACAACCCTGAGATTCCACCTCACACCAGTCAGAATGGCTAAGATCAAAAATTCAGGTGACAGCAGATGCTGGCAAGGATGTGGAGAAAGAGGAACACTCCTCCATTGTTGGTGGGATTGCAAGTTCACACAACCACTCTGGAAATCAGTCTGGAGGTTCCTCAGAAAATTCGACATTGCACTACCTGAGGACCCAGCTATATCACTCCTGAGCATATACCCAAAAGATGCTCCACTTGTGATAACAAGGACACGTGCTCTACTATGTTCATAGCAGCCTCATTTATAATAGCCAGAAGATAGGAAGAACTTCAACAGAGGAATGGATAGAGAAAATGTGGTACATTTACACAACAGAGTACTACTGTGCTATCAAAAACAAGAACTTCATGAAATTCTTAGGCAAATGGATTGAACTAGAAAATATTAATCATCCTGAGTGAGGTAACCCAGTCACAAAAGAACACACACAGTATGTGCTCACTGATAATTGGATATTAGTCCAAGAGCTGGGAATACACAAGATACAATTCACAGACCATACGAAGCTCAAGAAGCTAAGTGTGGATGCTTCAGTCCATCTTAGAAAGGAAAACAAATCCCTCACGGAGGGAAGTACAGAGACCAAGTCTGGAGCAGAGACTGAAGGAAAGGCCATCCAGAGACTGCCCCACATGGGGTTCTATCCCATATGGAGCCACCAAACCCAGTACCTATTGCTGATGCCAAGAAATGCTTACTGACAGGAGCCTGATATGGATGTCTCCTGAGAGGCTTTGCCAGAGCCTGACAAATATAGAGTCAGATGCTCACAGCCATCCATTAGACTGAGCAGGGAACCCCAATGGAGGAGTTAAAGAAAGGACTGAAGGAGCTGAAGGGGTTTGCAACCCAATAGGAAGAACAACAATATTAACCAACCAGACCCACCCCCAGAACTCCCAGGGACTGAACCACCAACCAAAGAATACACATGAAGGGAACCATGGCTTCAGCCACATATGTAGCAGAGGATGGCATTGGGTGGCATCAATAGGAACAGAAGCCCTTGGTCATGTGATGACTTGTTTCTTCAGTGTAGGGGAATGCCAGGGTTTGAAGTGGGAGTGGGTGGGTCAGAGGGAAAGGATCCTCACAGAAGCAGGGAAAGGAGATGTGGGAGAGAGAGGAACTGAGAAAGGGGATAACATTTGAAATGTAAATGCATAAAATATCCAATAATCAAAGAAGAATACAGCATATCCAAACCACAGCAGGTCTCAGTAGTGACTATAGAATCAGAGTACAGATCCAGCTTCACTTCTCTCTTAACTTGCCATGGCTCAGTGAGTATCAGTATCAATTCTAGTAATTTAAGGTAGTGTGACAACAGGTTTAAGACAAGTGGTAAGAGAACACTGCCAGTGACTTGTAAGAGTAAACAAGCATATATTAATTCTGAAGTTTAAAGGATCTGGGTGTACTATTGGGGACTGAGGATATGGGTAGTAGTCCCATTTAAAGGAATCATGATGCATATAATGAATATCTATTTCCCTCAAATTATATAGTTAAGCCTTACCCTCAATACAATGGTAGTCTGAAATAAGGCCTTTGGAATGCAACTGGGCCTATATGAGGTCAGAAGTGTGGGGATTCTCAGGATGGTTGCTGATTACAAATTAATAGAAGATTAAATAAAACTTATTATCACATGTATCACTGGATCCAGCTCCATTTTTATTAGAATAAATTACTGCTATGAAGGACAACTTGTCAATGTCATTTTTCTGTGGTAGACTGAGCAGTTAAGAAAAGGAGGCTCTATGTGAATAGAATATCTAGACAGCTTGTGGACCTCTGAAACACAAAATATACCTAGGAACTTTATTATATGATAAAGTGCATTGTCAATTTGATAAATAACAGACAGGACATACAAAGTCACAAATTTTTAAATAATCTGAATCTTTATCTGACTGCCAATGTTACTTTACCTCATTTCATGCAGCAACTATAATAAAATGTGACTTTATTTCTAAATACTTTGAGGTTGAAACTATTGAATATATATAAATATCTATTATATTTTATTTATATATATATAAATAAAAGACTACAAATTGTCATAGAGTATAAATCTACTATCTTCAAAAAGAAGAGATGCTATTATCAATTTATCAGATAGTTTGCTTCATATTTAGAATTTTATTTCAGTGTACTTTAAATAATAAATAAAAAATACAAACAGAGGAAATAAATGTCAAAGACATAAAACCCATTACAGTAATTTCCATTAATGATTTAGATTTCACTGTCAGATATTTACATAGTTTGAATGAAAGTAAAAAAATGTAAATTTAGTGTGGTTGAAGTGGCATTTTTCCAATGGATAATTTTCTTTAAAAGCTTGCTCAAAATATATTATAAAAGCTTTAATAAGCCTCCATTATTGCAAAGCTTTTCATCCATGTTTCTGAAAGGTATCTCCTCCTAACATTTTTCTAAGGACTCTACATTTTTAAGATAGTTTTATTTACCACATCACATATACATAAAATTTTATATTATCTGTACTGATTATATTAACAACTCTTATTATATTAACTTGATTATATGAACAACTTTTAAATTGTTAAAATGTAGATGTGCAATTTCTATAATTAAGAATGTTAATTATTATTGATTTTGTCATGAACAATCCAATTACCAAATGCAGAGGGATATAAAATTTAAAATGAGAAAATGTATTTTGATTACAATTAAATTGTTAACATACTACAACATCAAGTTGATATTCTTTCTTACTGAGAAGCAGCTAGATGTTAAATATTTATTTTTATATTCTTTTTTAATATTTCAGGGTATAATATGCTTTGATATACATGCCCATTGCAAAATAATTACTACAGCCTCTATCATTCTATATTTTCATTATCTTATATTAACTTGCTTTATCTCTTGTTATCTTTGAAGTACCTGTGTAGATGTGTAGGGTTCCAACCACACAATGCAAACTTCACTGTTCCACTAATATCAGGATTACTGCCAGGAATGAATATATTTTATGTTATGAATAAAAGGTTCAAACAAAATTACAATTCCCCCAACCCCAAATTTATCATTCTTGCCCCTAATTGAAAGCAGGTCACAAGGCATACAATGACATCACTACTAAAAAGGATCTTCAGGTTGTTGACAAGTACTCGGTCTCAGCACCTCCGCTTGTCTGGCAGAGGTCCTTTGCAAGACTTTCATCTGTTCTTCAAATCACCTATGTCTTTCTTTTCAGGCAGGATCATCTCATGTCAGTAATAACAGCAGGATATGTGACTTTCAGATCCTGGGGTAGAAATACCCATGTGATAGGATTCAAGTAGGACATCTATTTCTAATTGAATGGTTTCTATCACAAAGGACTCTGATTAACTTGGTTCCAAGCAGCTGTACAGAGAAGAGCTTCTGGCCAACATGAAATATTTATAATACATGTTTGCTCAAAATTCAAATAGAGATAAAGCTCTACTATTCATATCATTTGAACCTTTAGACACATTTTTGACAGCATAAGACATGGACCAATAGTCAGAAATCTATTTGGAAGATCTTTTTAAGCATTTGACTGAACTAGTTATTTACATAAGCCATTTGTCTTCTTTTGAACTGTTTTTAAAGAATCTGTCTTTCAAACAAAAAAAAAGTGATAGAAGGTGAATATTAGACATGATTGATTGATCAATGACTGATATAGATAAATATAATAAGTCACATTAATGAGTGATTTTTAACATTTTACAATTTAAGTAATTATGAAAATTCATTCATTGACAAACACATTGATTCAATATATATGTATATGTATATGTGTATGTGTATGTGTATGTGTATGTGTATGTGTATGTATATGTATATGTATATGTATATGTATATGTATATATATGGTGAAATCAATGGATGGTGAAACATTGAATATAAATTAAAGAATAATATTGTTTGTGTGGCAATCTTGAACTTTTTATTAATCCTTTAATTCCATGGGAAAAGAAATAAAGTATATTTGAAACTGTCACTGAAATAATTAGAAATACATTATTATTGTATTTTCTTTAACTTTTGAGGAGGAAGATAGAGGGTACGTAAAACAATGGTTTATGTTCTAAGTCCAGGGCACTGTGTTCAGTTTAAATTTTCTGTGGAATCAGAAAATAGTATATTTACCATAGGAAGAACAATATCAACCACCCAGCCCCCCTCTCCAGAGTTCCCAGGGACTAAACCACCAACCAAAGAATACACATGGACAGACCCATGGCTTCAAGTGCATATGTAGCAGAAGATGGCCTTATCTGGCATCAGTGGGAGGAGAGGCCCTTGGTCCTGTGAAGGCTTGATGCCTGGCATACGGGAATGCTAGGGTAGTGAGATGCAAGAGTGGGATTGGGGGTAGGAAGGAAGCACCCTCATAAAAGCAGGGAGTAGGGGGGATGAGATAAGAAATTTGTGGAGGGGAAAGCAGGAAGTGGGATAACATTTGAAATGTAAATAAGTAAAATGACCAATAAAGAAATAATAAAAACAGTGTATTTAGTCCCTTAAACCCAATCATAATGATGACTTTATTCCTATTGATCAACAAGGCTGTCTAACCTAACAAAAGTAAAGAGGATAAGGCAACAATCAAATCAGGCCTGGCTCTATTCTTCTAAAGAGCCTTAATAATGGAAATCAAACCAAAAATGGTAAATCTTTCCCACACACAGATTTTGGAAGGAGGTGTCTTAGGGTACCAGTGGCTAATGAGTATATTAGATGACGGGTGTTCTGATGCTGTGTTCTGAGTTATATATGATCTAAAGCAATGCCTCTCCCATTATGGTAGTTGTCTTTCCCTCATTTTTCCTTCTCATCTGCTATTTGCTCAGAAACTTTATAAAGTATATTAAAATGAATTAGTCAACATATCTTACATAGAAAACTCCTTTAAAATAAATCAGATTCAAAAACCTAAAAGCAGTTTGTCCAACTGCTGCAAAGACTCTGAATATGCATTTTCACTATCTGCCTCAAATCATTGTTGACTAGGATATGATGAATATCATTGTGGGACCAGGGTTTGTATGAAGTATTGCTTCCAGGATTGTAACCCACCTCCCCTAAAGAGCAGTAAAGCTATAATATGAAAGATAATTGGTATTCTTGTGTGTGTGTGTGTGTGTGTGTGTGTGTGTGTGTGTGTGTGTACAGTGGATTTTCTAGTTTATTTACTGACTAATTTTCATGGTCTTTCTCTCATCTGATGTAATTATATATAAAAAGCAGAGACAATATGAAAAAGTACTTTCTAGGGTACCTAAATGAGAAGGCTATGATATGCCTATGAGAAGATATATGTTATATAACCGATGTACTGGCTAGAGTTACAATATTGAGTGTATAAATAAAAACTTATATTAAACGTATTGAAATGAAAGCACACTCAGAAGTATAAGCACTGATGTGTTGATGAGTATATTAGTTTGGGCTTTGGAAAGCTGGCCCTTTCCTCTGTAAGGAATGGTTCAGCAGTTGTGATGACAAAGCTTAAGGCCAGTCTAGATTTTTAAAATATTAGTTCTTTAATTCATTGATCAAACATGAAACACAAAAACTGAAAATATCTGTATTTCAGGACTATATAGTAAAAGTAAAATGACTTCTAAATTTAGGCTTTCTTCCTTTCACCAAAAATAAATCATCTATGCTTCTCTATGCATACTTAAAAAGCTGAGACATTTATTTTTGGATTCTTTCTATAAATGAAATATTTTAGTTACTTAAAACTAGAGAAGTTTCGGACTGAAAAAGCATAATATGATACAGCAAAACATTGATCAAACTGCTAAAATTTATCACTGTTTCAGCTATACGGTGATTTTAAAACCTAGCAAAAATTTGCCTTAGTGTTCAAGGTAGTTGCTTAAAACCTGTTATTTACAAATCAAGAAAATAACAATGTCCTTTTCATAAGGACAGCACAGATATCACCTATGAGTAGGATCCCTCAACATGTTGGCAAAAAGAGGCTTATTAAGGTGTTAATCCTGCTTAATAATTTGAAAACTAAAAGTTTGAAATTGAAATTAATTTAGGATATAGATAAAGAAAGATAAAACTGAATCAATAAAGAAAGCAATTAACTAAAACGTTCATTCTACAAATATGAGGAAACCTAAAGATTAGAGAATTTTTCAAGAACTTCCCTATCTCAATTTTGTCAGCACAAGCTAAAGTAAAGCCTAAAGTTTTCTGAAGGTTTAACGTGAAGAAGTGTCTCCTTCTCAACTTATTACTGCAATCTAGAGGAGCTCCTTGAGGTTTGAATGGCAACCTCAGTCTCTAGGGGAAAGAGCTATAGTTCTCCAAGGGATCAGAAGAGATAACAAGAAGGGGCATAATCAAAAGTAAACTTCAAGGAGGTGCTGCACAAACATGATGGAAAGAGGAATGTGATGACCAGTGCTCCTAGAAGCCTCATAGAGCTTCTATGAAATAAGACTTATTAGATTCTGTTTTAGAATAAGAATGAATGTCCTAAACAGAGCACCTCAGGATTCCTGGATTGAATCCTATAATAAAAGAATAGCAATCAGCAAGAAGAAATTCAGATTATCCATGTTTCATAGGCAATTTTTTGGTTTCACTGATAAAACTCCTTATCTTCTAGAATAATTTTTCAGATATAGTAGAAATATATGTGTTCAAACAACCTAAAATTCTAAAACATGTTCTTCTCGTTATTATAAATCATTAATATTTTTGACACTTTCACTTTTTCTTACATATTCCTAAGTAACCAAATGAGTCCATTTCTTAAACATATATGACACTATTCTGAATCCATGGAATATGAACATAAATGAATATAATTGGGCATCACTTCTCTCTTAAATTCATTATCTTAAATCCATCATGTTCTATTCCATTTACAGATAAAAGGCACACCTCTATAGGTGTAGGTGGTGGCACACATCTACACAATCTGAGAACACTACTGATATGGAAACAGAATCACCAGGATTTTTGTCTGCTTAGCAAGTTAGATGCAGTCTAGAGCATAAAACGAAACTGTCACATAAAAACAAAACTAATAACAAAAAGTAAGAGATAAGGAAGGAAGGAAGGAAGGAAGGAAGGAAGGAAGGAAGGAAAGAAGGAAGGAAGGAAGGAAGGAAGGGGGAAAGGGAGGGAGGGAGGGAGGGAGGGAGGGAGAGAGAGAGAGAGAGAGAGAGAGAGAGAGAGAGAGAGAGAGAGAGAGAGAGAGAGGAAGAAAGGGAGGGAGGGAGGAAAGATCGAAAAAGTTGGTCCAGCATATGCTAAAACCCTCATGCATTGTTTGATTAATGCTTCACTTTTAAATGAGTCTCCAGAATGTGAATGAGAAGGGACTTGGCAATTTCTTTCTTTTCTTTTATATGTACCTGGTATGTGAAGGTACTAGACAGATTAGATTGAAGCTTAATGATAATAGCCTTGCCTCATTCTTCTGCTCAAGAGGTTACACGGTTGGAAGGTGAATGGATCTTTTCCTCACTATGACATAAATACAGAGGTGGATGCTCACAGCCAGTGACTGGACTAAGCACTGACTCCCCAATGGAGAAATTAGACAAAGGATTGAAGGAGCTAAAGGGGTTTGCAACCCATAGGAAGAACAACAATATCAACTAATCAGGCACCCCAGAGCTCCCAGGGACCAAACCACCAACCAAAGAGTACACATGGAGGGACCCATGGCTCCAGCTGCATATGTAGCAGAGGATGGCATTGTTGGACAACAATGAGAGGAGAGGACCTTGGTTCTGTGAAGGCTCCATGCTCCAATGTAGGGAAATGCCAGGGCAGGGAGGTAGGAGTGGGTGGGTGGAAGAAAAAAAAGTAGGTGTTGTGATTTTCTACATTCAATCATCAAAGACCATGCCTAAGATCTTCATAGCATCCTAAAGAGCCTTTCCTATGAACAAGACCTCCTAACTTGCCAGCCTTGGTAGTAAGCACTTTAAGAGCTCTCAGTATTTGAACTGTCCTCAGTCCACCTTCCTGTGATTTCTTCAAGAGCCTTTGTACCTTTAAAATTCTTTCCAGGACCTGTGTTGTATCAAATGCATTTCTTATTTCAATGAAATGATCTCCACCAATTCAATATAAGGGTATTATCAAATGCCAGTGTATCAACTGTTAATGATTAAAATTTTCAACAGATCAAATATCTTTAAATAGTGTGATGTAAGTTTAGAACATTATATGTGTTTAAGAGACTATATGTACTTTAAATGATTTTTAAATATTTTAGAAATATTTCATATATTGCTAAGACCTCATTTTTATGCAATAGCTTAACCAAGGATATGTAACAAATGACAAATGTAAGTTCTTGTCATTATTACAGTCCGTTAATAGCCATATTGGTGGAATCCCTCTTTCTATTTCAAAACTTAAAGACTTTAGAGATGGTTTAGTAGTTTCAAGTGCTTATTGCTCTTTCATTAAAACAGGCTTCAGTTTCTAGGACCCTTGCTAGGTAGCTGACCAAACACATATAACTGCAACCCCACTAGATCTGATTGTCTCTTCTAGTTTCTAATAAATGTGCATATATACATTCAGTGTACACATGCACACAAACTTTTACACACACACATTCACATACATTCACACACTCTAAAACCCACATGGTCTTTCTCATAATTGAATAATAAACTCATAACAATAAATTTTGAAAACTTCAGAAAATAAAAATAAGCAAGTCCACAATGTATCATTTATTAGCTTAGACTTATAAGTTATACATGCAGAAGAATACTTTCAGACACAAAACTTTATAAATTATCATACAAAAAATGAAGTTTATCATTTACTTTAGAGTTAAATTATTTTAAGGTCATTATTTTAATTATTTTAAGTCATTATAACTGTTAATTGATACTTGGTATAACATTTTTATTTGACAAATAGGAGGACATTCCTCAATAACGATGCATCAATAAATATAGTGTCTGAAGAATTAAAGAGTTTTGAATGTGTTAATTTATTAATAATTTTTGAAATTGATTTGCTCTTGATTGTGTCTAAATTTATTAGTGGTCCTGATATTAAATTAAAATTAGGTCACTACTGCATACTCATGAGGGATGAAACACATGCAAAATAAATGTTTAATTACATGTGTCATCCTTCATTCAACATCCTGTATAGAATCATAAGAATTTCATTAAGTTGTTTTATATCTGCATATAAGAGTTTTAAATGAACTTTCTCCTCATGAAAATAGTGATAATTTTATTCTGAGACCACAAATATCAAATGTCTATCCTTTTATAGTAAATATATGCTAAAGTTAATGAGTTTATTACATTACTCAGAGATGAGTGTTTTAAATTACATAGTATTAATGCTTGTTAGTAGATCATATTCTCGCCAAAGAATTCCCAAGCACATTCTCCAAAAATGTGTTATAATGCTCATGTCTCAAGAAATATCTGTAGTAGAACAAAACCTGAGGGTAAAACTATACTCCAGTTCCTTGAACCTTAAAAATGTGACTTGGTGTTTTCCATCTCTCAACCAGCTCATTGTCTGTTATGTATTGTAGGCAAGAAATGGAAGCATTATATGATACCTTATACTACTTCATCTTGCTAAATGCACTCCATTTGCTAGATTTTATGTGAACTTGTTTCATTTTCTGTACACAACTTTCTATTAACTGTTACTTTTCTGTTTATGTTTTAATGGAACTCTTTGATCCATACTTGCTCACTTGAAAAGATCACTCCTCTTTCAGAACAATTGGCAGTCCCTGACCTTAGGGTTTACCCTGTCTTTCTGTATGGTCGCCAACATTCTGAGAATACCCAACAAGAATTCATCTTTTAGTTTCAAATTTATTTGCCTCCCAATGTAAACATCACTTAAGATACTAATCTATTAGTTAATAGTCTAGCAAAAAATTAAATAAGTATGTATGAGATCTGTGTCTAAAATGTCTTATTTTTTTAAGTGAAATTGGCTCAATATTGTGAAAGTTTTTTCCCATTGTTGGAAAACAGTAATAGATTGAAATACCACTCAACACAATTCTCTCTTCTAAATTTTATCACAGAACAGCAAAGAGCTATCAGTGAAAAGCTCATGCCATGAAAGTAAGATCTAAAGTTCACTCGATAATAACACTGACATGAGTTTCTTAGTTTTGCTAGCTCACGTAAGATGTTAGCTCTACCGACCATTGTTTCAGTACAAACATTATTCCAATATTATTGTAAACAAATTACATATCAGCTTTCTCAATTATAATACTGATACTCTGTTCCCAAATACACAAATAAATTGTATTTTGGAAATAATGCAAAGGTAACTTTATTTATATTAGTATACAGTAAGATTCAGAAGGAATAAATATGAATCTTACAATCATCCTCAATAAATCTCTTCCCAGAAAAGTGATAAAAAATAAGAAAATTGTAATAAGAGAACTTGAATATTTATATTTTCTCGACTTTTTTAAGTATAGAAATAGAAAATATTTCAAAGTGATTGTTTTCCAATAATGTCCTAAGTAAAGAAGGGAAGAAAGTGGAAGAGAAAAACGTAAGAGGAAAGAAATCAAGTTAGCAGGGGTCAGATCAGAAGACAAAGTTCCAGAATAAGCATACAAGAAAATTCATGACTAATGAAACATTCCAATCAAATGTCCTGCATTAAAATGAGGCTGTGTGTCTTTCTCTGTCTCTTTCTCTCTATCTCTATCTTTGACTCTCTCTAACTTTCTGTCTCTGTCTGTCTCTCTCAGAAGCAGTTTTCCTTTTCATTTGCTAGTATGAACGATTTCTTTTTATTTGCCTTTCAGTATTAACATATCTATTTCCAGAATTAGCATTAATGAGATGAAGTCCAAAGTGAAGTCTGATGGTTCCTACTGAAATCTCAATCCTTAGGAAGCTCACACAGGAGGACTGCTGAGAGCCTGAGGCCAGCCTGAAATACATACTGAGTTGAAGGCCAACCAAGACTACAGTGTGAGAATATGTTGAAAAAAACAAAGCTGAAGTAATAATCTTTTTCACTTTTTAAAGGCCCAAGCAACAAAACTTAGGGAGAATGATAACATGATTTAAAGTTAATTTCATACTAAGGTGTAGGGTTACCATCTTGTTTGTTGTGATGCTAAATGGATACTGATCTAAAAAAATAATCAGTTTTTAATTGTTTTCTTTGAAATTGCCATGCAGTTTTATTACTCCTAATAAAAGCCAGAAATTGGATCAACTTTAATTTCTAAACATATGTGGATCCACTTCTTCCAAATATATTTGATTCTATGCTTAAAAATGAAGCAAAATGCTGGAGAGATGGCATAGCCATAAAGAGCCTTTTATAAAAGTAAGGATCTGAGATTAATTCCTGGCACCTATATTAGGCCACTAAAGACTGCCTATAACTCCAGCCCCAGAAGATAACTCTTCTGGCTTTCACAGGTACCTATACACACATTGCAGTTGCACAGAGACATATGCAGACACACAGATATAATAAATCTTTGAAATAATTTTCAATTTCAAACCAATAGTACTATTTTAGAAGGACTGAGTTAATACATCATTAGTATTTAACCTTTCTGAACAATCAGATCTCAGTACTATTGAAGATATAACTAGACAATCCCTTGTTTTAAGCTTTACATATTTAGGCAATGGTGCACAGATAATCCATGCAAGATAAACATACTGGTTCTCATCCAGATGAAACTTCAAAGCCACATCTTTAAAACAGCATTCATGTTCCCAATCTCTACCGTCATAGCCTCCAGGGAAAGTAAGTAGCTTAACAATTGTGAAAACTAGTGCCTCTAACCCTGGATGAGTCTGTAAAGCTTCTTTCCTAACCTGAAAGTTTACATAATTTCACTAAATATGAATGTTTTCCTAAACTTTGAATTTCAAAGATGTATTTCCAACAGTTATCATTATCATCATCCTTCATCATGCTCCTGAGAATAATGGTAGATGCTCTTCATGATATTAAATCACCATTAACAAGGCTACATGCATGCTGCCAGTAACTTATTTATGAGAGAGTGGTTAATGGAATTTATTTAAAGTGTATATAAATCAAGTTGTTCTATAATATTTTCTTCATCCACAAGCATGGAGATTATGTTCTATTTTCCCAGTTCTTCTGGATTCCTCTTGCTGCTCTATAGCTTGCTTTATCCTGGATACTGCTTTCTTTAGGGACTTCATAAAATTTCTAGCATCTTCCTTTGTCTTAGCACTGTGCTTGGGATATAGACACACATTGTCACGTCCTGCTTTGATATTGATGGCAGTAATCAAATTCAGGCCCTCATGTTTGTGCAGCAAGAACTTCGTTCAGCAAACCATCTCCCTAGCAATATATGTTTTAACCCAAGACAATCCAGGCTGGGGAATTCCTTCTGAGAGATCACAGAAAAATATCAAGGAGAAAGTTGAGTAATGCATGACTGTTTACTTGTTCCTTTCATAAGAGAAGGCTGTCACTGGCTCTGATACATTTTCTTTTATCCTTCTTTGTTTTAGACTTCTAATGTCGGAAGAATTATTCTTGCTATCTCATTGTGGATCAATTACAAAAATCCCAGTAGGAATTCACAAACAGGGTTGGGATGTTTCCATGGGATCCACTCACAATGCTAATTATACTGTGCCCTAGGAAGCTACTTAGACTCTTGGTGAGACGAATTTTTTTTCCCAAATTTCCCCGGAAAAATTAGATTCCAATATTAGCTTTTTCTTAAAAACAATTTTATTATCTTCCGAAGTGGCTAGATAAGTTGTACAAATGTTGCTTTTCTTTATACTGAAGTAGATTAAAATATGGAGGTTTATGAGTGCTGTTACTTCATCACCATATTATCCCATCAGGAGGGAGCTTTTGAGTCCTTTTCTTGACATGCTAAGAAAATGCTGCAGTTGCAACAGCCAAAACTTAAATAGAATATGTAGTTGGTTTAAGCTTTATTTTGGGAAAGCTGAAGTATTTCAAATTTTAAGATATATATTAAATATTATTTAAAACATTTGAGACACCATGATGCAACTTTTAATACAATTCAAGATTTTGCTTATAGGTTTAATCTCATAGATTATATTTACAGTGATATTTTGGTTACAAGAATGGTATGGCTCTATTCATTTAGTTTTTGACAAGATATTTTGGCTTTAGGTATGCTGTTTTATTTTGCCTTATGAAACATTTTTAGCTATGCTATGGCCAAACATGATCTTGCCAAGAGAAGATGTAAGTACTTTTCCAGGGACTTCATTATAATTTTATTAGACAATGAAAAATTATAATTAAAAAATTGACTCATTTTCCAATGAATATATTTGTAATATATTAAACCATGTAAGCCTCCCATCAAAAGTTCATGAAATTTGCCAGTACATACATATTTCGTTTTAAGGATCTTCACATATATTTTATTCATGAGTCTAGAGTAAATCAACAAATTAGATTCAAAAGAATTAAGGCAATCCAGAATGTGCCTTTAACTGAAAATTCAGCTTAAAAATTGTCCTGTTTTTCAAAAAGTTTTCTTCACCTACAATTTTAAATAGCCATAGAGCTATTATGTTAGAGTTTAAGAGAGAATGTAGACACAGTAATAAAGCCAAGAATGAAGTCAAATAAGAAATCTAGCAGATACTGGACTTGTAGGTATCTACAGACAGTAAGAAGTAAGGTGACTGTCTCATCAGGAACCAAGGGGGCTTCAAAACTACAGATGTCGTTCTAGTTTCTGGAATATATCAGGAGATATTTCATTATGTAATTATGGGAAACAAGTAAAGGTATTTTAATATTGACTTAGTCATTTCACTAAATTATTTCATAGTTAGGATTGTCAGGTGTGCTAGTTAATAGTGTCACCTTGACATGAGTTAGAGGAGAATCTTCCTGGTGTTTATGTGAGGGACTTTTAGACTGGCTTCAAAGAAGGAAGACACAGTCCAGTGTGTGCAGCGCCATTTGATAGACTGTGGTCCTGGACTGAATAAGTGAGTGAGGATCTATCTATCTCTGTTTCTTGACTGTGGATACAATGTGACTAGCCACTTTCATGCTCCTGCTACCCACCCTGGCATCCTTGCCAGGCTGGACTGTAGCCAGTAAACTTTAAATTGCTTGAAGTATTTTATCACAGCAATGAGGACATTAAACAAACAAAATTATTACATCAGACATATTTTTAAATTTAAAAAATTAATTTATAGTTTTCCTGAAATTAAAATTAACCATATGTCTTATATTCTATGTGGCAGTGTCAACTTATAATTGCATTGCAATGGTAAATTGTTTGCTTTCACTTTAGGAAAAATGACTGTATTCATTATATAAATTTAGCCATGCCATTTTTATCAATCAACTTTTAGGTTTCAAGGTTTGTTCAAAATACACTTTTGTATTTTGGGACAAGAATGGGCTGGAGACATTCTACTAACAGATGATGTTTTTTATATTTGATAAATCAGAGAGACAAATAATATTGAAAGGCACACATGTTTATGGAGGAAGCTAATGTGGCTTCCATTGTCAGCCTCCATTGTCCTGCCACGGCTTCTCGGCCATCCTCCTCCTCTTTTCCTCTGTCTTCGTTCCAGTCTCCTCCTCTTACTTCAAACTTTTCTCCCGCCCACCCTTCCTTCTCATCCAATGACAGGCCTCCTTCTATCTTGTACCTGCCTCACCTGTGACATCATCCCACAACAGGTCTTTTGCCTATATATTATGTTTCCTAATTTTATGTCTTTATGGGTTTGGGTTAGGGTTAGGGTTATGGGATTTTCTGCATGTGCAATATGTGTATCCCCCTATCTATGTGTTTCTTCTTTTTTTGGTCTCTTTTTCTGTTTGTTTGTTTGCTTGTTTGTTTGTTTGTGTTTTCTTGCTCAGGCTTTTTTATAATTTTTATTTTATCTTCTTTCATTTTACTTTATTTCTTTAAAAGAAGGCCTATTCATTTCTAATGAAAGAGAGCAAGAAAGCATGTGTGTGTATTTGGGTGAGTGTGGAAATGGGGAAGTTCTGGGAGAAGTTTGAAAGGGCAAACCATAGTCAGAATATACTTTATGAAAAACATATTTTAATTATAAAGAATAACTTTTAAAAAGCATAATACTTTATTGCTTCCTTCAACTTTTATATGATTGAAGGATACTAGAAATATCAAAATTATGAGCTTCTATTAATTTACTTATTATAGTTACATCACAAAAAATAAACTAATAAATTTAGTTTTCTGTTAGGATAGAACTACAGAATAATCAATTTCCAGGTTCATTGTTTTATATTCCAAGAAAATGAAAGTATATCCTCTTCAGGATAGAAAGAAGAAACACTACACACAAAAATATCATGCAAATTGGTAGTTGTGTGTGTATATTAATATTATATCTTCCTGTACTTGAATTTAAGTTATCTTAGATTTCAAGAACATTAAACTGAATTGAATGAGCTGATGTTTAACTTATAGTGGTAACAAAGGTGTTAATAAAAAATTAAGTTAAATAAAGATACTATAAATACAAGTAAATCATCCAAAGCATAGTTAATTAGAAGTATTCCACCTGCCAATGCTTTTCTATCCTGATAAATTCTCTGTTAATTGCATGCAGTCATAGTGTAAATCTTTTACTATTCTGTAGTTTTCATTATTCCTTCATTCAGACAGGATTCATAATTGACTCCAATCAGAAAGATTTTATTTATTAATATATGATGTCTATCCAAGAAGTTGTAGCTACTTGTGTAATTGTGTAGACTACTTTCTATTGATAATTAAGTTTGCAAGCCCCATAATTTAATATCATTCTCCTAGAAGACAAAGGATGAAAGAATAGCATTGTTATTTATGTGATAGCTTTCTCTCATTAGCTAATATGAAGCCTCGGATAAAAAACATCACATTATTATTACCAGACTGTCGACACATGGGAAGATGGAAATGCTGGCAGCATTGTCCACAGGTTCAACAATCAGGAGAGTGAGCCATAATAACGGGACAAAAAAAGAAAAAGTTCCTCCATTAACATGTACATCTTGTTCATAGTCTCCTAGGACAAGTTTTAACTCAAGAGATTTTGAGGGATACATAAATCCCACATCAGGATAGGTGACAAATTAAAGGAATTCATACTGATTAAATGATTTCTTTCATATGTGAGTCTGTTATTAGGAAAATGTGTTTATGAAAACAACATGCATGCTGTTAGGTTATTATCCTCATTAAGTGTGCTACAATTTGCAATTTTGCTGGAAGCCCAGGGAAAGCTGTGCATTAAAAAATGGCACTTCTATAGATGACCCATATTTTTATTCTTTTAGGTTATAGATTATAAATGATAGGCACACAGAAGGAAGCAATTTTAGTAAAAAAATTATTGATAAAATTTAAACTAAACTCTTGAAACAGAAGCAGCAGAACTTGTAATGATTGCAATTTAAACATTATTTACAACAGTAAGAATCTAAGGACTTTCTTGATAAAGCTGATTCATTTTCATAATATTGATATAAGACTGAGGCTACAACTGGAGCTACTTTCCACATAGACAAATATTCTCAATGACATGCCAGCAAATATTCATGCTTGTACATACATATATGTGGCAGACAATGTGCTTGTCTGGCATCTGTGGGAAGATGGCATCTGGGTCCTGTGAAGGCTTGATGCCCTAGCTTAGGAGGATGATATGGCGGAGGGGGAAGGTGTTGTGGGTGGGTAGAGGAGCATCCTCGTGGAGGTAGGATGAGGGGGTGTAGTGGGGGATTTTCGTGGGGAAATCGGGAGGGAGGATAGCATTTGAAATGTAAATAAACAAAATAAACAATAAAAATATAGTTCTATATAAAGGCATATTCATCCTAATTCACAGTCCTTTTCAGCCAAAATTACTCATGCACATAGAAGCACAGAGAAATGTAAAAACATTCATTCAAGCATGGGCTTCACCAACTTTCATAGACATTAGTTCAAATACAGATTCACAGGTGAAATGTAGAGAAACATAAACAAACACAGATACATACACATAAACTCACATGCAAATGTCCACATGACTATGCATATTTAAGCATTCATGTACAGACAAACATCGTCAATGACAAAGAAACCAGTACAACAGAAAAGGCACACAGATATAGATACACACTTGCACATGTACACACAGACACACACAATGAACTGTAAGACCATACGCAATGAAGTGTATCTTTTCTGTAGCAGCTAATAACTTAAATGTGTTTTGTGGACTAATTTCTTTTTGTTTTGTTTTGTGGAGTTTTGGTTCTTTTACTTTTAAATCCTTTTTATTTTTATTGGTTATTTTATTGATTTACATTTCTTTTTTAATTTTATTTTTATTGGATATTTTATGTATTTACATTTTAAATATTATCCCCTTTCCCCCCTAGCCCTTACACCCTCACCCTCACCCTGCTTCTATGAGGGTACTTCTCCACCCACTCACACATTCACTTCCTCTTTACTGCTCTAGCATCCTCCTACACTGGGGCATCAAGCCTCCATAGGACCAATGGCCTCCCATAGATGCCAGATGAGTCAGTCTTTTGCTACATATGCAGCTGGAACCATAGGTCCCTCCATGTGTACTCTTTGGTTGGTGGTCTACTCCCTGGGATCTCTGGGGTGTCTGTTTGTTGATATTGTTGTTCTTCCTATGGGGTTGCAAACCTCTTCAACTCCTTCAGTCCTTCCCTAACCCCTCTGTTGGGGTCCTGATTCTCAGTCTGATTATTGGCTGGGAGCATCCACATCTGTATTGGTCAGGCTCTGGCAGAGTCTCTCAGTGGACAGCTATACAAGGTTCCTATGAGCAAGTGCTACTTGGCATCAGCAATAGTGCCTGGGTTTGGTGTCTGCAGATTAGATGCATCCCTAGGAAGGGTAGTCAGTCTCTGGATGCCCTTTCCTTTAGCCTTTCCACACCTAATCATGCCCCCAATTTCCCTGCCTTCTCTTTCCCTCCCAGATCCCTCCCTCTCTCTACCTCCCATGATTATTTTGTTCCCCCTTCTAAGTAGGAGTGAAGCAGCCACACTTTTGGTCTTCCTTCATTTTGAGCTTCATATGGTCCAGGAGTTGTATTTAAAATTTAAAAGTGAAATTCAACAACATGTGTTCTAGGTACAATGCAGAACTCTTATGAGCACAGTTGGACTATCACTTGAAGGAATAGCTGTCTCCTGAGAGGCTATGCCAGATCCGGACCAATACAAATGCAGATGCTCCAAGCCAGCCATTGGACTGCTGACAATGGAGGAATTAGGGGAAGAACTGAAGGAGCTATGGCCTTACTGTTGGGCTGCCCTAACTTGCCATGCTAAAATATTAATTTTTATGCTTATGGTATATGTAGATGGAACCTCCAGGCAATGATTAGGTAAAGAAGGCAGAACCCAAATTTGATTAGGGAAGTCTGAAAAAGACTTCAAACCTATAAGAGCATTTAACTAGAAAGACAATCAGTGAATCAGAAAGAAAGCCTTCATGATAACAGAATCTACTGGTGAATTGGACTCCCAGTCTCTAGATTTCTGATAAGAACATTTGTACTATTCATAAGCCTTATGATTACTTGTAATAGAAGTCCCGATGAACTAAGACATTTGTTAAATGTATCCCAAAATTCTTGGCCATATTCTACATTTCAAACAAGAGTTTTGTAGTCATGAATGTAATGAACAACAGGCAAAACAACTTTTTCAGGCTGGTCCCTCCTGGCTCAAAGAATTTAAAAAGCAGGATGATCCTTACTGGCTGTAGTTACTTGGAGGGATATAATTAAAATAATTGATCAAATTCCCAAGAGAAAAACCCCTTTGTAATTTTTAAGCTGTATTAATCTGGATTTGCTGAATCCTGCAAAGATTTGAGTTTTTTAATCTTTTGGCAAAAGAATTAATGAGATCATACTGTACACAAATTCTTTACACAAATAATTTAAAGTCAGAATCATTTACTAAAGTTTTTAATACCAATGAAGACAAAAAATAGTACAAACAGGACATTTTTTAATCATTCTAAAGAGTATGCTAAATAAATATGACTTTAAATACTTAGGGCATTTAAAATTTAATAACAAAATTGAAAGAAGTAATAATGTAATGAACATATTCATGGAAAGCTGATGTCTGAAAATACATTTTGTAAATACTCATAACCTCCTCATCCCAAAGGGAAATTTAAGAACACACACACACACACACACACACACACACACACACACACACACACACACACACACGTCTATGCAGGAAGCCAAATAGCAGGTCATTTAATCATTTAGTCGATGGCTAGTTATGACTTCTACTTAATAGAACTTAATAGATTGAGAACACATATATTTAAGAAAATACAAAGAGTACTTGGCTTTTAATCATTATGGTAGTAGATATATGGCTAATAAGTTTTAATTCCACCATAGTTGTAAACAGTGGTTATAATTAGGACTACAGGAGCTTGCTCAGTGAATTGCAATTCATGGAAGAATTTCAAGACAGATTTTCTAGAAAACTGATGCCTATCTCCATGAAACATTGATTACAGCCAAGCCAATAGGAGCAGGAGAGACTGCAGAGTGGAGTGTTTTAGATAGAAAGAGGAACCTGGATTAAGTGTCAAACGATGAGGAAAAGCCATAAACAAAATCTCAGAACTAGTTCACCCATCGGAGCTAGAGCAGAACTATGAGAAGCAAGCCAGAGAATAATATAGGGCACCATAGAGAGTAAAGCTTTTGAGTGACACTGGGGATGCAAAAGTTTTTTTTTAATTAGACAGAAAGGGTGAAATATAGGATGATGTCACAGGTGAGGTAGGTACAGGATAGAAGGAGGCTTAGGAGGAGAAGGAAGGATGGGCAGAAGAGAAGTTTGAAGGAAGAGGAGGAGATTAGGAGAAAGGAAGAGACAGGAAGAGGAGAGGGTGAGAAGCCAGGGCAGGTGATGTTAAGATTCTGCTCTGCGTATTTATAGGTTGGTATCAATGTTCCTAAGGGATGGATGGTACTGGGCTTTGTATGTTTAAGTGGGAAATTATATCTTATCAATTGAATCTAAAAAAAAAAGAAAAAAAAAGACAGTAGGGATTCACTGAATGACTAGGTCAGCTATATGCAAAGTAAAGAGAAGTAAAGGAGATATATATTATATGGTCATTTCTAATCCAGATTTTTTCTTTTTATTGAAAATAAATTCTTTTCTCATACAGTATATCCTGATTATAATTCACCCCTCTACTCCTCTGAGTTCTTCCAGATCTACTCCATTTCTGTCTCTCATTTGAAAAGAAAATGCTTCTCAGAGATACAGCCACATATGACAAAATGAAATATCAAGATAAAGCAAAAACTATCATATGGCAATTTGGACATGGAAACCCAATTAAAGGAAAAAAGATCCAAGAACAGACACAAGAGTCAAAGACCCACTATTTCTCAGTCAGGGGTCCCATAAAAATTCTAAGCTAAAGACAATAATGTGTATGACATATATGCAGGGGACCTGGTATAATTCCTTGTAGACCCCATGCTTGCTGTCTCAGTCTCCATGAGGGCATATGCACTGTGCATGGTTGATTCAGGGGGCTTGATCTCATGGTGTCTTCCGTCTGCTTTGGTTCTTACACTGTTTCTACCACCTGTGAATTTCCTGCGCTCAGGGGTGAGGGACTTGATAAAGACCTCCCAATTAAACTCTCCCATCTGCTGCCAGAGAAAGCCTCCCTGATGATGATGGGATAAGGGACTGATCTATGAGTTTAGCAGAATGTCATATCATTGGAGACATTGTGATGGTACACTTCTTTTTCTCCAATAGTGTATGATTTTACCCTAGGTCTCTGAGTTATCTAGTCTCTCATTGTTGTTTATCCAAACAGTGTTGGGTATAAGTTCCTTCTCCTAGAGTGGGCTTTAAGTTAAATCAGACATTGATTGGCTACTCCCACAGGTCCTGGGCCATCGTTTCCTAGCATATTTTGAAGGAAGGAAAAATTGTAGGTCAAAGGTTTTTTTTTTCCTTGGTTTTGTGTTTATTTCTCTTTTGGTAGCTTACAGAGTACCTTGCCACACTAAACAGACTAGAGTGTAGGACTGAAAGCTTTGTGTATGCACCAGCTCAACTTCTCCTTGTTCAATGAGTTGTGTAGGTGTTGTCATCAACAATGGGGCCAGTTTTCAGTTTTTGGAGAGCAACCTTTGTCTCAGCAACAAACCTAGGTTGTTTGGGAATTTCCATGGGAAATTCAACAACTAAATTGAATGCAACACAGTCCCACCACAGGAAGCCTTGGTAACAAGGTACAGCCAGTTAGGAGTCCTTATTACCCATTACTAGAAGCTCTCATTGGGATCACTTTCATATATTCCAGGAAGTCTCCACTACACTATTTTTCAACATCATACTCCAAATGCTCAGTCAATTCCAGCCTTCTCTCCCTTCATTCTTTTCCTCCACCTGATCTCCCCAAACACCTACTACCCTCTGTTCCTTTCTCCACCTACCCCAAGTCCATTTGTAAAATCCAATCCAATTTCTTCCAGGGAGATCCATGCATTGCCTCTAGACTCTGGATCTATGGATTATATCTTGTATAACACTTATTAAATGGCTAATATTCATTTAACACATGTTCTGTATTCACAGTAGAGTGAATATACTGAAAATTCTTATCTTTTATGGGGAGGGAAATGTAGTCTAAAACTGGAAGGCAATATGTGATTGAAATGTTTTAGATTTCACATTTAGATAGTCTTCACTAGGCATTTATATTAGTGAAATTGAAAAGGGAGTGGGAGAAATAATTTAAAGATGAAATGAAATAAACAGATTAAATAAGATCTGTCCTAATTTGCTATTCTGTTTCTGTGTTAAACATTATGACCAAAATAAACTTGAGGAGGAAAGGGTTAATTTGACTTTCAAATTGTAATCCATTGACATCCATTGTTGGAGGCAGCTGTATCAATTATGGCTTTTTGCTGTGATAAAAACACCATGACCGAGGAAACTTATTTTTTTTTTTTGGTTCTTTTTTTTGGAGCTGGGGACCGAACCCAGGGCCTTGCACTTCCTAGGCAAGCGCTCTACCACTGAGCTAAATCCCCAACCCCGGAAACTTATTAAAGGAAGGGTTTATTTGGGTTTATAGTTCCAGAAGGATAAGAGTCCATAACCATCACAGTGGGAAAGCATAAAATCAGAAAGGTATGACCACTGGAGCATCAAACTGAGAGTTAACATCTTAAACTGCTAACAGGAAGCAGAAAGAGACAACTCAAAAATGGCACTAGTCTTTACACTCTCAAACCCTGTCCCAGTGACATTCTTCCTCAAGCAAGACCATACTTCCTAGCCTCTCGAAACAGAATAGACTGAGGAACATATATTCAAATGTCAAAGGCCATAGAAGACATCTTCTCTAACACAGAAAACAAAACAAGAAATCCAGCAGGTATCTGGAGGCAGAAACAGAAGCTAATAATACCATGGAGAAAGACTGTTTTACTTCCCCTGGATTATTCAACAAGCATTTTTATTCATCCCAGCCACATCTGCTCAGAGATGGCAGCAAGGACAGTGTACAAGGCCCTTATATGTCAACTAACAACTAAGAAAACTTCCCACAAACATGCTCACTGTAATATAATATAATGCCAATATAATGGAGGCAATTCTTTAGTTAAGAGTAGCTACTCCTGGTCACTTAATGACATCATGTTCATGTCAAATTGACAAAAACTAACCTGTACAATATTTCTACATAGGATGGACATGAGAAAGGCTGAGAGAAATTAGATTGGACAGGAGTATATAAACCTTGGAGTGGGATAGGCCAAGTAAAGGCATGTCTAGAAAACAGTACAATCATAAAATATTTATTGGCAAGCTGAAGAATCCTTGTTAGATATTCTCAAGGTAAAGTAAGAATTGAGATTACTGCTTTGAATTAAGAAAATGATGTAGGTCAGGGGCTAAAGGAAAGAGAAGAAGGCTGAAATCAATTTAAAAAAGTACTTTTCAGGCTCCAGATGAATTTCAAACCCTTCCAGAAAGACCTGTGTGTGTGTGTGTGTGTGTGTGTGTGTGTGTGTGTGTGTGTGTGTGTGGTGTGTAAGAGAGGACAGCCAACCTGTACCACACACACACATGTACAAACATGGAGAGACAGAAAATGAGAGAACCTATATGCATGTGACTCATGTAAATCAGAAAGAAGAGTTAAACCTTATTCATTATAATAACAGTATTAACAATACCAGAATTCTATAAATATTCAGCATTTCTTATGAGCAAGGCTATAAAGAAATTGAGAAATAAGGGTAGTTTAAGAATTTTCTATGCTTTCCTTATGAAGCACAATCTTTTTACATTTTGCACATGTGCATTTATGTACATGTAAAAGCAATAAAATTTAAAATTTACAAATGTGAAGCAGAAAGGACTAGTTCTCTGGAAATTCAGGAGTGAACCTGTTTTAGTTGGTAATAGGAAGCTTCAAGAAAGGCACAAGCAGATTTTTAAAACATTAGCCACAGGGTATTGAGGATAGACTCGATTAAGTGCAGTGCAGGCATCTGAACATGAGCTTTAGTATCAGCACCCACAGACAAATCTGGATGTATAATGTAATCACAGTGCTGGGGAGGCAGCAGCAGGAGGAGCATCAGAACTTTCTCGTCCACTGGACTTGTCAAATTCATGAGCTTCATCTTTAAGGAAAGACCTTGCCTCAAAAAACACAACATAGAGTGAAATTACGGAAGATATCAATCTCCTCTCTCTCTCTCTCTCTCTCTCTCTCTCTCTCTCTCTCTCTCTCTCTCTCTCTCACAAACACACACACACACACACATGCACGTGCACACACACACACGTACACATGCATGAATGTTTAACCACACAAATAATGATTGCAATATGAAGAGACAATAGGTTACCTTGTAGAAAAAAAAAGCACCTTAATCATCTGTACATGGTAAAATATAAGAGATTGGTCACATCTGTAATTTTAGCTGCTGGTGAGATTGAAGCTTTGACCTCAGCCATCTCAGGACAATCTGAGAAACACATTAATTCAATGTATACCAAAATATATAATAGATCCCATAAATTAGCTGCAAAATAATAAATTCACTAAATGTCTCTCAGTATAATCGTTTCAAAACAGTGAATTTACCTACAGTTTGCTACAATTTTTTTATCTATCCATAAAAATATACGCAGGATTTAATATTAAATTATTATTGCTTCAAGTTCTATAATCTGTATGTTGAAGCATTAATATACTAATGTACAAGCATAATCAAGGCTAAACTGCACCTTTATATAAAATATAAACTCTCTCTCACACACACACACACACACACATACACACACACACACACATGTTTACTTGTACCAAAAATTATTGGCATATGTTTATAAGCTCATATACTATATCCAGGTATCCTATTTTGGGTACATTACTGATACTTTGACATACATATCTTCTTGTTATTACATTGTACCGGGACATGATGGTACATATGATAAATATTTTTGTTACTTAAGGGGTATTTATGATTTTACGTTTTCACCCAATTATCAGTTATGCTTTGATTATTCAATAATTTATTTAGTACTTGTAAAAATCACTATCATTTATTTTGCATTTCTTATACTTTTAAAAAGAGCTGTCTATATTATCCATGATTTAATCATCACACAATCAAATGCATAATTAAAATATTAATTAGGACTACATAGATATTCAAAGGCTTTTATTTTTATATTTATTTTCTATCATTTTAATCAGTCTATATGTGTGTGGGCACATGCACATTTTGGTGCTTATAGAGGACAGAAGATGACATAAGATCCCTTGGCACTGAAATTATAAATGGTTGTGAGTGGCCATCTGAGTACTGGGATCTGAATCCAAGTAGCTTGCAAAAGCAACAAACAATTGGCAACCCACATCTCCAGCCCCAATAGATACGTAAAGTTTCAAAGTTTTGCATGACATCTAAAAATAAATAAGATAAATAAATATAAGTAAAGAGGAGAACATTAGCTAAAATTTAAATTCTCCAACATGACCCATACATGACAGTACAGAAATAAGGAATTTATTTTTAAAGGTAGGTGATCACCCGAAAAGGAAGCTACTTTAGTAACCTTTTCCTAAACACACAGCATCAATACACAATTATGCTACCAAGATTTATTTGAAATGTATATATTATATTAGTTATGCATATTCAAGCCAAGTAACAGATATAATCAGCAAATTGCTTTCGAATTTCTTTTGGAGGATATATAAGGTGAGTAATTAAATATTATTCCATGTAAACTTCTAATTAGAGTGATGCGATATTATTTATGGAGAATATCAATGTGGAAAGAACAGAATAGTTTATATGGTTACCATCAAGGCAGCTTATATCTACTTTCTACTCAGAAGCATCCACCCCTCAAATTTAAGAAGTGAACTATTAAATATCAAAATTCCAATAAATAAATAAATAAATAAATAAATATCAAAATTCCAAACTAGTGACATATATTACATATCCAATAAATATTTTTACAATGAAAACTAGTGTTATCAGATACATATGAAGGCCAATGAAGTTATCATTCAGAAAAACTGTTGAGCCACAAAACAGATTCAGTATTAAAATTAAGTGGTAAGGAGGCTCAATTTTCAGAGTTTGGAGTAGGATAAACTAAGTAATACCTAAACGAAATAATTATAATTTCAAAGCACCCCTAGAATTAATACAGCATTTTGATATCAATGGGGAAAAATAAAACATGCTTTACTATTCTTTGCCACAATAGGTGAATAATAAAAGCTTATCTTTATATTGCAGAAAAATTGAACTCATGTGTTTCAAATAAATTTAAATTTTTCAATGCCTCTTTTAAATTCTGATTTTTAATTTGGATAGGCTGGAGTCTATAGATGTCTCTTTAGGGAACTGACATTTCAAACTAGTTGTTCATTCTTTGGGGGGAGATTAATTTTGCCAGTACTCGCATGGACTTAAAAAAAGATAAATGAGTTCAAATTGCCTATAATTTAGTTCTTTTTTAATTTAAATGACAAGTCATCTGTTAATACAGCTGCAGGTAATTTTACTGAAAGAGAAGTATTGCCAATATTTTACACTTTATGTTGTGGCATTTACCCCCAAATGTTACATGCTGTTTATCTACTATCAAATAAAATCTGGAATTCTGAAGACTCTTACCTCACATCACTAATGCAAAAACAAACTCCCACATTGATAAGCTACTTCTCATCAAACAAATGGGATACCAAGTATAATACTGTAATGAGTATGCCACATGTAATATAAATAAGGAAGATGAAAAAAGATAGAGAATACATGGTAAGAAAATAAGAATATCAAGAATAAAATTCAGAATATTTACTATGGACTGTGTAAAACTAAAGTGATGTAAATAAATATCCTTCAGTGCAAAGATCTTACTCAGTTTATATTATTCAAAGGAATCTAACAGTACTACTCAAGGCATGTACAAAAGTATTCACAGTAGCTCTACTCTGTTGATGTATTTGAGAATCCATGCATGCATATTGTATTTGCATCAAGTCCACCCTTCCCAAACACTCTCACTGAGAGAGAGGGGCGGGGGAGGGGAGGGGAGGGGAGGGGAGGGGAGGGGAGAGGAGAGGAGAGGAGAGGAGAGGAGAGGAGAGGAGAGGAGAGGAGAGGAGAGGAGAGGAGAGGAGAGGAGAGGAGCATTCTCACGGATGTACATGACTTAACTCAGTAATTATTACCCAGCATGTTTGCGAAGGATAAAATCCTGAAAAGAATGATGAGGGAATGCTCTCTCACAGAATCACAATTCTGGCTAGTGCTGGTGCTAGGCTTAAATCTGAGATGAGATTACTACATACACTTGACCATAATGCCATGGTACTTTTGCCAGGTTTTCATGTATGAGCCATTAAAGAATTTGGGTCAAGGCTGTACATATAGTGCATAAATATGAGCTTGTGTGTGGGGTCTTAAAATTGACACTATCCTGGGAAATAAAGAGAGATCTGGTCTCAAAACCAATAAAAAAAAGTCTCTCTATAGAGTGATTGCTAGCAGGGAAGCATTTATCAGACTAATCAAATCTCAAACACTAAAATTTATTAAAACTTCACATATCTACTCAAATTGATAGCATCATTGTATAATGCTTGCAAATTTTGACTTCATAATATATATCAGTTTTGTGATTGAATGTATACATTGTTGTGAATTAGACAGCCATTTTTGTATTCTCACAATGGCACCCAAAAATATTGACTCATCCATTTTTTTTAAATATGGGGAGTTTACATTAACATTTCTTTGTAAACAATCTCAACAGACAGCTGCTATGTGTTAACTTTGAGCTGTGGGAATATCCTGAGAAGTGAGAAGTGATTGCCATCTTGTGGAACTCACAACACCAATGTAAGGATACTGGCAAGGTGAAATAGTCACTGAGATATACAGTTAAATTGTAAATATGACCGGGAAAGGGAATAACACTCGAAATGTATATAAGAAATACTCAATAATAAAAAAAGAAAAAAGAAAAAATTGTAAATATGTAGTATGAGGAGGAAACTGCAAGAATTTTACTTTTTATTTATTTTTAACATTCTTTTTATATTAGCTCTGGGGTTCTGGTTGGTTGATATTGTTGTTCTTCCTATGGGGTTGCAAACCCCTTCAGCTCCTTCAGTCCTTTCTCTAACTCCTCCATTGGGGGTCCCCATGCTCAGTCCAATGGTTGACTGAGCGCATCTGCTTCAACATTTGTCAGACTCTGGCAGAACCTCTTTGGAGACAGCTATATCAGGCTACTGTCAGCAAACACATTTTGGCATCAGCAATAGTGTCTGGGTGTGGTATCTGTATGTGGGATGGATGCCCAGGTGGGGCAGTCTCTGGATGGTCTGTCCTTCAGTCTCTGCTCTACTCTTTTTCTCTGTATTTCCTTTAGATAGGAGCCATTCTGAGTTAAAAATTTGGAGATGAGTGGTGGCCCTATCCCCCAACTGGGTCTTGCCTTACCTCTGGATAGGGTCTCTACAGGTTTTTCCTCCCCTTTGTTGGGCCTTTCAGCTAATGCCATCCCTGTTGGGTTCTTGGACTTTTGCTTTCCTGGCATCTGGGACTTGCTGGTGGCTACCCCCAATTTCTCATGCCCCATTGCTATACACCTCTGTTCAAATTCCTGACCCTCTTTCTATCATCCCTGTCTCTTCCCATACCTGATACTGCCCTTCCTCCCTGCCCCCTCTCTTCCTCCCAAGTTCCTTCCACCCTCTAATTTCCATGAGTATTTTGTTCCCCCTTCTAAGACAGACTGAAGCACTCACATTTTGGTTTTCCCTTTTCTTGAGCTTCATATGGTCTGTGAATTGTATCTTTGGTATTCTGAGCTTTTGGCCTAATACCCATTTATCAGTGAGTATATACCATGTGTGTTCTTTATGACTGGGTTACATCACTTGGGATGATATTTTCTAATTCTATCCATTTGCCTAAGAATTTCATAAAGTCATTGTTTTTAATAGGTGAGTAGTACTATTCTGTCAAAGATAGCATTAACTCCCTATTATTGAAAAATTAAAAATATTAAGTCCTCAAAAAGTCTTTATAAAATAATTATCAATAATATTACCAGTAGTAATATTACCAGGGTCCCCTGCAAAACAGGGACCCTGGGGACACAGGGGATGCAGGAACCTCTGCCCAGCCAGAGGCACATGTTCCCTCAGGTTTGTACCTGCTCCTGGAGAATTCTCAGGACTCTACCATCCACACCCTACACACACACACACACACACACACACACACACACACACACACACACACCCCACATACTCCTACAACACCCAGAGAAAGCTTGACTCCCAGGAGCTAGGCCATACCCAGGACTCCAGGATCCCAAAGACACCTGAACTTACAGGAGTTCTGACAGAACCAAGCTCACAGGAAGGACAGGCTACACAAACATATCTGACAAGCAAAATTCAGATCTAAAATCCCATTTCATGAATATGATAGAGGACTTTAAGAAGGACATATATAACTCTCTTAAAGAAATTCAGGAGAGCACGGGTAAACAAGTATTAAAATTCTTAGAGAGTGAAATTGACCCTAATTTGAAGTGAAAGATCAAGTAAATGCTCATATTAATGCTGGATTTTTAAAAGTTGAGAAAACAAAAGGAAAATGAAAACATAATTATGCATGATTTGTGTACTATCAAATTATTCACACCCTCTGTATCTTTGATTTTGTTCTATTAATCCATTTCAGCATCTTTCCTTGGAAACTGCCTAGGAATTCCTAACTTAAGCATTATCTCCTTTCAGAAGTATTTTCCCCAAGTCTGCTCTCTTTCCAGGCAACACAACTTGTTCTTTTGTCTCAGCATACAACATACTTCTTGTGTCTTCCTTGAGGTGCTTATCCAATAAGATTATGCAGAGCATACATTGATGCTTTTCCTGTACCACAGTGCCATGTCTTTAAAGCATGGGATACCTGTGGTGTGCTTTTCACAAGGCAACAGCTGTTCCATGAACAATTCTCCTGTGCATCCTTGGCTGCTATTATGCAAAAGAAGAATATATTTTTATCTAAATTTATTACTGCTGTGTCCGAGTATGTTCTGGTGAGCCAAAGATTGCAATCAATCCCACTCAGAAATGCCCTGTGGATTCAAGCTATCTTTGCACCTGCTTTTGAATGCACCACTGAGCATAAGTAACAGTATTGCTGTGAAAATTTCTCATCACAGAAAATATAGTTTTAAATGTGTCTCTCACATGTTGGGATTTAATGTGAACTATCTCCCACAGACCTAGATATTTTATCTAAGTCCTCTGGTGGTGACTGTGTTTGAGAAGGTCGTGGAAATATTAACAGGTGGACACTTGCTGGAGGGTTTAGAAACTGTCTTGTATCTTGAGGCTCAGACTATTTCCTTTTAGATCTGTTCTAGTTCCACACAGATAGAGGGACTGTAAAGTCCTAGTGGTATGTGCTTGCTACCATATATTTCCTAACATGATGGAATGCATCTTCTGAAATGCAGCTTCTACAAGAGTTCTTACATCTATGAGAGGGGAGCTAATATATCCCATTCAGTTGAAGAATTACAGATATTCGAGAGAAATGTCCCCTTGAAGGAAAATTTTCTTGATTTCTAATGCCTTCAATTGCAAATATTTAAAAATGTGAAAGAAATGACATCTCCAAAGGAGATGCATACTGAAAAATCATTATGTTTGTAAAATATTGGAACAGGAACAACCTAATTACCAAACTATATAACTAAAATTATCATAGTAATTTTATAATATTTATATTTTGCTAGTATAATTTAGACACTGATAGTGTATTGGTAATAAATGTAGCAAAATAGCACCTTAATGTATTTGTGGATTGTTATAAGGGGTGGGTTCATTTTCCAGATGAAATAACTGAAAAAAATATGAATCAAAGCACACATGCAAGCACAAACACAAATGCATACTTTACTAGGAACACAATACATAGAATTTGACAAGCTTATCTTTGTATCCTTTTTCCATTATAATGCAAACGGTTTGAAGTAAGTAACTTTTAAATATCCTCTTAAACATCAAATAATTGGAATTGAAAGGTTTCCAGAGACTGCTGCAGCTCACTACACACTCACTCAGCTTTTGTAGTAACCTCTACATTGACAATGAATGGTTGTTTTTCAATTCAAATATTGAAATTACACATAAAGACTATATTTTTCATGTTCAACGGTCCTTACAATTACAGAAAACAGCCCATTTTTAAAAGAACAGAAATATCAGAAAAATGTTAATTTACAAAACTGAGGTGACAAAAAGAGCAAAGATGTTTGTCAATGCTAAAAGGTAGTAAAGTTTACCTTTTTTAACATTTGAATATTCATTTTATTTCTTTTTTAAGCATCTAGGTGGCTTTATTTTTTAATTTATTTTTTATTGGATTTTTTATTTACATTTTAGATGCTATCCCCTTTTCCAGTTTTCCATACATACTCCCCCATCCCATCCCCACTCCTTTTTCTATGAGGGGGTTCCCACCCAACCACCGACCCCTTCCCACATCCTTGCCCTGACACTCCTCTACACTTGGGGTAGGAGGTCCATCCTTGGCAGGACCAAGGGCTCTCTTTCCATTGGTGCTCAACAAGGCCATCCTCTGCTACATATGCAGCTGTAGCCATGGGTCAGTCCATGTATAGTCTTTGGGTAGTGGTTTAGTCCCTGGGAGCTCTGCTTGGTTGGTATTGTTGTTCTTATGGGATTCCAAACTCCATAAGAACAACAGTAAAGGATATTTTAACCCACCCTCATGGCAACACTCCAGATTGACTTCTGTAATTATGGAAACACTCAGCTCTAAGAGAACATATACATCTCATCTCTTACTGTCTTCACGGATCTATCTACTGTTAAAAGGTTAGAGTCCATGTAATCTGAATATGTTCCAAGATAAAGGTATCAGCATGGCAACACTGTGGTAGTGAATTCAATTTACATCCCAATTTAAATTGCATCCCTGAAAGCCTATACAAATATTATGTGTCAACTAGAAGGAAGCACATGAATGCAAATTCACAGAATTAATCTTTGAATTCACAAAACTATAATTATCCTTCAAAATAAGCTTATTTTAAAAATTGAGCAGAGACATAACTAAAAATGTGTGTTAGTTGTCTCAGCAGGAGATAAAGGGACATTCTCCTAAACATTTGTACCCATAGGCTATAAATAATGCACTTTTAACCAAGAAAAAAAGAAGATGCACCTCAGAGGGATGATGTCAAAAAGGAGAGTGGGAAGAAGGAGAAAAAGGTATGGCTTTTTAATATGTAAATATTTGTATTATTTAAAATAATGAGTTTCAAATGTTATAGGCAAAAGATTTAGAAAAGTAAAAGATTTTGAGAAATGTTCACTAAAATGTGAGGATAATACTTAATCTTATTCTAAATTTTATACTATTTTATCTGTTCAGAGTATTAGAATAGTCATTTAGCCTGTAAATGACTGGCCATATGGTAAGCACAGGACTGTAAAATACAGGTTCAAGATCAACATTATTAAAGAATGTTGCAGGAATACTTTCACTTAGTTTAAAAAGAATTCTCCTTTCGTGCCTTGTAAAACTTGGAACATTCCTCCAAGAACCCACAGATATTTTAGTTTACCAAACTATCCACTGAATTAAATACACTCTAAGTGGAAGGAAAGGTTCATTTCTTACTGTCATTACATCTCCACCAGAGTGTAAGGCTTAAGTATTTAATAAATATTTTTGGTTGTGAGCCTAACCTTTAAAGGCAGCCACCAAACCCAGACAATATTGCAGATGCCAAGAAGTGCAAGCTGACAGGAGCCTGATATAGCTGTCTCCTGAGAAACTCTGCCAGAGCATGACAAATACAGAGGCAGACACTCACAACCAACCATTGAACTGAGAATAGGGTCCCCATTGGAGGAATTAGAGAAAGGACTGAAGGAGCTGAAGGGGTTTGCAACTTCATAAGAACAACAATACCAACCAACCAGAGCTCCCAGGGACTAAACAACCATCCAAAGACTACACATGGACAGACCCATGGCTCCAGCTGCTTATGTAGCAGAGGATGGCCTTGTTGGGCACCATTGGGAAGAGAACCCCTCGGTCCTGTCAAGGCTCGACCCCCTGGTGTAGGGGAATATCAGGGCAGGGAGGTGAGAAGGAGTGGGTGGATGGGTGGGGGAACCACCTCATAGAAGAAGGGGAGGGAGATGACATAGGGGATTTATGGATGGGAAACAGGGAAAGGGGATAGCATTTGAAATGTAAATAAATTTTTAAAAATCAAATAAAAAGTATTTAATAAATAAATCATCTTTTAGACTTTAAAAGCAAAGGATGTTGAAGGGTAGGAACAACCTAAGGCTAGGAACTCACAGGTGAAAAGCTGTGCAGATAGGCTTCTGGGGCTCAGTGTGCCTGCCACAGCTCTTTTTATTTAAACTGGATATTTTATTTATTTACATTTCAAATGTTATCCCCTTTCCCATTTTTCCCCTCTGAAAACCCCCTATTCCACCCCCTACCCTGCTTCTATGAAGGTGCTTCCCCACCTACCTACCCATTTCTGCCTCACTACCCTAGCATTCCTCTACATTGATGTCAGATAAGACCTCTTCGGCTCCTTCAGTCCTCCCCCTAACTCCACCTTTGGGGTTCCTGTAATCAGTCCGTTGGTTGGCTTTAATCATTCGCATCTGTACTGGTCAGGATCCTCCAGAGCCTCAAAGGAGACAGCTATATCAGGTTCCTATCAGCACGCACTTCTCGCATCAGCAATAAGCAAGCGTCTGTGTTTGGTGTCTGTTTGTGGGATGAATTCCCAGGTGGCGCAGTCTCTGGATGACCTTTCCTTTAGTCTCTCTGCTCCACTCTTTTTCCCTGTATTTCCTTTAGATAGGAGCAATTCTGGGTTAAAATTATGGAGATGGGTGGGTGGCCCTGTCCCTCAACCAGGGGCTGGGCCTGTGTACCGGATAGGGTCTCTACAGATTCTCCATCCCCTTGGTTGGGTATTTCAGCTAATGTCATCCTTGTTCGGTCCTGGGAACCGCTTGCTTCCCTGGCATCTGGGACTTTCTAGTGGCTATGGTCTTGACAAGTTCTCCCTCCCCTTTCTTAGATATTTCAGCTAATGACATCCTTGTGAGGTCCTGGGAGGCTCACACCTCTTAACAGTATACCAGCTCTAAAAAACTCTGAGGTGCTGCAGACACAGGATCCAATGTAGATCAATCTCTTCCAACAATACCACCGTCTTCATCCCCTTACACATATAACTCCTAAGACTAGTCACACAAAACCGTCTACATTCAGACTTTCAGGTACATTCAACATTGGGGCACAACAAGCCCCTTCCATTTTAATTGGGCCCCAATCCAATCAACAGGGCAGGAATTGTTTTCCTTTCATCACCAATGAGTTGTTAACAGTGCTTTTTTTTTTTAATTCATTAAAAGACACGGGAAAAGTATATGGCAAAAGAATCAATCAAGAGGAAAGCAAAGAGGCTAAAGGTCTAAGGCACCTGAAGAATTGATGAAAACTTGGAAACATGTTTCAACCACAACTCTGCTATGCTACCATCTCAGATTATAATAAAAAGGTTCAACCGCATAGTGAAAAGTGGAATTTTCTATCTCCACCGGAAATATTTGAATAGAAAATGTTCCTGTCATTTGATTGCAAACTGCATGATTGTGCTGGCTACTCTCATATCAACTTAACAACTGGAGAGGAGAAAGCCTCAACTGAGAAAATGCCTCCATAAGATTAGGCTATAGGCAAGCTTATAAAGCATCTTCTTTTTAAATTGGATATTTTATTTATTTAAATTTCAAATGTTATCCCCTTTCCCTGTTTCCCCTCCAAAAACTCTCTATACCATCCCTCCTTGCTTCTATGAGGGTGTTCCTCACCCACCCACCCATTCCTACCTCCTTGTCCTTGCATTCCCCTACACTGGGGCATCTAGCCTTCACAGGACTCTCCTCCCATTGATGCCCTCTGCTACAAATGGGGCTGGAGACATGGGTCCCCCCCATGTATACTCTTTGGTTGGTGGTTCAGTCCCTGGGAGCTCTGGGGGTGGAGATCTGATTGGCTGATACTGTTGTGCTTCCCATGGGATTGCAAACCCCTTCAGCTTCTTCAGTCCTTTCTCTAACTCATCCATTGGGGACCCAATGCTCAGTCCAGTGGTTGGTTATGAGCATCTGCCTCTGTATTTGTCAAGGCTCTGGCAGAGCCTCTTAGAAGACAGCTATATTGGGCTCCTTTTCTTAATTAGTGATTATAGGTGAGGCTACCTCTAGGCAGGTGGTTCTATAAGAAAACAAGCTGAGCAAGCCACAAGGGGAGCAAGCAAGCCAGTAAACAGCACTCTTCCTTAGCATCAGCTCCTGCCTCCAGGTTCTTATCTACTTGAGGATGAGGACAGTAATGTGGAAGAGTAAACCAAATACACCCTTTCCCCCCACATTGCTTTGATCATAGTTTTTCATCACAATAGAAACCAGAACCAATGATGTTGTATTATTATCATGGCCATGCTTTGGCAGAGCTTTATTTCGCATGTAGTAATCTGAGGTAGAAAAGTACATATGACAAAATCCCATATGTGAGTTAATATATTATATAGTTTATATTCATACTGTCTAGAGATTTTTTTGTTAAAAAAAAGAACTAAAACTTCAACAGCTTCTGAGAAGAAACACTACACACACACACACACACACACACACACACACACACACACACAGAGGTCTGCTTATATGCAGGAATTGGAGAAAATAACCCTTGGGGTCTTGTTCTTTTTGGCAAGTACCAGAGCTTGGCAAAGCCTCTAATTTTTTGCTTTTGCATCTAATTCAATCCTACTCAGAGCAAAGAACCAGAGTGGGAGTACTTCCCAGCAATGAGCTCTCTGCATTGTTTTCAAGACAGCATGAGAGTTGGATTACAGGCTTTAACTTTATTTGGAATAATTTTCGGCTGCTATTTTGGTTTAAATATATTTTATTGCATTTTTATTAACTTGCACAATTTACTATAATAAAAGTAATGATTGCTTAAATGTTATTTCTAATGCTTTATTTCTGCTGCCATGTGCCAATAGTTCTCACGGAAAGTCAGAGAGAAAGCTTTTCATATGCTTAAGCTATTAGGTTTTTGCTATGCCATTAAACTGTAGAATGTTTTTAAAATTTTCACCAACCATCAGAAAAAGAAAAGCTTAGAGACAATCTGAAATTTAGTTTTGAAGTCTAGCTTACTCACTTTTCTTCAAGCAGAAGTCTTTGTTTTACTTCAGATTTAACACTGAGGGATGTAAAACACCTGTTTGTAATTCGTTAGACTTTCAAGACTGAATTCAAGTGCTATTAGTATAAAATAATAAACTTGGTTCAAACCTAGAAAAGCACACACTATCAAGCTCTTTACATTGGACTAAATGAGGTATTGGGAACTTAGGTTTTAGTGTTACCACAATTTTTACATCTACTACTCCCATGACTTAGGAGTCGTCATTACCATTAAATGAGCAAATCACTGTGCTATGAGATTAAGAATGCACAGCTTAGCCTTTAAGTTTTGACTTATATGTCAACCCTGAGTTTGCCAGACATATAATGTATACCTCTCATTCAGTATTCAGTTAGAACACATATAAGAATAAATATCATCTCAATTTTAAAACATTATATTTGTGTATTAAGTGGTTAACATCAGGAGTTAGACATATATTTACTTAAAATAACATATATTAAACTATGAGAACCTGTGTTCTCATTTTATTTTTGATTATAAAATCCTAGGCAAGAGAGCTCTTTAACTCATTTACATATTTCAAACACAAGAAAACTTAGTTTCTTAGTGTGATATTTTACTATATTAAATTATGCTTTAACATTTGTAAATTTATTCCACTGATAATTTATATTTTTGAAATGCACATTTTAAACACATAAACCTTGAATATTAATTTATAGGCATTCAAATGACCAAAGCATTACTGATGCTGGTAATTATTATGTAATTAGTCAAACTGTGAATGAAATTGATCTCCATGCTTAACCTCGCTGAAACACAGAAATGTATTTGTTCCTCTCTATTTTCAAAAATATTTATGCTAAAAATCTCATCAAATGGTCATTATTTCACTTGGCTTATTGACAATTATAGAGTTGTAACCCATCTCAGAAGAACTGGAAATAATAAGTTTATTTTGTTTAGCAATTTAAAAAAGCAATATCTAAGGTGAACTATGTTTTAGAATATTCTGGAATTTTACTATAATTCAGTTTCAAATTCTTTTTTCATTGTCATTAAACATAGGTTTTCATAGTATAGTAAATATCAATCTAGGTAAATATGTCTAAATCTGAGATGTAACTAATTAATACACAAAATATAGTGTTTCAAAAATAAGATATTTATTTTTATATATTTTATAGCTGAATACTGAATGAGAGGTATAAAAACTTTGCAGTTTTACAGCGTTTTACTAAGCCTAAATTTATTTGAAATTAAAAGGTTAAAGGACCTTTCATCTTTAATTCTATCAATAAGACAGGATCCATAGGTAAACGCCATCAAACAAGAATCTGTACTTAGAAAATTATATATTATCCACAATCATACCTATTCAAAATGTGTGCCCCTATATTTATTGTGAGGTATAACATTAGATTGAATGTTTAAATGTTCCATTTGTTGGATTAGACTAAAATATAAGTTAAATGCTACATGGAAAGTAAACAGAAATAACTTTTTTGAAGATGCTACCAACATAGTAGCGTACACATGTCCTTTTGTCAATACTATTTATCTTTTCGCTCAAAGCCTGTTATGACACTTTTGTGTGTAAGAATAAAACCACTTGCCTGGAGATGCTGTCCCTTTGACTTAGAGAACCAAGTACTACCCCTGGCACCAAGATACAGAGATTCAGTTAAGAGGATGCTACACACATTATCTCATAGGCAGTTTGGGTTTGTTTGTTTGTTTGTTTGTTTGTTTGTTTTTGTAGTTTTCATGAGGAAAGGACTGGGTGTCTATCCAGCCCAAAATTAATGCTTACCTATTTTAATTGTTCTTTTCTTGCACATGTAACAATTGTACTTTACTTACATTTTACATAAAATATAGTATTTCCTTAAACAATGTCAGAAGCCTAGATTTCCCCTCCTGAGTATCACCCATTGCAATGAAAGTCAAAACCTGATTTTGCCTCATGGTAGAAAAATTCCACTGACTGTATGGTCAATATCAGTAGGCTGTTAGAAAAACAGACACTAGAAAGAAAAAAAACTGCTTCTTTATTTTTTTAAGTAGAGAAAAGCCTATAAAACAATTGGGAAAACATCTTTACCAATCCTACATCCAATAGAAGGCTAATATCTAATATATACAAAGAACTCAAGAAGTTAGACTCCAGAGAGCCAAATAACCCTATTAAACAGATGGGGTACAGAGATAAACAAAACATTCTCAGCTGAGGAATATCGAATGGCCGAAAAGCACCTAAAGAAATGTTCAACATCGTTTGTCATCAGGGAAATGCAAATCAAAACAACCCTAAGATTCCCCCTCACACCAGTCAGAATGGCTAAGATCAAAAATTCAGGTGACAGCAGATGCTGGCAAGGATGTGGAGAAAGAGGAACACTCTTCCATTGTTGGTGGGATTGCAAACTGTTACAACCACTCTGGAAATCAGTCTGGAGGGTCCTCAGAAAATTGGACATTCCACTACCTGAGGACCCAGCTATACCTCTCCTGGGCATATACCCAAAAGATGCCCCAACATATAAAAAAGACACGTGCTCCACTATGTTCATCGCAGCCTTATTTATAATAGCCAGAAGCTGGAAAGAACCCAGATGCCCTTCAACAGAGGAATGGTTCAAAAAATGTGGTACATCTACACAATGGAATACTACTCAGCTATCAAAAACAATGACTTTATGAAATTCATAGGCAAATGGGTGGAACTGGAAAATATCATCCTGAGTGATGTAACCCAATCACAGAAAAACACACTTGGTATGCACTCACTGATAAGTGGATATTAGCCCAAATGCACGAATTACCCAAGATGCAATCCACAGGAAGCTCAAGAAGGATGACCAAAATGCGGATGCTCCCATCCTTCTTAAAAGGAGGAAAAATATATCCATAGGAGGGGATATGGAAGCAAAGTTTAGAGCAGCGACTGAAGGAATGGCCATTCAGGGCCTGCCCCATATGTGGGCCATATATATACAGCCACCAAAACTACATAAGATTGATGAAGCTAAAAAGTGCATATTGAAAGGGACTGGATATAGATCTCTCCTGAGAAACACATCCAGAGCATGTCCAATACAGAGGTCAATGATAGCAGCAAACCACTAAACTGAGAACAGGACCCCCTTTGGGGGAATTAGAGGAAGGATTGAAAGAGCTTACAACCCCCTAAGAACAACGATGCCAACCAACCAGAGCTCCCAGGGACTAAACCACTACATGGACTGACCCTAGGCTTCAACTGCATGTGTAGCAGAGGATGGCCTTATTGGGGCACCAATGGAAGGAGGAGCCCTTGATCCTGCCAAGGTTGGACCCCCAGTGCAGGGGAGGGGGGCGGTAAGGGGGTTGATGGGGGGAACATCCGTATGGGGGAGGGGGAGGGGATGGGGGCTTATGGACAGGAAACCGGGAAAGGGAATAATATTTGAAATGTAAGTAAAGAAATATATCTAAACAAACAAACAAACAAACAAAAAACCAGAAAACAAAAATAAAAAAATGTATACACTCTGATACAAAAGTACTTATGTATTTCACACTGGTGAAACTATAAGTTCTGTAAAATCGGCATGATGACCGCAATTCTAATGAAAAAGGAATGGCTATAGGGTGGGTACTTCCTTACAGTTTTCTATGTTGCATGAATTTTATCTGAAAAATGAAACATTTTTAAAAACATAGAAATTTACCCAACTCAAGTGCCAAACAGTGGTAGATGAAAGTATTCCGCATCTAAAATCTGAATTATCTAAAGGTAATAAAGATCCCAACATAAATTATGTGGGGATTTTCTCCTTTGCTTTTTTTTATCAGAATGCCTAAATGAAAATTATTAGATGAAGTAATATCTTAAGGTTGCCTTTTACTCATTTAAGATAATTGACAGAATTAATACAAATATTTCAAAATTACACTTCTTGTTTCCACTCCACTACCATGAAATCAACTCCATATTCTGAAATGCATAGTAGAACTGATTGTTACAACTTTGCACTGCCTACTAAGTGATTCATAATATTTCAAAATATTTAGGTCAATGGTGGAAAATGGCTCTATCATCCTAGGACCATTTAAGAAGGAAATTCTATATTATAAATGCTCTTGTGTGGTTTTAAGATTGATATTTTCAAAGGAAAAATTCACTAGATAAAGGGGCTAAATTATCAGTATTGTATTACCAGTCATAATGGTACATAACTAATATCTTAATCAGTTTTACAATAGACAGATTTAAACATAAAAGGAATGGTTATAAAACCCTGTTTAAGTAGATACAATTGTGGTTTCTCTTTTTTTAATGGCCTTTCATTGTTACTTTGAAGTCTAAAATTATAGTCATATTGATAGAAAAACAGTAATCATTATAGACTTTGCATTCCAAGCATGTCAGGAGACAAGATAAATTATGTGTTCTATTAATAAGTAATATCCACATAACAGATACAGGCATGAGAATCCTATTCAGCCACTTGAAGCCTATTATTTCTAGTACTTGATCCATCAATTAAGCAATCACAGCTTATTTTATTTTAATTAACTTTTTCTTTGACCTTTATAGCTCAATAGTTTTTCATGGTGCTGTTATAGAATTATACATTTATTCTTTGTTTTTCTTGTCCCATACTTTAAAAATTAATTCATTTATCTGCTTGAAAGTAAAATTTCACGTTATTGATTAATTAGAATAAGCTTTAACTCTCAGGAAATAATTATTTCTGGCACAGGAAGTACTAAATCCATATTATGGGCTATTGGAATTAATGCATGAACTACGAAATTTTTAAGATTTTTTTCAATTCATCACAGTCTTTTTTACTTTTTTTACTTTTGTATGCTGCCTGGTTGGTGGTTCAGTGTTTGAGAGATCTTGGGGATCCAGGTTAATTGAGACTTCTGATCCTCCTACAGGGTTGCCCTCCTCCTCAGCTTCTTCAAGCTTTCCCTAATTCAACCACAGTGGTCAGCAGCTTCTATCCATTGGTTGGGTGCAAATATCTGCATCTGATTCTTTCAGCTGCATGTTGGGTCTTTCAGAGGGCAGTCATGATAGGTCCTTTTTTTGTTTTCTTTTCTTTTTTTTTCAGAACTGGGGACTAAACCCAGGGCCTTGCACTTGCTAGACAAGCTCTCTACCACTGAGTTAAATCCCCAACCCTGATAGGTTCCTTTTTGTGAGCGCTCCATAGCCTCAGTAATAGTATTAGGCCTTGTAGCCTCCCCTTGAGGCAGATCCCACTTCGTGCCTGATTCCATACCTCCTTTCAACCAGAGGAGTCAGCAGTTTCTGTTCATTGGTTGGGTACACATATCTGCATCTGACTCTCTCATTTGCTTGTTGTGTCTTTTGGAGGACGATCATGATAGGTCCCTTTTTGTGAACACCCTATAGCCTCTGTAATGGTGTTAGGTCTTGGGGCCTCCCCTTGAGCTAGATCCCACTTTGGGCCTGTTGCTGTACCTTCTTCTCCTTAGGCTCCTCTCCATTTCTATCCCTGAAGTTCTTTCAGACAGAAAAAATTATGGATCAGAGTTCTGACTGTGGGATGGCAACCCTAGTCCTCACTTGATGCCCTATCTTTCTGCTGGAGGTGGGCTCTACAAGTTCCCTCTCCTCATTGTAGGGCATTTCATGTAAGGTCCCTCCCTTTGAGTCCTGAGAGTCTCTCACCTCCCAGGTTTCTGGTATATTCTGGACAACACCCCAACCTCCTACCTCCCAAGGTTGCCTGTTTCCATTCTTTCTGCTGGCCCCCAGGACTTTAGTCCTTCCCCTCTCACTGAATACTAGATCATGTTCCTCCCCCTTCTCCCAATTCACCACAGTTTTACAGTGTCACCAAGGTCAGAGATTGAATTAGGCACTGCTGCACTGAGAGAGAAATGATCATTTATTCTACACATAATAATGCATATTTTGTGTAAACTTAAACTGACTGTATTTTCTAAATGTTATTATCTAAATTGTAATAAATGGATATTTATTCTATATACATTATATATATTTATTATATGTATATTATTTATATATTAGATATAGAACAAATGACTACTTTTTTTAAACCATTAATAATTCTCTTCCAAGGGAAAATATTTGCCAGTAATTTTTCTTGAGTCTTCCCTTTTGTTATTTTCATGGCCTAGTCATTATTTTCAGTACTTAGTATCATATTCTGAATTTTAGTCACTTTTCTTTTCACTTAGGACTGTTTTTTTAATATAGGTGATTTGAATTCTCTCCCCTCACTTTTATATCTGTAAATTAACCACTGAAATCTAGTAATGTCTTAAACCCATGAGACATTGTACTTAAAACTTTTAAATCAATACATTCTAATTAATAATTCAGTGGGATGTTTGTTAATAAGCATATCTTAAAATGCAGATGACAAAATTAAGAGGTAATGAAATCTCAGACGACTTTGGAAGGAAAAGAAAAATGCAGGTGAGGTAAGATAACAAATTCTTTTCACCCTGATGGGAAAATGAGATAAACTACAGAACCCAAACAAAAGCCAGATAGGTGTGGTACATAAAAATTAGCATTAAATATGATTGGAACAAAGATAGGCTAATATATTATGGTGAGAAAATTGGTTGAATATATGGGAAAATTGAACATATATCAATCATAAATAATTTCAGGTGAATAGTCTATATTAAGACCTTAAACTCTTATAGTAAAATGTACATGACTATGATCTTAAGAGATAGAGAAATTTTAAAAACATGTAACTATACATGTCTAGCAATAATATGCTAATGTTAAAATATCTTAAAAACAGACTTCAGTTACTCTTTAGCATATCAATCAATAACTATAATAAAATTGAAGAAATCAGGAAAGTACACCCTTACCCATACATAAGTATTCTCTAATTGATTCAGCATTTAAAAATCAGAAAGGCTTTAATTCAAAATTATAAAGTGTCTACCCAAAGATTGAAGAACATCTTTTTGCCTAAAATTGGAGTTCTTTTAAAAAATAATGTTTAAATGATGTGCTAGGAATCAAAAATTTATAATTAAAGCAAAATTCTAGTTTACATGTGAGATTTTACAAAATAAATTCATGCTTGTGAAATTATTGAAAATAAATTATCTATGGGAATGCATATAAGTAAAATCAGAAAAAATATGTAAAGCATTATACGAAAAAAGAGTGCAGGACAGAAGCCAACATTATTTCAAAAGGTACAGAAATGAAAGGCATTTTAATATGTCATCATAGGGGAAATAGAAGAAATTACATAATTTAGGCAAATATAATTGAAATACCAGAAGAGGAAATTTAGCAATCCATTTTGAAATGATTATAAGCAAAACATAAGGTACTCAACTTATTGGCTAGGACAGCATGGCTCTTCTCTGTTTATTACCCAAGTTCTTCATACATTGTCAATGTTTTACTACTTCTACATAGTATTTCTGTCTCAAATTCTGACCCTGACAATCTTGACAAGACCTTTCCAAAATGATTAATTAACAAGAAAACGTGACATATTTTACACACTCGTGGCCATGAGGAACTTTGTGCTCCACACATAAGTAATATGTAGCTTCTACAGCCCTTTCTCTCTTTTTTTAAACATTTTTATTGGATTTTTTAAATTTACATTTCAAATGTTATCTCCTTTCCTGGTTTCCCATCCATAAATGCCCTAACATACCCCCTCTCCCCTTCCTTCTATGAGGGGTTTCCTCCACCAATTCACATCCCCCCTTCCTGCTTCCCTGCCCTGACATTCCCCTACACTGGGGGTTCTGGCCTTGGCAGGACCAAAGGATTCTCCTCCCACAGGTGCCTAACATGGCCATCCCCCTGCTAAATATGCAGTTGGAGCCTTTGGATGGTGGTTTAGTACCTAGAAGCTCTGGTTGGTTGGTATCGTTGTCCTTATGGAGTTGCAAACCCCTTCGGCTCCTTCAGTCTATTCTCTAACTCCTGAAATGGGGACCCCATTCTCAGTTCAATGGTTGTCTGGTAGCATTTGCCTCTGTATTTGTCATGCTCTGGCAGAACTTCTCAGGAGACAGCTATATCAGGCTCCTGTCAGCATGTATTTCTTGACATCAGACATCAGAAATATTGTCTGGGTTTGGTGGCTGTGTGTGTGTGTGTGTGTGTGTGTGTGTGTGTGTGTGTGTATGTATGTATGTGTGTATATGTAGATATGTATGTATGTATATGTATGTGTATATATATATATATATATATATATATATATATATATATATATATGTGGGCTGGATCCCCAGGTGGGGCAGGCACTGCTCCAAACTTTGCCTCCATATCTCCTCCTATGAATATTTTTGTTCCCCCTTATAAGAACTATAACATCCACAATTTGGTCATTCTTTTTCTTGAACTTCAAGTAGCCTATGGTTTGTATTTTGGGTAATCCGAGCTTTGGGGCTAATATGCACTTATCAGTGAGTGCATACCATGTGTGGTTTTTCTGATTTGGTTACCTCAGGATGATATTTTCTAGTTCAATCCATTTGCTATGAATTTCATGGAGTCATTGTTTTTAAGAGCTGAGTAGTACTTCATTGTGTAAATGTGCTACATTTTCTCTATCCATTCCTCTGTTGAAGGACATCTGGGTTCTTTCCAGCTTCTGGCTATTATAAATAAGGCTACTATGAACATAGTGGAGTATGTGTCCTTGTTATATGTTGAACCATCTTTTGTGTATATGCCCAGGAGTCATATAGTTGGGTCCTCAGGTAGTACTCTGTCCAATTTTCTGAGGAACCTCCAGACTTATTTCCAGAGTGTTTGTACCAGTACACAATCCCACCACCAATGGAGGCATGTTCCTCTTTCTCCACATCCTCACCAGCATCTCTTGTTACCTGAGTTTTTGATCCTCGCTATTTTGACTGGTGTGAGGTGGAATCTCAGGGTTGTTTTGGTTTGCATTTCCCTGATGACTAAGAATGTTGAACATTTCTATAGGTACATCTGAGCCACCCAAATTTCCTCAGCTGAGAATTCTTTGTTTAGCTCTGTAACCCATTTTTTTGTTTTTTTATTTTTATTATACTTATTTTATTTTTGATTTTTTCTCCATCTTTATTAAATTGGGTATTTCTTATTAACATTTCAATTGTTATTATGTTTCCCTGTTTGCAGGTCAACATCCCCCTAACCGCTCCCCATACTGCCCCCATTACCACCCTGTAACCCATTTTTTAAAATAGGGTTATTTGATTATCTGGAGTCTAACTTCTTGAGTTTTGTATATATTGGATATTAGCCCTTTATCAGATGTGGGATTGGTAAAGATCTCTTCCCAATTTGTTGGTTGCCAATTTGTCCTAATGACAGTGTCCTTTGCCTTAGAGAAGCTTTGCAGTTTTATTAGATCCCATTTGTCGATTCTTGATCTTAGAGCATAACCCAATGGTGTTATGTTCAGGAAATTTCCTCCAGTGCCCATGGGATCGAGACTCTTCCCCTCTTTTTCTTCTATTAGTTTGAGTGTATCTGGTTTTATGTGGAGGTTCTTGATCCACTTGGACTTGAGCTTTGTACAGGGTGATAAGAATGGATAGATCTGCATTCTTCTACATTCTGACCTCCAGTTGAACTAGCCCCATTTGTTAAAAATGTTTTCTTTTTTCCACTGGATGGTTTTAGCTCCTTTGTCAAAGATCAAGTGACCATAGGTATGTGGGTTCATTTCTGGGTCTTCAATTCTATTCCATTGATCTACCTGCCTGTCTCTATACCAATACCATACAGTTTTTATCACTATTGCTCTATAATATAGCTTGAGGTCAGGGTTGGTGATTCCCAGTTCTTTTATTGTTGAGGATAGTTTTCACTATTCTAGGTCTTTGCTTCTCCAAATGAATTGCTCTTTCTAATTCTATGAAGAATTGAGTTGGAATTTTGATGGGGATTGCATGGAATATGTAGATTGCTTTCAGCAAGATGGCCATTTTTACTATATTAATCCTGCCAATCCATGAGCATGGGAGATCTTTCCATCTTCTTTTATCTTCTTCAGTTTCTTTCTTCAGGGACTTGAAGTGCTTGTCATATAGATCTTTCACTTGCTTAGTTAGAGTCGCGCTGAGGTATTTTATATTATTTGGGACTATTGTAAAGTGTGTCATTTCCCTAATTTCTTTCTCAGCCTGTTTATCCTTTGAGTACAGGAAGGTTATTGATTTCTTTGAATTAATTTTATATCCAGCCACTTTGCTGAAGTTGTTTATCAGGCTTAAGAGTTCTCTGGTAGAACTTTTGAGGTCACTTAATATACTATCATATCATCTGCAAATACTGTATATTTGGACTTTTTCCTTTCTAATTTGTATTCCTTTGACCTCCTTTTGCTGTCTGATTACTCTGGCTAGGACGTTGAATACTATATTGAATAGGTAGGGAGAAAGTGGGCAGCCTTGCCTAGTTCCTGATTCTAGTGTTATTGCTTAAACTTTCTCTCTATTTAGTTTGATGTTGTCTACTGATTTGCTGTATATTGCTTTTACTATGTTTAGGTATGGGCCTTGAATTCCTGATCATTCCAGGACTTTTATCATGAAAGGGTGATGAATTTTGTCAAATGCTTTCTCAGCATCTAATGAGATGACTATGTTTTTCCCCCTTTGAGCTTGTTTATATAGTGGATTATGTTGATGTATTTTTGTATATCGATCCACCCCTGCATTCCTGGGATGAAGCCTACTTGATCATGATGGATGATTGTTTTGATGTCTTTTTGGATTCAGTTTCAGAGAATTTTATTGTGCACTTTTGCATCAATATTTGTAAGGGAAATTGGTCTGAAGTTCTCTTTGTTGGGTCTTTTTGTGGTTAAGGTGCAAGCATAATTGTGGCTTCATAGAAGGAATTGGGTAGTGTTCCTGCTGTTTCTATTTTATTGAATAATTTGGAAAGTATTAGTATTAGGTCTTCTATGAAGGTCTGATAGAATTTTGCATGAAACCCATTTGCTTCTGCTTTTTTTCGGGGGGGGGGTGTCAGGAGACTTTTAACAATTGCTGCTATTTGTTTAGGAGTTATGAGACCATGTAAATGGTTTATCTGATCCAGATTTAACTTTGCTACCTGTCAATAGGATATGATGATGTTTTTAATTTCCTCAGATTCTGTTGTTATGTCTCTCTTTTTCATTTCTGATTCTGTTAATTTGGATACTCTCTCTGTGCCCTCTGTTTAGTCTAAGTGTTTATCTATCTTGTTGATTTTTTCAAAGAACCAGGTCCTGGCTTTTTTTGTTTGTTTGTTTTGTGTGTGTGTGTGTGTGTGTGTGTGTGTGTGTGTGTGTGTGTGTTTGGGTTTTGTTTTCTGTTTTTTGCTTTTTGTTTTTTTTGTTTTGTTTTTTTGATTCTTTGTATAGTTATTTTCATTTCTACTTGGTTGATTTCAACCCTGAGTTTGATTATTTCCTGCTGTCTAATCCTCTTGGGTGTATTTGCTTGTTTTTGTTCTAGAGCTTTTAGGTGTGCTGTCAAACTGCTAATTGAATCCTTTCAGAATCATTTTCTGAGCCTCTTCCATGTATAGTCATCCACCAACTTCCAACCCTTTGGGAACTTCTTGGTTCTCAGTAGCAGACACTTTTGTACTTTCCCCATCATCTTTCCCCATCCCGGGCTTGTGTGCGTCTTTCCTCATACCAACTGTGTATTTTTATGGTTAATACTAGAAAGTGAAGTACATGCTGCTTGCATTGGTTCTTCTGAATACCCCCAAAATGCAACCTATTAATATAATCAATATGCAATTGGGACTAAGTACAATATTGTTATATGCTAATGCTACCAAATAGAAAATGTAATTTGGGGAAATTGCTCATTCAAAGAACAAACATTGTAAACCTATAACAGTTAATATTTAACATGTAGTTCAACATTCAAAGCTAGATTTATATAACAAATTTATTCATGACAATATTTAGTATAAGTAAAACTGCCTATCTCAATGAAAATAAGCAAGTCATAGATTTAAACATTAAAAAAAAAGATCAAGGCATTTAAGACCTATATGTGAAAAAGTTGAAATAGCCTATTCTACAGTTAGAATTGGAAACTGTAATTTATTTTACCACAGAGAAAAGCTTCTTAAAGAAGACATAAAAATGTAAATCAAAAACAGAACCCATAAGTGCCTTTTTATTAATGTGTAAAATATTAGTAACACACTTTATAAAAAGTTTATAGACAAACCCTAAGAAGATCAGACAATGGTAACATCTATGACTAAGAAAGACTAGTATTCAAAATATGGATACATCTTCTCTGAGCAGTGAGGTGGTTTAGTTTTTAAAGGACAAGTGTAAAGACCTTCAGAACCTAAAAGCCAAGTAAGGCTGAACCCCTCTGTAATCCCACCTTTAGGGAGGGACATTGAATGGTCTCTAGATCTTTCCAGCCAACTAGTTTTAGTGCTCAGGTGATCTCCAGATTCATTGAGAGATCTAGTCTCCAAATATCAAGTGATGAGAAATAGAGAAAATCAGACTTGACCTCGAGTGTCCATACTTGTGTGCAAACATATGTGCATGCACTCACATACACAAATTAATATGGTTTTCTAACAACACACACACAGACACACACACACACACACACACACACACACACACACACACACTACACACATGGTAATGAATCCATGAACTCACAAGACCAGGGCAGAGCTTTTCCATTAAGTTACAACCATATCCCACTGAGTACAATTTTGCAAGCTGAAATCCTTCAATGTCCATGATTGAAGGGTGGTTTATTCATAGAAAATCAGGTAACATGATTATTGAAATAAAAAAAATATACTGGGTATTTTCACATTTGTAAATTCTCCCTAAAACTCTTCTGCATGATTTTTTTCCAAGCGATTCTAATGGGTTTTCAAGTTTCATGTTGAACAACAACAACAACAACAACAGAAAGAAAGGAAGAAAGAAAGAAAGAAAGAAAGAAAGAAGAAAAGAAAAGCAGAGAAAAACAGAAAAAGAGTACTGAACAATGATTGTAAATGTGGATAGTTTATACACAGCGGTTTATAATTTTTTCTAATTTCTAGTATATTTAAAATATTATACTAGAAACAAAATGCAACAATGGCAGGCATTGTGGGCAGCTTTGCGTTGCCATTTTAATTTTAATTAGTACCCAAGATAATGAGAAATTGTGGGAAATGTTAAGAGGGGAGGGTGAATTACAAGTTTCTAACTGAAATTTAGAAAATTAGTCTTGCCAGACATATAAGGGTAACCCAAAAGATAGCTGAAAACAAAACAAAACAAAAAAATTAAAGTCATGGCATCTGGCAACTCCTGAACTTTTAAGCTGGAGATGCAGAATGTTTCTCTGTGAAAAAATTATAATATTTTAAGGAACTGTAGGAAAATACAGCTCCCAGTCTTCGTTATAACACCAAAAGAGTTTTAAAAGGGGAGATGGGACTGATTCAAATTGATAATGCATTGTACTTAGAGTCATGGTAACAAGGAGTACTGGGAAGGAATTACTTCACAGAAATTTGGTCATGCAAACCTGAAAACTGAAAGTGTGAACAATTTTTCTTTCAACAGAGAGTTGTTAGGTTTCCATGAGTTTGTAAGCTTTCTGTTGTTTCTATCATTGTTGATATACAACTTTAATTCAGGGTGGTCTGAAAGGATGTAAGGAGTTATTTCAATTTTCATGTATCTAGTAAGACTTGCTTTGTGGCAGAGACTATGGTCAATTTTGGAAAGTTCCATGTGATACAGAGAGGAAGGTACATTCTTTTGTGATTGAGTGAAATGTTGTTTAGATATGTTGTCTATTCAGGGAACCATGAGAACAAAATCCTCAAAATCAACTGAGCAAAACTAATATGAGCTCACAGACTGAAGCGGCCAGCATGGCTCTGCACCTGATCTCCTCTCTCTCTCTCTCTCTCTCTCTCTCTCTCTCTCTCTCTCTCTCTCTCTCTCTCTCTCTCTCTCTCTCTGTGTGTGTGTGTGTGTGTGTGTATAATAGCTTTCAGTCTAGTATTTTTATGTGAATGAGTGGGTCTGATCCTTGTCCCTTCTCTTAAGGCATTTTTCCTTTTGTTGATGGACCTTGTCAAACTCTGATGTGATGAGTTTTGTTTTAGCTTAGTATGCTTTCTTTTCTGTGTTTACTGTTATCTCTTAGAAGCAAGCTTGTTCTCTTCTAATGGGGGACAGAAAGTGCTGGATCCTGATGGGAGTGGAGGTGGAGAGGAACTAGAAATACAGGGAGGAGGAGCTGTAGTTAAGGTATATTGTATGACAAAAGAACCTACGTTTAATCAAAGGGGAAAAGAAAACAATAAAGTCTTTATTAGGAATAAGAGGGGAAAGGTGTGAACGAAAATTAAAGTGCCTAATTCATGTTTTATGGGATGAAAACAAAACTATCAGGAATTAATAAATAAAACTGTCAGAACTAAAGTATCCTTAGAAAAATAGGAAATGGTTTTCAAGAGGAGACCAGTGAGAGCATTATTACAATAGTTCAGGAGGAGGGATCTTGGCCACCTAGGACTATGTAATCACCAGGTGCCAGCATCAGAAAAAAAAAAAACCCTTAGAGGGTTAATAGAAGAAAATATACACATAGAAGACTTCCTAGGTGATACTGTACTTCTGGAGGATGCCACTAACTAATAAAAGTGGCATTCAAAAAATACTTGTAAATAACTGAACAATGTTAATAAGGCAAAGGCCTGTAGCCCCTCCATTCCAATTTTTGCTGTCTGGAAGTCTCAGTCTAAGATGAAACCAAGATTTATCATGCTAGCAACTTCCACACAGGCTCTGCCCCTTTCTTTGCAGGCACTGATCCATGTGTATAACATTGTCACAGTAATATGTCAGCAACACTTGGCCATGTAATTTTAACCTACCTGCTGTGTTGTGCTAAGCATAAATCCAGCAAACATTGTTACTCAATGCAAAGAGAATTTATGTTCCAGTGAAGTATCATCCAATATAGAACATTCCAAAAATAGTGATACTGCTTAATTGGGAAGTCAAATTAGTATTTGTTACTTTAAAATTTCAATAGCAAAAGGTTAAAGGATATTGAGTGCTTTGTGTCTATAATGTACTGCCATTTGTAATTTGACATTTATAATTGAGGTATAGACCTAAAATTTCAATAGAATCCCCAAAATGTTTCTCTTGGGCTTTTCCTCTGTACTATATTTTGATCTCTGAAAAGATTCATATACTTGAGCTATGGCTCATACATAGCAACAGTCATGAATCAAAAGATTTTCTGAAGCAGAAACATGTTCAAATTGCTTTAGATACAAAAATTCTATAGTCAGAAATAAAAGGGGGCAGATTGAAAAGTCAAATAAGTTATAAGATCACATGCTAAGAAAGGAAAGGACACCTATTTTAGAACCATAGTTTTTCTTAAAGGAATACTTCTATAAAGTATTGGCATGGAATAAAAAGAAAAACATAAAATTATATAAAAAAGCCATTTCTTATTTGTATGACAATCAGCAATGTAAATATCATCACTTTGCCATTAGAGCTGGTGAATGAAATAAATAACACTGGTAGTGATAAAGAAAGCTGAGGAATCACTGATGATGTTACCCTCCACATTATGAATTGAAAAACCTCTATTTATGTGTTGGAAGGTATAAACCACACTAAAAGAAAGCTAAAGCAATAGAAGTACAAGATAGTCTGATGAAGTCAGATTATAGTCTAAAGTATCATCTTCTGAGCTCTCCAGGAATCTTTGTCATTCAGAGTGGACTGTATCTCCATGCAGTGTGTACATCAGTCTCCACAGGGACTCTGATACAGAACCAGGATTCAGGGTAGAAGAACTGACCTTTCTGAATCAATATATGATCTTACCTGTCTGAGATTCACTGTCTCCCTACATAACAGTAAAATGTTAAATGGCGTGTCCATGCATTAGTGTTTGATATGGTGGTGTTAGGCAGCATGTTAAACCCATTGCTGAGTTGTAAAGTAAACAGGACTTAAAATCTATGCTCAAATTCTTAAAAGTAGTACAACTCGTTGGAAAGCTTACTCTAAGATTTCAATTTTTAAAGATTTATTGTTAAATTGTTTTATATGAACATGTGTGAGCTTGCCTAAGTTTCTAGGCATCACATGTGTACAGTTGCTTGTAGAGGCTGGAAAAGCATGTTGGATCACCTTGAACTGGAGTTGCAGGCAGTAAGAAACTGTGTATCAGGTACTAGAAACTAAACAGTCTTTTGCAAGAGAAGTAAGCATTATTAAACTCCGGAGACATCTTTCCAGCTGAAAAGACCTTAGTTTACATACTATTTGAAATTTTATGCTAAAACTTAAATGTAAATAAGTATATAAAAATAACCCAAAGAACAGCTGAAGCAAAGACAGCTCAACATAAGGCAAACATCTAAAGCTAATATCCCAGAGTCTAATGGAGTTTTAAATTAAAGTAAGTTCTTCCACCAAATTTGTGTTCCCTCTGTCCTTTCTCAATAAAAGGCCAACACACATTTTTGTTTGTTTTTGATTTATTCTTAATAAAGCTAATCTTTGTGCTTAAACAGAAATTTTAAAATGGCTATTATTAAGGTTATAAAATGTTTGTTTGTTTGTTTGTTTGTTTATTTTTACAGTCCAGATTTTATTCCCCTCCTAGTCTACCCCCTGACTGTTCCACATCCCATACTCCAGTACCCCACAGTCTCTACAAGGATGTCCCCATCCTACTCACCTCACCAGACCTCTAAACCTCTTGGGGCCTCCAGTCTCTTGAGGGTTAGGTATATCTTCTCTAACTGAACTCAGACCTGGGAGTCCTCTGCTGTATATGTGTTGAAAGCTTCATCTCACCTGGTTTATGCTGCCTGTTTGGTGATCTAGTGCCTGAGAGATCTTGGGGAGTCCAGGTTAATTGAGACTGCTGATCCTCCTACAGGGTCACCCTCCTTCTCTGTGTCCTTCAGCTTTTCCCTAATTCAACCAGAGGAGTCAGCAGTTTCTGTTTATTGGCTGGATGTACATATCTACATTTGACTCTTTCAGATGCTTGTTGGGTCTTTTGGAGGATGATCATGATAGGTCCTTTTTTGTGAACACCCCATAGCCTCAGTAATGGTGTTAGGTCTTGGGGCCTCCCCTTGAGCTAGATCCTACATTGGGCCTGTTGCTGGACCTTCTATTCCTCAGCCTCTTCTCCATTTCCCTCCCTACATTTCTTTCAGACAAGAAGAATTATGTGTCAGAGCTTTGACTGCGGGATATCAACACCATCTCTCACTTGATGCCCTGTCTTTCTGCTGGAGGTGGTATCAACAAGTTCCCTCTCCCCACTGTAGGGCATTCTATCTAGGGTCCCCCTCTTTGAGTCCTGAAGGTCTCTCACTTCCCAAGTCTCTGGTACATTCTAGTGTGTCCTTTCAACCTCTTTCCTCCCAAGGTTACCTGTTTCTATTCTTTCTTCTGGTCTTCAGGGCTTCAGTACTTTTTCCCCACCCAATACCAGATCATGTTCCCCTCTCCCCCCATCCCCATTCCCTTTCCCTTCATAGTCCCTCCCTCCCTCCCCTCTTATGGTTGCTTTCTTCTTTTTCTCAAATGGGATTGAGATATCCTCACTTGGGCCCTCAGCTTGTTGACCTTTTTGAGTTCTGTGGATTGTATCTTGGGTATTCTGTAATTTTTTATTTTGGTTAATATCCACTAATTAGTAAGAACATACTGTGCACGTTCTTGTGGATCTGAGTTACCTCACTCAGCATGATATTGTCTAGTTCCATCCATTTGCCTGCAAAACTCAGGATGTCCTTGTTTTTAATAGCTGAGTAGTGTTCCATTGTGTAAATGAACCACATTTTCTTCATTCGTTCTTCTATAATGAGACATCTGTGTTGTTTTCATCTTCTGGATATCACAAATAAGGCCACTATAAACATAGTGGAACATGTGCCCCTGTGTTATGGTGTGGCATCTTTTGGGTATATTCCCAACAATGGTATCTCTGGGTCTTTAGGTAGGTCTATTTCCAATTTTCTGAGGAACCTCCAAATTGATTTCCACAGTGGTTGTACTAGTTTGAAATACCAACAGCAATAGAGGAGCATTCCTCTTTCTCTACATCCTCACCAACATGGTTTGTCACCTGAGGTTTTGATCTTAGTCATTCTGACTAGTGTAAGGTGGCATCTCACGGCCGTTTTGATTTGCATTTCTCTGATCACTAAAGACTTTGAACATTTCTTTAGGTGCTTCTCTGTTGTGAATTCTCTATTTACTTCTATACCCCATTTTTTGATTGGGTGGTTTGGTATTTTTGGTGGTTAGCCTCTTGAGGTCTTTATATATTTTGGATATTAGCCCTCTATTGGATGTGGGGTTAGTGAAGATTTTTTCCAATCTGTAGGATGCTGATTTGCCTTGTTTCCTATGTCCTTTGCCTTACAGAAGCTTTCCAGTTTCAAGAGGTTCCATTTATCAATTCTTCATCTTAGAGCATGAGCCATTAGAGTTCTATTTAGGAAATTTCCTCCTGTGCCAATGAGTTCAAGGCTCTTTCCCACTTTCTCTTCTTCAGTGTGTCTGGTTTTATGTTGAGGTCTTGATCCACTTGGACTTGAGCTTTTTGCATGATGACAAATATGGTTCTATTTTCACTTTTTGACATAAGACAGCAAGTTAGATCAGCACCATTTATTGAAGATGCTTTCTTTTTCCCATTGTATAATTTTGGCTTCTTTGTCAAAGACCAAGTGTGCATAAGTGTGTGGTTTTATTTCTGGGTCTTCAATTCTATTCCATTGATCAACCTATCTGTCTCTGTACCACTACCATGCAGTTTTTATCACTATTGCTCTGTAGTAGAGCTTGAGGTAAGGAATGGTGATTCCCCAGCCATTCTTTTATTGTTAAGAATTGTTTTCTGCATTCTGAATTTTTTGCCTTTCTAGATGAATTTGAGAATTGTTCTTTAATGTATTTTATGAACGATTAAGCATTAACTAGCTCCTTTTAGCTAAGGTGTGGAATTTTCTACCCAACATCTCTCCATACCACACTACATTCTCTAAAAATTCACTGAGAATAACTCTCATAATTTATTGACATTTTATGAAATATAAAGCTATCAGGCATCAAAATAAAAGACAATTTCCTTAGAAATATAGCAAAATATTCTCCCAAATTAATAAAGAAACATCAAACATAACTAAATTCAATAAAAGCATGGGTAGTATTCCAAGAATGTGGTATCCATGTAAATATAATCAATACACATTTGTTTATATTTATATCCTTTCAGCAATCAAACTAAAATCACAGATTATCTAATGCTTTAAGACCTGGAAATAGTTAATGAGACCAAAGGGAAATATAGAGGATTATGATCTTAGAGGACTTTAAATAAGGTTGAAATAATGTGGACAATATCAAGACCACATTTATATCCTAATCTTTGTAGCTACAGCTATTTGGGCATTCACTGTGTCCAGAGCTCATTATGATATTAGTTCAGTGCACAAATAAGTTTTCCATGAACCCAAAGATAAAGAAACGGTGAGGTGTTAGATGAAATAGATGAGACAGTTTAGTGAGGTTAAGAAGTAATTACTTTGTTAAACATAAAACATGTTAAACATGAAATGTTAAAACATTTCTTAACCATGCTCCTTATGTGGTTCCAGCTAAATTTCTTGGACAATTAAGGTAGAAGATAGAGACTCATTATTAACTAAAAAAGAGCCATGTTTGTGTTCAATTCTGTTATATGGCAAGGTGTTCTAGTTTGCTTTCTACCGCTGTGATAAACAAGTGCTATGACCCAAAGCAACTTGAGAAGCAAAGGGGTCATTTGGTTTACAGCTTAGAGTCTATCATTAGGTTAAAATCAAGCTCAGCCAAAGAGCCTGGAAGCAGGAACCAAAGCAGAGATCATGGAGGAAGAAGATTGCTTATCCACCCTTCTCAAAATTTTAACCCAGAATTGCTCCTGCCTAAAGGAAATACAGGGACAAAGAGTGGAGCAGACACTGAAGGAAAGGCCATCCAGAGACTGCCCACCTGAAGATCCATCACATATGCAACCACCAAACCCAGTCACTATTACTGATGCCAAGAAGTACTTGCTGACAGAAGCCTGATATGGATGTCTCCTGAGAGGTTTTAACAGAGCCTTACCAATACAGATGAAGATGCTTTCAGCTAACCATCAGAATGAGTACTGGGACCCCAATGGAGGAATTAGAGGAAGGACTGAAGGAGCTGGAAGGGTTTGCAACCCCATAGGAAGAACAAAACATCAACCATCCAGACACCCCAGAGCTCCCAGGGATTAAACCACCAACCAAAGAGTACACATGGAGGGACCCATGGCTCCAGCTACATTTGTAGGAGAGGATGGCATTGTCTGACATCAATAGGAGAAGCCCTTTGTCCTGTGACAGATGGATTCCCCAGTGTAGGGGAATGCCAGGGAGGTGAGGTAGAAGTGAGTGGGGGAGCATTTTCATAGAAGCAGGGAGAGGGGTGGGATAGAGGGGTTGAGGAACAGGGTGTGGGGAAATCAGGAAAGGGGATAACATTTGAAATATAAATACATAAAATATCTAATAAAAAATTTAAAAAGAAGAATGCTTACTAGCTTTTTGTCCTTGTTTTGCTCAGACATTATACAGCTCAGGCCCACATACCAAAGGCTGGTACTGCCCTACAAGAATGCATGAATTTATATGGCAATTTTTTGGCCACTTGTCATTTTCAGACAAGTGCATGCACACAAACATTCCTCCTTCTCCCCTCTCCTCTCTCTCTCTCTCTCTCTCTCTCTCTCTCTCTCTCTCTCTCTCTCTCTCTTTCTCTGTGTGTGTGTTTTAAAAATCCAAATACAAAAGAAATTCAAATAACAATACAAATTCAAATAACAATAAAAATAAAACAAGTACCTCAGTTAAAAATAGACAAGTTTATGAGAAAATTCTCATAACAGTTAACAATTAACAACATGTAAATGAAAATATCAATGACATATTGCTTCTCATATATTAGAAAGATTAATACCAAAAAGACAGAAGATAATAAGTACTGATGAGGTTAAAGATACAAGACAATCTTAGTAAATTATTGGGAATGAAGAACATAAAGATACAATGACAAAAGGATATTTTAATCATGATATTGACAAAAGAACTCCATCATATATCACTCTTACTATGAGATACACATCCAAATGAAAGAATATCATGTGTCAAGGAGACATCTGTATTCCTGTGTTCCTTGAGGCCTCATTCACAATGGTTTATATCAACCTCAATATCAATTAATAGAAATATGTAAATGAAAGCATAACAATATTGAATACTCTTAAGTGAGGAACAACACAGATAAACATGGAGGGTGGTAGTGCATAAGAAATAAGACAGAAACAGACAAATGTGGCCTGGTCTCAGATGTGCAACCTAAAAGAGTCAAATACATTGAAAGGAAAACAGTAATTGCCAGAGTTTGAAGGAAAAAGTGTAGAAGCCATTGCACATTGGTCAAGGTGTACAAAATTACATTTATATATTAAATATAAGCTGAACAGACAAAATACATCATGTGGAACCTATGTGATACCTTTGCCTGGCTGCTTAAAACTTCCCCCCAAAGAGAAGTTATTCAATGTTTTCTATATACACTCAAATATGAGGTGATATGTGAAGTGATAGAAGTGCTAATTAGTTCAGTGGTGGCAATCACCTTACATTGGATACATGTATCAAAACATCACCCTACTTAGCTTGAATGCACACAATTATAATTGATTATAACTTAAAGATTGTGTTTTTATAGAAAATTTTGAATTGTCTTCTAGACGAATGTCTGAACCATTTCAAATTCTCACTAGCAGAGTCTGTGAAGGCTGGTTTGGTTGTATCCTTGATGATGTTTGATGACATCATTGATTTTTATTTAAGTTTTATTATCTGGTATTCAGTCATCCATCACGGTTGAAACTTCAGCCTCATAATGGTTAATGATGGTAAATGTCAAATATCTGTTCATCGATTTGCTATTAATATTTATTTTTGGCTTTTTAAAAATTTCATTCATGTTTTCACTTTCATGTATGAATATTGTATTTATGTTATTTCCCTCCTCCCTCCAACTTTTACTATGATAATCTGTTCCCTCTAAAACTCATGCCTTCCTTCTACTTAATTATTATTTTTACATATATACACATATACAAGTATATAAATACAACATTCAAAGTCCACTTGGTGTTGCTTGTATGTATGTTTTTAAGGCGGACCACTTGAACTATACATTGACTGACCCATGGCTCCAACTGCATATGTACCAGAGGATGGCCTTGTTGGGCAACAATGGAAGAAGAAGCCCTTGGTCCTGCCAAGGTTAGACCCTCAGTGCAGGGGAACGTGGAGAGGGGATGTAGGGAGGTGGATGTAGAGGGGAACACCCTTATAGAACAAGGCCAGGGGGAGGGGAAAGGGGGCTTATGGACAGGAAACTGAGAAAGGGAATAACATTTGAAATGTAAATAAATATCCAATAAAAATGAAATGTAAATGAAACAATATAAAATAAAATAAGACTGACCATTTGATATTTGATAACCAATTAAAGGGCTTGTCCTTGGAAAAGCCTGATTCTCCTTCTCTCATCAGGCATTAATTACCTGTAGCTCTCCCTCTAAGGGTGGGCTTTCTGAGATTTCTCCCCTCTACATTAGCATGTCAACTGGTGTTGTCATTGTTCAGTTCTTTTTTAGGCAATCATATTGAGATTCCATGGGTTTAGTTTCTTGTCAGATATAGAAGACATAATCACAGAGCAGAAATCCTTGTCCTCTGGAATTTTGAATCTCTGTATCTCCTCTTCTAAGTTTTTTTCTGAGCCTTAGGCATAGAGAGTGAGTTATAGTCATTGATCAATTAGTATGGGACATTCTGGGATCAGATGTTTTATGCAATGTACTTCATATGCTACAAAAAGAAGGTTATTTGGTGAGGAATGAGACCTGCAATTATCTTTGGTGTAAAAATATGTATTAAGGGTGCAGTTAGACATTGTACTGGTTTGACCAAGTATAGAGGAATTTTAATCCAGCAACTTAGTTGCTCTAGCAAAGGATCACATCCAAAAGTATGATTTGTCTGGAATGCAGATACACCCTGGATTACAGTATAAACCATCTGAAATACAGGCATACCCTTAGTTCACAAGTTTAATGCTAAACAATGAAGGAAAATTAGTTTATAGAGAAAGCAGCCATGTTAAAAGTGACATCTAACTGAGGAACATACAAAGTGACAAGTAAGAGAAATATTTGACAGAATGAGTCAGAGATAGGATAGCCCAATTCACATGAGACTAGCAGAGGAAAAGAGGGTACTTAAGAGCATCAAGATAGAAAAAGATGTGGTATGGTATGGTATGGTATATGGTAGGTGGTGTGTGTGTGTGTGTGTGTGTGTGTGTGTGTGTGTGTGTGTGTCTGTGTGTGTGTGTGTGTATCTAAGTTTTACTTGAACAGATTTACAGAGATGTGTTACAGGGAGAACAAACAAGACACAGATGAAGACAGAATGAGTCAGAAATGGGAAGGAGTCAGAAGATTAAAACATATTGTCAAAGTTAGAATGAGGCCAGGCAGTGCAATTCAGTCAGAAGCCAAGAGAAGCTGGATGAATCAGTCAGCTTGGAAGATTAGATTGTATGGAGTCTAGAGGCTCCCAGGCTGTACTGTTTGGCTTTGTGTGTCAACTTGACACAAGCTTGAGTTATCATAGTAAAAGGAGCCTCCCTAAGGAAATGCCTCCATGAGATCCAGCTGTAAGACATTTTCTCAATTAGTGATTAAGGGTGAGAGGTCCCATTGTGGGTGATGCCATCCCTGGGCTGGTAATACTGGGTTCTACAAGAAAGCAAGCTGAGCAAGTCAGGAGAAGCAATACAGTAAGCAGCACCCCTCCATGGCCTCTGTGTCAGTTCCTGTACCCTGTGTGAATTTTCATTCTGACTTCCTTTGGTGATGAACAGCAATGTGGAAATGTAAGCTGAATAAACCCTTTCCTCTCCAACTTGCTTCTTGTTCATGATGTTTTGTGCAGGAAGACAAATCCTAAGACAGGCCTAAGCCAAGGGACAGTTAGACCAGAGAGGGAAAGGCAGTGGGCTTAACCAAAGCCAAATATTCACACAGCTTGGGCACAGCTCCCATCTTATCACTTCATCTAAGGAAATAAAAGTGACATTTACAGAGAAGGAGCAGCAGTACATTATCTTCTAGGTTATGTGGCCTCACCAGTCATGTTATCAGTACCACACAAAACTTCCCTCATTCTGAGCAGACCTTATGTCCAATTTGTTTATATTTCAATAGAATTTGAAAGATTTTTTGGAAGTGGAGGATTAGGGGTTTTTTGTCAAAGGCATTTGTAAATATGTCTATCAATATCAGTCTATGATCATAGTAGGATCCTTCAAGGCACAAATGTTTTATTTCTGATGGAATGAATGTATCAAATTGTCCTTTGATGGATCTTGCTTTGGCATGATGTATGATCTTTTTGTTTGTCTTACTTTCCAATACGTTTTTCCATGCTTTTATGAAATGTTTTAGTTTTAAGTTTCACACATATATCTGCAGTCTCTTATGAGTTTCCAAGTGTTAAGTTGATGTTGATCTTCACACAGTTTGTTTATGTATGTCCAATCACAGCAGCAGCACAATTGAACAGGTATCTGTCTATTCATCCTTAAATTGTCCTTAAACCTTGTCAGAAGTATGAGATTGTGTGAGAATTTCTCCTTTTCTAAAGTTCTGGAAGCTCAAACTACAGCTTCAAACATTTCTATTAATAATATCTGTTTGTTTCAAATCTTTTATGTATCTCCTTGAATGAACATGATTTTAATAATTGTATTCTTAGACTTTAATAAAATCAAGTACTGTGTGCAGGGAAAAATAGTTTCTAATGACCACATCTTTCTAGGAAAATTATTTAATACTCATGGTTCAAGATACTACTTTAATATAGTGATTCCAAAATTTGATTTTCCTCCATTAATGCCATCTAGTCATTCCTATGCATTTGTTGCAAGCAACAGAATATGTCACTGTCAACAAAAAGGAATTTCTTAGATTTCACATTGTTTTTAATTAGAAATGGCTAGATGGCAGTTTAAGACTAAGTAAAAGCAGACGACTACAATAGCTTTCAAGTGGTTTGATGATGTTTTTGTCTTTTGACAGTGGCAACAATGAGCCATATTGCTTCTATAATACTTTTGCATAAACAAACTGATATGATAGAAATGCTTGTTTTGTTTTTCCACTGTTAAAACCTTCTTTTGTTTTTAACACAAAAGTTTCCCTGGGTTCATATGACCGATAAATTCCAGCTTAAGTTATCATGCCCTAGCTACAAAGTAAGTAAGACAAGAATACAATTGGAGTTCCTTTTTCTATTCTGCAAAGCATGCTTACTTAGCTACCTTCCACATTTCTAATATTAAGAGTACTTACCGAGGAGCCAGACACTTCCCCTTTGTGCTGGTTACTTCATTGTTTAACATCCCGACCCTAGCATCACATGGAAAACACCTGTAGAAAAAGCTTATTCCTGCTTAGATGCCAGGCCACTTCCATGAGAAAGGATCAGGCATAATAATAAAGCTTTATAATTAAGTACGATGTGTAAACATGTTTTTTTAAAACTTAAAAAGTATATAACGAAATACAGTGTAAGTAAAAATAAAATGTAGGTTTATGTTGGAACTTAGTCCATTAACAAAGAGCTGTATGAAGAGATTCCTGAGATCCTGTGAGAAAACTCCAAGTGAATAAGACCAGAGTCTTTTAATCTCAGTTCCTCTATGACGTGATTCGTTTGAGACTGTGCTTTTGTGCCCCTCCCAGGTGTAGTGGATAGGAGTGAGCTTGCTTCAGATTACTCATTACAGCTGTATATCGTTATTTGTCTATATGCCTCTATGGAAAAACACGGTTTTGCCATGTGTGGCTTATCCTTGTGATTGCATACTTTGTTTTGGCAAGAAATGCTCTAAATAAAGTAGATGATTTCATGAGACTTTAGTCTGTTTCAATTTTAGGCCCTGCTTTCCCAGGTTCACTCTGACAACAAGAGCAGTAACAGGTTTAGTCTTGTTCTGAGTTCCAAATTATTCTTAAGTGCTATATATATTTCATTTGTGCCCATACTTAATGGATCCTATTTATTCTAAACATCATGAATAAGCATTACAATACATTTGCCTAGAGAACATATCTGTTCAATGCTGAAACATTCCTAAGCGTGGGATAGTAGAGTAAAAAGAAAAATAACAGATAATTTCAAAAACATTGGTTCTAGGTCATTAAAGCACTCAGGGAAATATGTTTATATTTGCTGGAAAGCTAAACTACAGTAAGATATGTTTGTCAAAGTAACTTCAATTAGGGAAAGTGTACATTTACTCTAATTTTTTGCTATACGAGAAAAACTTCTGGATTTGTTCTATTAAACAAAGCTAAATATCATATTTCATTGATTTATCCCTTTAAAAATAATAGTGACTTGGGAAATTATACCAATTGTCAATTTTAGACTATTCTACCTATTTTGTTTTACAAAATAAGGAATAGTTCAAGCATGCAACAATGTATAATAAAATTGTTCCTAGTGCCCTTCTAAAGAATTTTATGAAAATTTCTGAACCTGTAATAGTGGTAGGAAAAAGTACCATTTAATAGTTTGCATGTCATTGTATTCACAGGTTATTTGAAAATAGATACATTATTATACTTAATAGTATTATATCGCTGTTTAATATGTGTAAATTATGTATATATGTATGCATATACCCATAAAGATATATACATACATACATTTAAATAATAGTGAATAGTCAGACAAAATCACTACCACATTTACAATTAAAAATTAAGAAATATTGTACTAGATGTCATATTACTCCATATTATTATATCTATAATATATCCTATTTAAATTTATTCAGGTAAGATAATTATTGATAATTAAAAAGAAGAAAATTATTAGAAATATTAATTAAATATCTCGGTATCACTATCTGACCCTTAAAATCAGTAAGATTAATATAAACAAGCCAAGCATAGTGTTTTAGATAAACACATGATATAGTACAGGGTTTAATATGCTTAAGAACTTGGGCTCCATTGTTATATCACTTGCTGTGTGATTACATCACCAAGAACTCCCTATTGATTTCTCAGATCTCAGTAAGCTAGTGTAATTTCTAAACAGATTTTTTTTAAATAAGTCCACTTCCATTCAAATGTATGTGAATGTAATATTTTATTTAATCACCTTAAACAAAAGATCATATTCATAAACAAAGATTTGGTGTGTTTTCTATTGCTGTGATAAAATACTACAGTCAAGGCAATGTATCAAAGAAAGCATTTAATCGGGTTTCTTTTTTCAAAGTTAGGGTCCATGATCACATAGTGAAGCAATGTCAGCAGGTGGCCAGCTGAACACCTGAGAGTTCATATCCCACAATCAAGAGGCAGATAACACTGGGAATAAAGTGAGGGTTTGAGCCTCAAATCTACCAGACTGTAACATATATTCTCCAACAAAGCTACATCTTCTAATCTTTCTCAAACATTTAAACCAGCTGAGAATCAATACTCAAACATATGAGTCTATGCTGTCCTTCAATTCCAATTACAGCATTCTAGTCCCATAATTATAGGCTTAGTGGCCATATCACAACACAAAATACATTTAAACCAACCTCAAAACTCCCCATAATCTTTCACAATCTCAATACCATTTAAATCTGAGACTCAAGGCAATATCTTAATTGAAATTCCAGTAAAATTAAAAAGCAAATTACACATTTCCAACAGGCAATGGCAGAGATTGTACAGTACCATTTCAAAAGCGAGGAATGACACAGGGGTCGGGGTACTCGACACTAAAGAAACAAAGCAAGACCAAAATCTTCAAACGGGGTAATTCTATCTAGCTGGCCCTATCACTCCAGCTTCTTTGTTCTTTGCCTACAGTATAATCTCTTTCTTTGACTGGTTCCACTTCCTGCTTACAGCCCTCTTTGGTAAATACTCCATGACTATTAGGGACTTTGTACACTTACAAAGATTTGGTGTGTTTTCTATTGTTGTGATAATATAGTACGGTCAAAGCAACGTATCAAAGAAAGCATTTAATTGGGTTTCTTGTTTCAAAGTTAGGGTCCGTGATCACAGAGTGAAGCAATGGCAGCAGGTGGCCAGTGGAAACACCTGAGATACCACATGTTGTGTGACCTCAGCTGCACTCCTTAAATGTTGAAGATTCTAAAACCCTTTTACTAGCACATCATTCATGATTCTAAAGCCAAAACTCCATGGATGATGCTGCCAAATTTGAAAATCAACTTCTGGTAAACCCTGCCACCCTTGAACCACATTTGCCGCAGCTCTAATTTTTTGTTGCTTTTTTAGGAGCATACAGTTCCTCAGGCCTTTCCTTTTTCTAAGTTAGAAGTTTAGCTGGGTAGAGTAAGACTCTGAAAGCACCCCACCCTTTACTCCATTTCAAATCAGGTCCCCTCTCAAACTTCTTTTCTCTGTCAGTCAAAGCCATGGCTCCAACATTAAATTTTCTTATGCTCTTTTTCTCTTCAAACTTTACATTTTGTATTTCTTTTTGCCCAAGTTTCTTCTTTATATTGTAGACCTGCATAAAAGTGACTACTAATAACCACACAACAGACCCACTATTAGACTGCTCTACCAAATAAATTAGTCTGTTACTTTTAAATTAGCCTCAGGCAAATTCTTATGGCAGAGGAATAACGAATCTGCATCCCCCACCCCCGTCACCCATCCACACAAAATATCACACAAGAACAGTCTCTAGCTCAGTGACTAATATTCACTCTTCACCTATGAAACTTCATCCTAGTAGAAAACTCCTACTACAATGGCCCATTAAACTCTGCTGACAATGTTCAACCTCTTTCCTACTCCAAAGTTCTCAAATCTTCACATTTCTCTACTAAAAACAGCGTGGTTAGAGTCTTTAAGGTCCATTTTTTTCCATCTTTATTAAATTGGGTGTTTCTTATTTACATTTTTTGTGCTTATATCTCTCGGCCCTTTAATTTTTCCCATCTTTATTAAATTGGGTATTTCTTATTTACATTTCAAATGTTATTCCCTTTCCCGATTTCCAGGCCAATATCCCCCTAACCCCTTCCCCCTCCCCTTCTATATGGGTGTTCTCCTCCCAAACCTCCCCCCATTAACTCCTCCTAAGAAACCCTAAGAAACCCTTTCACTGGGGGTCCAGCCTTGGCAGGACCAAGGGCTTCCCCTTCCACTGGTGCCCTTACTAGGCTATTCATTGCTACCTATGCAGTTGGAGCCCAGGGTCAGTCCATGTATAGTCTTTGGGTAGTGGCTTAGTCCCTGGAAGCTCTGGTTGGTTGGCATTGTTGTTCATATTGGGTATCAAGCCCCTTCAAGCTCTTTCAGTCCTTTCTCTGGGGGTCCTGTTCTCAGTTCAGTGGTTTGCTGCTGGCATTCGCCTATGCATTTGCCATATTCTGGCTGTGTCTCTCAGGAGAGATCTACATCCGGTTCCTGTCGGCCTGCACTTCTTTGCTTCATCCATCTTATCTAGTTTGACTGTATATGTATGAGCCACACGTGGGGCAGGCTCTGAATGGGTGTTCCTTCAGCCTCTGTTCGAAACTTTGCCTCCCTATTAACTTCCAAGGGTATTCTTGTTCCCCCTTTTAAAGAAGGAGTGAAACATTCGCATTTTGGTCACCTGTCTTGAGTTTCATGTGTTCTGTCCATCTAGGGTAAGGCCCACTGCCAAGTACCAACTTCTCCATTAGTTGTTTTTTTATTGCTGTGAAGAACCATCATTGTTAAGGCAACTTATAAAAAAGAAAATATGTAATTTTGCTTATGGTTTTAGGGTGTTAGAATTCATTATGGTGCCTTGAAGGAATGGTGCCGGCAGAAGGAACAGCAGCTGAGGGTTCACATCTCACAGGCAGAAGGCAGAGGGAGAACACCGTGAAGAATGTTAGGTTCTTGAAGCCCCAAAACCTACTCCAGTGATACACATCCTCCAACAAATTTACACCTCATAACCCTTCCGGAACAGTTTCACTAACTGGGAACCAAACATATAAACATTTGAGCCTATAGAAGACATTCTTGTTCAAATTATCACAAAGGTAAATATATGTTTTATATTTTAAATGTTACCACACAGGTAAATATACATTTAAATGTATTTTAAATGTTTCAAACTCCACTCTGACACAAACAACTCATATGGGGCCCTAAATGGCTTATTTGAAAGGATAATCTAGGCAAACGTGAAACCACAATCAATGCATATGAACTTGTGGCAGTGCTGAGTGGTGGCCTTAAAAAATATTTCTAGAAAGCCTTTTAGTGTGGCTTTCTCTAAAGTATTCTTTGATTGCATTCAATAAATTTGAGCACTATAAATGACAATGGTAGTTTTATACCATTTGAGTAATGAGTGTGTGTGTGTGTGTGTGTGTGTGTGTGTGTGTGTGTGTGTAGCTATGGAGGTAGCTCAGTTGGAAGAATGCTAATTGTGAAAGCATGAGGACCTGAGTTTAGATGCCCAGAGTTATGGGGACTCTTGAGTTGTAGGCAGTTGCAATTTAGAGCTGTGGTGTGGCACAAAGTAGAATGCTAGATCACAATAATCAGACAGATCACTAGAAAGATTCAGTGAGAGAGCTTATTACAAAGTTGCAAAACTCCCATATACAAAAAAAGACTTTATTTTAAGGGAAAATGTATTTATTTTGGGGGAGTACACATGAGTGTGTTGTTTTTGACGTTTGTAGCAAGATGGTAACTATTACACAGTAAATGAAATGCTGAACTTGAAGTTAAAACCTTGTTTTCAATGTAGCAAACCCACACACACAGCATGAGTTTCTATAACCAATTGACACATTTTGCTTCTTTATATTTTAGTTCATAAGTAAAATAGGAATAAAAATAAAATGTACTGACAAAAATACTGTTGGAAGAATTACATAAGATATCTGAGAACTTTTTATGAAAATTGCAGAACACGCAAAAAGCCTGACTGAGTTCTATATTATTACGTTTCAGATCAACATGAGCTCTGATGCATTTGTGTGCTTAGTAATTGTACTAATAAGTTTTAAGGAAGTATTTATAATGAATTCAGTAAAAGTAAGAGAGCACATGCTCAAAAATTACAGTCACTATTAATGAGTTCAAACATTGTGAAAAAAAAAACAGTGTATATCTTTCCGTTTCCCAAAACCACCATATATCATTTAATTTGATGGGCAGACATGATATTCTTATTAGAAAATAGTGTAAAAATAAACAATTGAGCATCTTAAAACCTAGCTAATAGGGGTTTATGTGGAAAGTTAATGAAAAAAAGTCCTCAGTCTAGGAATTGTGATCTCTGTGGACAAAATTATGAGAATCCAAAGGAAAAAAGAGAAAAGAAAAGAAAAGAAAGGAGGAAAAAATATCCAGTAAAGAGAGAGGAAATAAATCTGAGTCTACAGAAATTACACTTCATTTTCCCTTGTAATAAATTAATAGAAATTTGATAGAAATTCCTTTTTCTTTTAAGCTAAAATTTCCAAACATGTAATGTCTATAAATCATCTATGATATCTTTAAATTAAGGAAAAGGTAATTTTTGTTGTTTATGTTGCTGATGCTTTATCTTCTGGTTTCTATGATGCAGTTGATGAAAACAGAATAGTCCAAGGTCTGGATACTTTCTAGTTCTGTACAGGTATATCTTTGTGGCTTATTATTGTCCAAGAAAAAATATCAGTAAAAACTACTTCAGAAAGACGATACCTCTAGAAAACATATAGGCTTTGCACTAAACAAATCCTTTACATTTCTACATAGCCTCCAGAATATCAACTGTAGTTATGTGTCTCTGAGAATATTTAAGAAAATTGAGAATGTATATATTACAAAGATATGTGAACAGAGTATCATAAAATTGTTAATAAAATTGGATTTCTTTTAGTACTTAGAGTAGAGGCTCTCAACCTCCTAATGTTGTAACCCTTTAATACATTTCTTCATATTGTTGTAAGTCCCAACCATAAAGTAATTTTTGTTGTCACTTCATAATTGTAATTTTGCTACTGTTGTGAATCATAATGTAAATATCTTTGTTTTCCAAAGATCTTAGGTGATGCCTCTAAATGGATCATTCAATCCCCAAGGGGTTGTAATCCACAGGTAGAGAAACACAGGTTGAGAAACGCTGTCTTAGAGTAACTGATATCTGAGGAAAGAAATAGTATTTTCAATTTCACCAAACTATCAGTGATGTGTAAATCTGTCAAGGCATAAATGTAGCTATGAATCTTCATAGTCTCCTTCCTAAATTCCAGTTTTCTATGTATTCTATATCTTCGATCACATCAGATATAAATTCAACTACATATCTAGGTTTGTTTTCTCTCTCTCTCTTCCTCTCTCTCTCTCTCTCTCTCTCTCTCTCTCTCTGTCTCTCTCTCTCTGTGTGAATGTGTATGTGTTTCATTTTCATTTTAAAATTCAATGATATCGAGTATGCTCATATATACATTAAGACTAAAATTATAAAAGTAAATTAACTTTGTTACTATAGATGCCATCTTCTAAGTCTAGTCTATGTATTATGCAATAGTATGCAGAGAAAATAATGTATAATAATTAGATAAATATGCATATGGTCTTTAATTTGAAATTTAGGAAAAGTTATTTGCAGATACATGTATACAAACACAAAAGTAATTGACAGAGTGTACATACTATTGTATATTATATAATAGTTAACATGTATGTGCATTGTGTGTATAAATATGAAAACACCTACAACAGATATCATAATTGGAAATTTTAATACATTCTAAATCTGTATTTAATAAGAAAGAATTAGTTATAGATAAACATGAGTATCATGGATCTGTTTCTAGCAATGTTCAAGACACACAATAGTATGAATACATATTTAAACAAAACAAATAACAATTATATATCTTAAATGAGTGTTTAAGTATTCTTATTCAAATGAGTATTCTCATCTGTAATATTTTTGAATGTTCATGCTTTTTAAATTTCTGATAGTCAAGGTCATTTTCTGTAGTTTGCATCTTAAATTTATCTGTTGGTAAGTGACTCCAGTTGAGCTGATGTGCTGAGTAATACAAAGGATTTATCATAAATAGTGCTGACTTAATACAACATGGCTGTGTAATGCACACACACAATTACACAAATCAGTGTATGCCATTTGATGAACTATATAGACTGAATAACCACTTGATTATTTGTTTATTGTGGATAATTACACACACACACACACACACACACACACACACACTGAAATATAACAAGACACTTTTTTGTACTTCTATGTACAAACATGAATCATTAACTGGGTTTTGAATAATGCATAGAAATCCAATTCTAAATAAAGTATTATATGCTGGTATATAATGTACTTAAGGATAGTTACTTCTATGAATCTGTTTTATATTTTTATAAAATGCTTGGGACATAAAGTGTTTCATATTTGATACACACATAATGGTAAGATGACCCCAAATTTAACTCAATCATTCATTTATGGTGTATAGACAATTTTTAAGTCTATTTTAAATATAAGGTGTAGGGCTATATGTAGTTAACACTTGTATGGCTGGTACCTGTACAGAGAAAGACAGGGTATTCACTAGTTCTGAAGTTTCAGACTGTTCTGAGCCTCCCCGTGCATACTGGAATTGAACTGGGTTTTATAGAAAAGCAATTAAACACTGCACATTCTCTCTGGTCCCTACATACACATTATTTACAAATTCTCTAAGGCAAGTTTATATAGTACTTTTAGAATGCTTGCTTTTTGAAGAATACTAATCACATGGAAATAATATGGAACCTTTCACTTGTGGCTATGACCTTGGCACTTAAAAGATTTATATGTTGCATAATTTTTGCCTTATGATAATTTATGACTAGGGATCCTCCATGTGTTTTAAATTTTTTGACAAAAAATATTGTGATGTCTGAATCTAGAATTAGTCAAATCAGCAATCTTAACTTTGTTCAGTCAAGTTCATGGCAAATGATATCGTTCCGTATTGCTATACTTATTTTGATAGATGACTCAGTAGTCAAGATATCCAGTCACTACTGATTTTAGTGACTAGTTTCTTAGTTTACCCCTAATCAAGAATATTCTGTAATGTATGCCTTGATAATCTGTCAGAGTCCAAAAGAAAATGAGAAGTCAAGGTTTAGAGATAAATACTACTCATTAGCATGGTTTTATCTTTATTATTGTTTTCCAGCAGTCTATCTTATGAATTATGAAAGCAATTGTTTAATAGAAAAGTAAATAGAGAAATGAGACAGTTTAAGGATATGAGAGTGTTGTTAAAGATCAGACACACACATTCATGAGGATATGGAAGTGTGGTGAAATATCATATGCACATATTCATAAAACAATGACGTTTGTGCAGAATTTAAATAAAGTTCTACAATTTACAATATTCACATTTATAAATTTTACCTATAAAATTCAGTGCTTTGACAGACACTTTAAAAGAAACATGGTGAAGGTTGTATAAATGCTCATATTTGTTTCTGAAAATAAATGTTTATGTTTTGGTAATGTAACTCAATTAGCAAAATTCTAGCTTGATATCCCTGACCCCTGGACCCTGAGCATTACATAGCAGTACATGCTAGTAAAGTTCTAGCACTCTGGAGGTGGAGGCTGCAGTATCAGAAGTTCAAGATCATCCTCAGTTATAATACTAGTTTGAGACTAATACAAAAGCACCTTCACAAAATTAAAATGGCAATGATTGATTAATAATAATAATAATAATAATAATAATAATAAAATCTTTCTAAGTGGAAAAAAAGATTGTTGATGAGTCAAGACAAATCTCAAAGCTGACTCGATGTTTCTTTATAAGTGATTGTCCAAATTAGTAGACTATCTACTAAAAAACATGGGGAAAGACATCCAGCAACTATAACCTGGAACCAACATACCCAAAGAGCAAAAAACACTTTAATTTACCCTTAGCTTAGTGCTATGGCCTCATTTAGAGGAAGAAGGGGGTGTAATAAAATATTTCATCAAGAAATGTGTTCTTATGCCACAGAAATGCAGTATGCAAATAGCCATCTACAGTGACTAGTTTTCAAAAGGATTTTATAAGATTTGATTCCTGAATGTATGACTTCTTATAATTTATCAAATAGCACAAATTCAATTATAATTATTTGTATGTTGAAATAAAGTGCTCATTACAAGCCACATAAGAAGTAATATATATATATGCATATATATGTATATAATATATATATATCACTAGAATTTCAAATTGTTTGCTTGGAAGACTGTATAGTTTTGAGTTCATAAATTAGAAATATAAACCATTAATTGTGAAAATAAGTATTAATGAGTATCCAATTTTTAATTTCTATGACTTTTGGCATGACGATATGTTTAAATTCTTAAGTGCATGCACTGTTTTCGTTACTTAGGGTTTTACTCTCGTGGGACCCGGTTATAAACTGTCACAGAATTATCAATATCAAGCTTTGCCACTTCAATTTATTCTTTTGAATGTAAGACTATCCTTCTTGATCATAAATATATATTATGAAGTTTCTTTAATAAGTTATGTCTTCTAAAATGGTAAGTAATATTTAAAAGGTTTCAAACATTAAATGTTAAAGTTCACATTCTCTAAACAGAGAAGAAGATAAAAATAGTTTGTACATAGTTTCACTTTTAATGTTTTTAAAGAAGTCTGTCCTTTAAAAGAAAGTTTAAGTAGTTGGTTTAGCAAAAGAATAGTTTGCTCTAAATATTCATGAGCACACATGTTTTGATGAAAATGGTGTCCTAGAGAGACACTTCACAGGCCTTTAGTGCATACTTAACCTAGAGGGATTGGTGGTCTTTCTATAGACTTTATGGTGTAACTACATATCTAGGTTTTATAGTATGGAATCCTAGATATCATAAATGGAGGAAGGGGATAATACCTAGAAAATCTTCTATGGAGGGGAATCTCTGGTTATCAGTTCCATTTTTCTTGACTGAGAGAAGAAATAAATTTTACTGAGATAGGGAAGGGGTCTTAATTCTTCCATTAGTTTATACATTTGGGAGACTCAGATAAAACTTGAATTTAACGGGAATGAAGAGACAGGTAAGCACCAAGAGCCATGTTAGAGTAGAGGGAGTCAAAGGCTAAGGAAAGAAGACTCCAGTCCATCAGGACTTCTATTTATCTAGCATTTCTTGGCTGACAGCTGTGGGAAGCAACTGGCTCCTTGTATAACTACTGGTTTTCACCTGGTCAGCCCCTATCTCTAGGAGGGAAAATGAAGCATGATCTTCCAAGAAAAGCCTTTCAAACCTTGTCCCTCCCTCCCTTGAACAGGTGGGGAGCTAGCATGGGGGATGGGAACTAGGGATGTTAACTTTGTTGTCCTACCTAGGTTTCATTTCTTGCTTGTTAAGCATCCTGGATTTAGTAATCTGCTTAAGTTTGAGAAGGAATCCCTGTGTTCTTTTTGTCCTGTCTGCCTTCAGTGAGAATGCCAGCAGAGGCAGCATAAGGGGCAGCTTGCTGTCTCCATTCCATCACTTGCCTCCAGCTAAAGGTTCATAAACCATTTCAGAATTCTAGGATCATCTCCCTTCTTTTCCTGGTTCCTTTATACTTTTCTTCAAGACCCAAAGGCACATAGCTATTATTTGCAAATCTAAGATCCCCCTTCTATGCATAAATTTACCACCACCATCCTCCCCTTCAATCCTTTCCTTTTTACAAGTTGCAGAGTTCACTCATCCAGTAAAGAAATCGTGGAACTTTCCACCTCCAAACCAGGATTCTAGAAAGTCTCAGGGTAGCTACTTGTGAACTTAGCAGAGCAGAGACAATAGGCAAAGCTGCAGTCTCTTGTACATTGAATGACTTTTCCTTTCCTCCTGTGGCCAGGTGAACCCGGGCTTGCCACTGTGCTCAGTTGTGGACTTGGGGATGCCTCCTGCAAGTTAGTCCGCTCTCATTCATATCTGTCAGATCTGGACAGCTCCTCCCTAGGTGTCCGCCCATCGTTTCCTGTTCATTCCATCTATATCCCAGGTCTTTTCAGGACAGTCCCTTTAAAATACCGATCGAATCACCAAAGAAGTATTGTCTTTCCTTTCACCTCCTGGCATAGGTCTATACTGTTATCTCCCAAGTCAGACCAAACATCTCTCAAGAAAAAAGTAAGATTCTTATAAACTTTGCCTCCACGGACTTTTCCTCAAGGGTGGGCGAGCGAATACACCAACGCACACTTGCCTACACACTGGGACAAATACACATGTCCGGGAAAACAGCGGGCGAGGCAGCCAGACTGGGGGAACTATTAAGGACACGTTAAAGTCCCTGCTGTAGCCAAAAGGAATGCGCTGCGCTGATGAGGCATCAAAGGAGAATTTCGAAACTGGCTTGGAGAAAGAAGACCAGAAAATGGTGAATATGAACGCACAGAGAAATACACCTTTTACACCTGCTGTCAGCACACAGCAGTTCTCCCCAGAGTCACACACTTTTGAGAGAAATGGTTGTAGGTTGCACCGAATGTAATAGATCTCTACGGCTCATATATCTTTGGAACTGACAATCCCTGTGTTCTGTTGGACTTCTCGCTGTGGTCACCATGAGCCCAGCGCACTTGAGGATAGGGACCTAGTCGCTCCAGAGCCTACACCTCCGTGTGCAGAGTATCTCAGGCAGGTACCAAGCGCTGGTCGGGTCAAGCAACAAGCGGACTATCTGGGCAAGGCCAGCTGCCCTAGAACCCGCGCGGGTCACCTCTCCCTGCCCCCATCCCCAGCAGCCCTCCTGGCCGCAGGGGCAGAAAAGAAGGAGAAAGCCGAGTTAACCACTCACCCCGAGCTTCCTGCTGCGGATTTTCACGTATCCCTGCTTGACTATGTCGTTAAAGTTGGAGGCCATGGCCAGCGCGGTCGGGCTCCTCTGCTGGGCGATCCGCTCCCCGGAGTCGACAACCGCTGTCCGCCGCCCGGTCCACGCAGGTCTCGCATCCAGCCGGCCGCCGCCAGCAGTCGCGCCGCCGCTGATTTCTCCCCAGGCTCCTGCTGGCGCGGACCCGGGGTCGATAGCTGGGCCGCCACACACGGAGGCAGGGGATCCGGGCCCGGAACTGCTCAGCAGCACCAGCACCTCGCGACCCGTCGTCACCTTCGCCCCTGGCCACAAGCGGAGCACAGCGACCCGCGCCGCCGCCAGTTGTGCCCCCCTCCGCGCCGCCGCCCCCGGCAGCACCCACAGGCTGGCGCCTCACTCGGCGGCGCACAGCTGGCCGGAGCGCACCATCGCGGCTCCCCGGCGCGGAGGAGGGGGAGGGACGGCGGGGCGGGCCGTTGCGCCCGATCGGCTCCCTCCCCCTTGCCCGCGGGGTGGCAGGGCTGGAGGATGCTGGCAAGATGCACTCCATCACTCTCTTCTTAGGCAAGGAGCTCCGCCTGCCACCCGCGCCTAGGATATGGCTCCCACCGTAGCCCTGTGCTGGCACCATTCGCCCAGGCGTGGATTCCTAAGGACAAGGCTCCTCATTCCACCGCTGTTAACCTAGCTTTCCCAAACTGGACAGTGTGGACAGAGCAGTGGGGGGACTTCACAGGTTCGCAAAAGGCAAAGAGGAGTGAGACAATTGTTTATTTCAGAGACGGTGTCTATAATACATTTTTAGTTCTAGGCACACGTGGCCTTTCCCGGTCTTTGCCCTGTTGGGAAGTGTAAATCGAAGCCCTTCCTGGTGCACACACAAAGAGACCAACCCTGCGCATGTGTCTAATCCTCAGGCTGCTGAAGTCAGAAGGAATCCTGGAGGCAGCAGGTCTCAGATGTCCTTTACAGAAAAGACTGTGATGCCTGGATTGACAGTCCCGTTTTAGTTAACTAGGGCTCAATGTGCTACTGGCATTTCTTCTATTCAGGAAATAAAAGGCAGAATGGTGATCCATGGATGTGCTGTAATGTTCAACTTGTAAAAAACAAAGGAATGAACTTTCTCCTCTTAATCTACGAAAACATACTAAAAATATGTAAATGCAAAGACATAATTGTAAAGTTATATTTAAAGGTGGTTCAAGAGAGAGAAGCATTGAATATTGGCGGGCAGAAATTTATGGACATTTAACTATAGTAAGGAATATTTACAGCTTAAGTCGCTATGGAGGTTGATAGTTAAGAAAAAAAATGTGCAAAGACTTCTTCATTTGTGAGGAATTTATATTTAATGGATTTTCATAAGACCACATTTAATTCTGCTTACTTCACAAGAAGTATTTTTTTCTATGTTCTCGTTTAAATAGTCTTATCTCTATTTTCATCATAATTACTTAAGAAAGGTCCAAAGCTACATTTGAGGGGAGAAAAAATAATGAAAGTCTTAAGAACAAGGTTATATGCTCTTCATTCTCAGCCAAAGAGGCATCTTTAAATGGCACAGGAGGGATGCTGGTCCCATCCTTATCAAGAGGTCCCATTTAAATCCGTACCCAAGGGACATGCTAGCATACCTCACAGTATATACCCAGTCTATTTTATTTATGGGGTAACTCTTCTCCTCTCTATTCGTCTTTTACCCCTCCCACCATGCAAGCAAGCTGCAATATAAGTAAGTGTTTAAAATAACCAAACGAACCCAATCAGTTGTTACTGTGGAAAGAGATCAATTCTGGTCTTCCTGGAAAATTCACCTCTTCTTATTAACCTCCGTGGTTATCGCCTTTAAAACTAGGAGCAGTCTTTTCTCCACTCATTTTCACATACTTCATTTCATTTTAAAAGATGCTGCAATGAGTGCCTCACACATTAATAAATGAATTACTTCGTGTGATCCTCTTTGAATCAAAAATGTCAAGTGAAACATACTCCCCATTTATCAGGAAAAACCATTGAGGCTCAGAAATGCTCTGTGATAGGACAAAAATTTCAAGGTTGGAGTCAATAAAAATTTACATGATCATAAACTCTTTCATTTACAAACCTGTGTAATAGTTGCTTTACTCATTGCTGAGACAAAGTACCTGACAAAAGCAGGGGGCATAAAGGTCGTTCAATGCTGTACCCAGTCACTTAACAAAGGGAGAAGGATGATGGTACTCAGGTTGTTTCTTCTGTTTTTCTCTGATCTAGGGCTCCAGTCCACATTCCCAGTGTGTCTTCCTGTCTCTGCAAACAATCCCACAGACATGCTCCAAGTTATATCTTCCAGGTAATTCTAAGTCTATTCAATCTGAGGGCGAAATTTAGCCATCACAATCTATTTTCATAAAAATCCAAGAGTTTTTCTCAGCAACCATTTTAGAGCTTAATAATATTCAGTTTGGGTTAGTAACCATAGCTAGTAAGGAGCATTTACCTATCATCTATAATCACACTGAGCAAGGTGTTTCTTACAGCCTTGATTATAAGGTGAGCTGATATGTATAACATGTTATATTTATTTATTATTTATTGGTGGACGGTCACCTGCATGCCACATTTGAATCTGTGAAGGTCAGGGTGCAACTTTATGGGTTTATTTCTCTCCTTCTTTTATGCGAGAATATGAAGATGGAGTCAGGTCATGAGTTTTGGTGGCAAGTGCCTTTACCCACTGAGCCATCTTGTGTCAGCTCTGGAAATAAGTTTAAATGATTGGACTATTCTCTTGTACTTATTTCCATTGAAAGTCTATGACATAGTAATTTGTTTGGTCCTTTGTCTATTTTAATATTGCTCCCTTATCTTCTATTTGAAAATAGTAGATTGCTATTTCATACTCTTCAGTTCTTGATTTGTGTGATTTTATTCTTACAGTGCCTCACTTAAGTTGATATTTTCCATTAGAAAATAATATGACTGAGAAATTAGGTTATATTATGGTTTTTGTTTGCAAGAATAATTCATGAGAAATGTGAACATCCTACTGAATCAAACTGAATGGAACAAAAGGTCTAACTGTAGAATAGATTAGAAGGCTGAAATGTCAGCCTGATCCACACTTTATAAAATGCATAAAGTACATATTGAAGAAAATAAAAATTTAAGCATGAAACTAGAAAATTCGTCACTAGCCTCCCCTTTAGTGATGATGTTTAAAGACATCATTTCATTCGAGACTCCACAGTTCTAATTGTCTAGTTGTATTCATCTCTTGGATGTATAAGTTTTTATTCATTTACTGAAAATGAAACAATCAAGCAAAAACACCTTCCTTGAAAAATTAGAGAACTGTGGAGTTTCGGGTTTATCAACCAGGTTTCAGAACTAATGAAGGAGTTCCAACAAGTTCCTAATGAACCCCTGTCCTTTCTGGAATGGCTGTATATTAGTACATCTACAACTTCAATCCTTATGTTCTTTGTGGTGACTAGACTATAAAGGGCTTTGTCAGATGGTATTCTTCAAGTTTCCCCAGTAGGTACTCAGGGATTTACTAGCCTTACTATGTACATGAGTTAATCTAAGTTTATCTTGTATATTTTCAATTCCATATCTACTGAAAACTACTTTCTCACTTCTTCCTCTCTGCTCCCAAAGACTTTGTAAGAAGAAATCACTATAATTAATAAGTAAATATATTAATTGATATGTTCAATACAAAGATAACCTAGAATGAAAAGAGCTATTCAGGTCCTCTGCCAATATTCCATTGGCAGAAGTCAATCTGACAGAATCAACTGTAAAACTCAACTAACTTGAAAAGGTGAAGACTATGGGAGAGGAGAAGCAAGTGCATACAGGTTAGAAAAAGAATCAGAGTTAATCATATTCTGACCTTCAGTATTATTCCAAGGATTTTCAATGTTTCTTGTCAGAATTTCAGAATTATTATTATTATATAGTAAATTATATATGTCTTTCATTTTTTTTCATTTGTGAACAAAAATATCCATTGGGCTAATGCCATGTTTGCCTTTTGGATTTGAGGCAGAGAACTCTTTTGTTTCTAACCTTTAAGAAAAATTCATATTTAAAAAATTATACCTAAAGTTTTATGGGAACATGTTTCATAAAACAAAATTCTATGCTTTGAGCATATGTGAGATAGGGTCACAATTTGAGGAGCGTTGATGGAGGATAAGCATATTTTGCACACAAGCCATATTAAGTGTGCAGGTCCAAAGGTAGAGTGCTACATGCATTTTGTAAGGTGAATCCCAACTTCATTCTAATCTCTTTCTCTGACTTATTTTTACTGAATGAATTATAAGGCACTACGACAGAAGAAATTTGATGCTATTTCTGCTGTTAGGTTTTCAAAGGAATGTGAGTGTGTTCACTGGATGTTTCTTGGCTTTCCTATCATTTGTAAAACAGGCATGCTGTGCATGGGTGTCACCTGAGAATGCTATCCATCCAAGTCAGAGCACTCAAAATACACACATTTTGCTTGTGCTCATTTTTTAGTGAATTTTATTGTATTTGATTTATAACTTTAGTTTTGTCTGGGGAGAGGTAATTTAGAATAGCGTTGGCATTTTTTTTTTTATCTTTTACCACAAAATTGTCACAGGAGGAATTTTATTGCAATTGTCTTTACTTTTAGTTAGTATGCTATTAAGGGATTTCATATATTTTTGTTGGTTTAATTCCCATACAGCCCTTAAGACATTCTCTTCCTCCTAATAGCCATAGCAAATATATATCTAATTCATTGGCTTCTTCAAACTTACTTCTTGATCATCTTCACCAAACAATATTTGAATCTTAATTTCTGTCCTTCCCCCCACTATTCTTAGACCTGTCTTTTCAAGGCATGTTTTAATATCTCAAGAATCTATGGCCACTTAATTTCATGCTACTGTTTGCGAGTGGCTATATTCTCCTTTGTGGAATATTCCATGTTCTGTCTTGCCAGCTAGTTACATTAAGGGGTTCCCAAAATGAATACAATCTTATGAAATACGATTTTGACCATTTTTATTCCCTCAAATCAATATTTAGTTGGTAAGATTTAGTAATTCATTTCATCAAATACAAATTTGATGCTGTAATAAATTTTCTATGTTTACTGTGACCTGTTTGTGAAGAACTGGAAAAATGTTATTTTTCTATTTCTGTGACATTAAAAGTAAAATATTTTATTGAGCTCTAGTAGTATCATCATTAGTACATATTATAGAAGTTAGTTGTATCATCACTTCAAACAAGTTTAATTAGCCCCTCAAGTTTTTGATGTCTTTTTCTCATGGATAAACAAGGGCTGAGCTCAGTTATATTACATGCCCTGCACCTCTCTTCATAGGCTCCAAATGCTCATATTTGTTTTATTATTTTTTATTTCCATTCTTGTTTCACAGAATTGTATGACCTAAAGTGTATCATCTAAAAATTTACAAATTAACATCCTCGGGATATAATTATATTTAAAGAGGTAACAACCTTAAAATCAAATTATTAGAGTGGCTCTAATCTAATATGACTATGCTCTAAATTTGTACATAGCCTAGTAGGGAAGATATTTATTAAGAGGTCACAAGCCATTTATAAAGGTCTTAGAACCAATCAACTCTGTTGAAACTTTGATCGCAGGGTATCAACAAGTAACATTGCAAGAAAAAAATTGCCGTGCTTTGAGTCAGCAAGTTCATGGTTTTTCATTATGGGAGTCAGAACAAATAAATATACTATATTACCTTAAATGCCTAATAGTTTTCTAAGTGGTGATCTTAATATATTTCCTTAAATTTTTTGCTTGGTATATTTTCTGGTTTTTTTTTTTGACCCAAACTAGACACATCTGAGAAAACACCCTGGTCAGATTTGCTTGTGGGCAAGGCCAGAGAATATTTTTGATTGACCATTGCTGTAGGAGCACCCAGGCTACTGTGGGCTGTGGCATCCCCGGGCAAGACAGTTGGTCTTGAGATGTATAAGAAAGTAGGCTGAGCAAACCAGAGGGTATATCAATAAGCAGCACTCCTCAATGGCCTGGTTTGAGTCCCTACCTTTTACATTCAGCCCTGCATTGAATTCCTGCCTTGGCTTCCCTCAGTGGACTATTTAGGATAAGTAAAATGAACCCTTTCTTCTGTAAGTTTCTTTTGCTTTTTTTAAAAAATTGTATCAATAGAAATGGAAACTAAAATATAATAAAATTTATATTTCATGTAACTCTAAACAGTTGTGTTTGCATATAAATATATTGACCTTATATTGATATTTTGACCTCGCTGCTGTTCGCCTGTTAAATCTGTGTATTTATTTCCAAAATAGTGTGGTTACCCCTATGTTCACCCCATTTTTTGTAGATTTAAAGTAGATGTATAACAAAGGACAATTTTGTGGCACGTGTCTGGTATCCTAGCAACTTTGGCAGGTGGAAGTTATACGATCACTTAAGCCCAGGCGTTCAAAGCCATTATAGGAAAGATTTGCCATCTTTCCCCCCATTTGTTTCTGTTTTGGTGGACTTTCGTTTTGTTTCTGTGTTTTGTTTTGCTTTTAGTGAAGAGCTGGAATCTTGGTCCAGTGATAAGGGCACTTACTATGCAAGAATGAGGACCTGAGTTCAATATTGATTGCCTGAATAAAAAAGAAAGGCATGACAACATGCATGACCTTGTAGTGGCAATACTATGGAGGACAGAGACAAGAGGATTAGTGAGGCTTGCTGCTTGCTAGAGTAGTTTAAGTTTTGGGGAAAGCCCATGTCTCAGAGGAACAGGGCAGAGAGTGATTCATGATGTGTTTCCTGAGCCTCAATCTCAGTGCACAGGCACCTGAGACCCATGCCCAAAACACGCACACGCACACGCACACGCACACGCACACGCACACACACGCACACACACACACACACAAACACACACACATACACACACACATGCACACTATACTCTCCATATATGTATACCACATAAGTAGTCAAAACAACATCACATATATGAACTTCTGGTTTTTGAGTTAAAAATTGAGGTGGGTATGGTGATATATTCTTATAATCTCAGTACTCACTCACGTGTCTGAGGTAGGATGGTTGAGATGAGTTTAACAGTGGCTTAGGATACTTTATAACAACTCTGCCAGTTCTTCATAAAAAGAGCCTGTCTCAAAGACAGGCAGACAGGAAGGAAGGAAGGAAGGAAGGAAGAAAGGAAGGAAGGGAGGGAGGGAGGGAGGGAGGGAGGGAGGGAGGGAGGGAGGGAAAGACAAGCAGACAGACAAACAGAAAGAAAGAAAGAAAGAAAGAAAGAAAGAAAGAAAGAAAGAAAGAAGGAAAGAAAGAAAGGAAGGAAGGAAGGAGGGAAGGGAGGAGGGAAGGAAGGAAGAAAGAAAAGCAAGGAAAGAGGGGAAGGAAAGAATGAAATAGACAAAAAAGAGAACAATTGAATTGTATCTCTTTTCCTATTCTTATAGCTCTTTTCTTTCTTTTCCCTTAACTGACATATTGTGAGTTAGGCCTACTCAATAATATTAAATTAGAAATGGCAAAATTGGATACCTTTACTGTTTTCTTATTTGGAGAAATATTTTAATATTATAACATTAATTATAATCTTAACTTCATAAGTAGCATTTTTGTGGAGATATGTGTATTGCTGGCATTCTGTCCAATTTTTATCATGAACAGATGCTGAACTTGATCAAACAGCAAATGGTTTTAGAAGGAGACCATGTTCCAAACACAGCAAGACTACAATCTGTTATTCATACCCAGAACCATTCCAACAATGCCATTTAGTTTCTCTTTTCTACAGTCTTGGCCTAGTGCTGGGAGCAAAGTAAAAATTCCCAGTCACCAAATGGATCAGAATAGCCAAGTACCCTTAGGGAAATGTGGCTGTTTGCTGGTGATTTCACCATGTTTTCAAACATTTACCTGTGAGTAGTATTGCAAAACCCTGATGAATATCTGGCTTTAATAATACAATAAGTTGCTTAGATATAGAATTTTTTTTCTTTCACCTTTAACCAAGAGTATATATCCTCAAAATTCAAAACATACTATTGGGGCAAAACTGGCCAGATGTTTGTGGACTTTCAATTCTACAGTCCATCAGTACTCAAGGTTGTTTTGGGATTTTTGTTTGTTTGTTTTTATAATTCAGCTAAGCACTTTTGATACATATATGAAAGATTCTCCTCTTAGTACTTTGTAGATGAGAAGGCTAGGCTGATTCCATGACAGACTTCAAATTGGCCATTAAGGTGACTAAGCCTAAGAACTGGGCAAGTCCAGGCAAGACCTGGCAAGAAAAAACCCCAGGCTCCAAGCTTTCACACCCTGATAATGGTTCTGGAATGCTTAGAGATAGGGTAAGATAAAGCTTATATACTCTGGACTTCCAATGTGCTTTAAATCAAGCCTGCAAGCTCACCTGGTGATCTCTTTCTCTATCTTGGTAATGGGAGACCCCAGCAAGCTGGGCTTCTTCAAAATAAAATACTCTTTGTATTTACATACCATTTGAGTTCAGATGTCATTCTTCAGTGAATCATGGACCCTTACATAGGGATTTCTATATAATTAAATTCTACAATAAGGATTGGAGAAATGGCTTATCTGTTAAAAAACAAAACAAAACAAAACCAAAAACCTGGCTGTTCTTTATGAGGACCCAATTTGATTCCCAGCACACTCATGGCATCTCAGAACCATTTATCTCTACACCAGTTGCAGGGATCTGATGCCCTCTTCTGCCTCCAAAGGAGCTATATGCACATGGAACACATATATAAATGCAGGCAAAACATTCATAAAAACAAAAATAAATAAATGGAAAGGTTCAATTCTCCTACAATAAATTATTAATTCATTTTTTATAAATTTATTAACTTAAAACATGAACTGTAATCATTAAAAAGTAAATCTGCTTTTAAGGCTTAGTATGATTTTTATAAGTGGACAAACACTTAAGAGATGGTGATTCAAATGACCGATCTTCTCAGCTAAGCTTATGTTTTTTACTATTTGGTTGGATAGGGTTCTTTTGTTTGTTTTTTTCTGTTTAACTTTAAGAAAGGCTTGCTGGATCCTTTCAGTGTATCATTTGAATGGTTGGTGAAACCAATGTAATAGAATTTTCATTTACTTATACATTATATGAATAGAACTTTACATTTAATGCCTAGTCTTATTGGAACTTGTTATGCACTCAGATATGACTGGGGAACCTTATATTTTCTGAAGGGAAACAGGGGGAGTAGATCAGGGAAAGAGGAGAGGCTGAAGGTAGGTGGTATGGGAGGAGGGAGAAAAGAGAACTGTGGTCTGGATGTAATATATGAGAGAAGAATAAGTAAAATAAAATAGAGTAGACCACATGTGAATCAGAAACATTCTTAGATATGTAACTCTCTATCCTTTAGATCAACAATAATTTTTACACATTAAAAGTATACATGTGGATTTTAGTTCTTATTCTTTTCAATTGCAGAGAAAGTGAACAAAAATTTAGTAGAGGATTTTAGTTATTTACTTTAAACTTAGTAAAATTTTAAAGCAAAATGATAAAGCCAAAACTATGTTTCATCAGTATTGTGGTAAAATTAATAAGAGGTTTCTTTTTAATCGACACTAGTTCTGGCACCATAGTGCCACATAGCATCTGTTGGATATTTTCATCTCAGGAAACAAAGCGTCTCACCCACTAAACTCCATTCCATATCACACTGCCCATGGCTACTCTGAGCCTGGCAACAATGTTTTTACCATCTCATTTCCAAGACAGGTTGCGACCATGCCAGACATACTGATCCCAATTCCATGGTGGCACAGTGTGTCCAACCACCACACACTCACTTGAACTCAATTAAATTCCCACATGAAAGAACACACAACACAATAACTTCTGATCCAATTGACAAGTTATAATAACCCACCTAGATAACATACAGTTGGCTCATCTAGATACGCGAAATCCTGTACATATCTATCCCTTAAAAATATTTATAACAACCTGTAAATGTGCAGAGAGAAATATTAGCATCCACCTCCATGTTCTCTAGGCTACTCTCTTCTCTCAAGTCTTCTCCTCTAAAACTTTTCTCCTGCCCACCCTTCCTTCTCGTCCAATGACAGACCTCATTCTATCCTGTACCTGCCTTCACCTGCGTAATGACATCATCCTACACATCAGTATAAACATGTTGTTAAAATAAATAGGGATGGCTCATGGTACTGAATATTTTCTTGGCAAAATTATATGAATTTTTAAACTTAAAACTCTAGGGCTATAACTGAGATTAAGATAACTGGTGTGGGTTTTTTTTAGCAGTTCAAAGGACTGTGGTCTTCAGAAATGCTTAGCCATATGACGTGCTATCTGGACTATTTCTCACTAAAGATTCTTCTTCTGATATATATTCTCTTTACATCCAACCCAGACAAAGTATAAGACCTTCATTAGCTTTTGTAAGCACTGTGGTGTCCATCCACAGTTGAGAAATGTGGTCTATTGTTGTAAATACTGAGGCAAAATCTCAAAGCTGTGTTTACCAGCTATGAAACACTGTATTTGGAATAGGACTCCTAACAGATGTAACATTTCTTTCCATACTCTAACTACCCTGTTCTCTGATTAAAGAGGCTTCAGATATTCTGTCATCAAACTCACAGGTTTGGGAAACTATTCAGGATACACAAGTAGTATCCTTGGAATGTTGCTAGACAGTCATAAAATGGCTCAATACAATTATATTTTTTCTTTAAATTGTCAATTAAGATGCTGACTTTAACTGAGTTCTTTTTTCAAAACTCCCAGGTTCCTTATGAGGGAGTTTGGTGCAGCAAACAGCTGATCACAAACTCACTTTATCCTTCTACAGGTCTAACCAATTGTGCAACAATATTTAATTTTATTAAACAATCCTTAAGTTAATCATTGTGTTAATTTTTTCTCATTAACTTCATCTTACAGTGTTCCCTACAGCATCGTAATAAAGAAGACCCAATGGTTGATTCTGAATTTATAGTGACTAAAGGAAAAACATCTCAGCTTTTCTGCCAAACCAATGGTCTTATATTTTGTAATCTCTACAGTGGCAAAATTCATCAATCTTGCTAACACCTACAAAAAGTTTACCAGAGTTCTTTAGATGGTTTTCTTGTCTATTATCTTCCTCTAATAAAGACAAAATTTCCTTGGCTATATTCTTTTTTTAATATTTATTTATTTTATGTGTATGAATACACTTTAGCTGTCTTCACACTCACCAAAAGAGGGCATCTGATCCCATTACAGATTATTATAAGATACCATCTCGTTGCTAGGATTTTAACTCAGGACCTTGGAAAGAATAATCAGTGCTCTTAATTGCTAAGCCATCTCTCTAGCCCTGGTATTCTTAACTAAACTTTCAGTAGGAATTGGAGTAGTACTTACCATACAGTATTTACTGTCTTACTTTCTGTATGATACAGATATTACCTCATTTGCATAGCATGCTCTAAGAATACATATTATCACCAAATTATTCTCATATGTTCCGGACCTTTGCCATCTATTGCTATTGCAGCCCCTACTTTAAAGCACTTTATCTGTTACCCTTTCTTAATCACCCCTTTGTCAGATCGAAACAGTTAAAAAAGAAACATGCTCACAAAACTCTTAAAGCAGTTTGTGTGACCTCTGTAAAGGAGTTAATGGGTTATCTAACTCATTCTTCTACTTACTACTCTTGGATATTTTTCAGAAGTAAAACAGCTGTAGTAAGATTTCTTTACATCAGCTAACCTCTCTGTCTCACCAGGCCTCAGGTAACCTTAAAGAAATCTCAGATCATCTTAATGCCTTTCAAGACCAACTTGATTCATTGGCTGTCACGGTATCCCAAAATTAAAGAGGATAAGATATCCAGACTACCTCTGAAAGATGGGATGTCTGCTCTTCTTCAGGGACAATGCTGCTTCTGCACCAATAAATACAAACTGGCTCAAGTTGTGGCCTGAAATATAGGGAAAAGTCATCAAATTCAATGACATTCAATGACAAGACTTCCACTTCAGATAGGCTTTTGTTTCCTACCACTTTGCCCCTAACCATTACTCCTTTTCCAACTATTATCCACCTATTTAAGTTTTTATTCATCTTTTAAATGTTCTAATTACTGAACCTGCCTCCCTTAAAATAACCAGATGAACCTCCCCCTTATTACTGAATAGCAATATCCCTATTTAAGTTCTCTTAGTGGTTCTTAACTTACAACAATTCCATCTGTTCCTGATATATCTGCAAGAAGGTGTTTTGGATGCTGTGGAGGAGCTTGGTCTGCAAGGAATCTTCATTCCTTTCACCCCAGTTCAGAATTCTTTTCATTAGTCCATTATTTTTTCCTGATATCTTCTACCCAGGTTCTGTAACTCCCTGTTGCTTTTCCTAGTTTCATTTGTTGCTAAATTTCTCTGGATGTGAAATTGATCACTGTTACCAGGTTAGACTGGATCTGTAAGAAGAATTTCTCCTAACATTCTTGTCCAGATTTGAACTACAACCCTTGGCTTCATACACTGCCACCCTTACTTTTACCCCCATCTCTACCTTTCAAAGTGAAACATCCTTTCATTAGCCACAATCACTTTATTTTATCCTTCTCTCTTTGATGGTGATTCTCCTATGGACTCTGTCTAACCTCTCCCCTAAATCTTTATGTATGAGAGCTGGATACTCCTCTTAAACAGAACCCACAGGTTCTTTAATGTAGCCAGTTCCACTTAGTCATCGGCTGCTGAGTCTGTTTGTTTACTAAGGTCCAGCACTCCTAGAAGGATTCTGCCTCCTCATCACCCTAACGATAGACCCATTATGAGATTATGAAAGCCAGAAGATCCTAAGAAGGTGTCACACAGACCCTAAGAAAACACAAATGCCAGCCCAGGCTACTATATCCTAGCTGGAAAAAACAAGATATTCCATGATAAAATCAGATTTACACAATGTATTTCATAAATGCAGTCCCACAAAGGATAATAGATGGAAAGCTCCAACACAGGAAAGGAAACTACACCCTAGAAAAAGCAAAAAAGTAATCTCCTTACAACAAACTCAAAAGGAGCAAGCCATACAAACATAATTATACATCTAACAACAAAAACAATGGGAAACAATAATCCCTCTTCCTTAATATCTCTTAATTTTAGTGGGCTCAATTCCACAATAATAAGACATAGACTAACAGACTGGATATGTCAAGAGGACCCAGCATTTTGCTGCACACTGGAAACACACACTTCAGTGACAAAGACAGACACTACCTCAGAGTAAAAGGCTGGAAAATGGAGCAAATGGTCCTAAGAAAAAGCAGGAGTAGCCATTCTAATATTGAATTAAATCATTTCAACCAAAAGTCATCAAAAAAGATAAGGAAAGACACTTCATATTCATCAAAGGAAACAGCTACTAAGATGAACTTTCAATCCTGAATATCTATGCTCCAAATGCAAGGGAACCAAAAGGATTTAACTGGTAGACATTTCAACCTAAAACAAAATAATATACCTTCTTCTCAGAACCTAGTGGTACTTTCTCTAAAACTGACCATATATTTGGTCACAAAATAGGCCTCAATAGACACAAGAAGTTTGAAATAATCCCATGTGTCCTATCAGATCACCATGGATTAAGACTGGTCTTCAATAACAACCAAAACAACAAAAAAGCCGTTTGGAAATTGAACAACACTATACTCAATGATAACTTGGTCAAAAAAGAAATAAAGAAACAAATTAAAGAATTTTTAGAATTCAATGAAAATGAAGGCACAATATACCCAAACTTATGGGACACAATGAAAGCAGTGCTAAGAGGAAAACTCATAGCTTTGAGTGTCTCCAAAATGAAACTGGACAGAGTATACATTAGCAGCTCCACAGCAAATCTAAAAGCACTAGAACAAAAAGAAGCAAATACACTCAAAAGGAATAGGCAACAGGAAATAATCAAACTCAGGGCTGAAATAAACCAAGTAGAAACAAAAGAGAACTATACAAAGAGTCAACAAAACCAGAAACTGGTTCTTTGAGAAAATCAACAAGATAGATAAATCCTTAGCCAGACTAACCAGAGGGCACAAAGAGTATATCCAAATTAACAAAATCAGGATCGAAAAGGGAGACATAACAACAGAATCTGAGGAAATTAAAAAAAATCAAATCCTACTACAGAAGCCTATATTCAACAAAACTTGGAAATCTGGATGAAATAGACAATTTTCTAGACAGATACCAGTTACCAAAGTAAAATGAGGATCAGATAAACCATCTAACCAGTCCTAATACTCCTAAAGAAATAGAAGCAATTGTTCAAAGTCTCCGAACCTAAAATAGCCCAGGACCACATGGACTTAGTGCAGAATTCTATCAGATGTTCATAGGAGATATCTCATCATACCAATACTATCCAAACTATTCCACAAAATAGAAACAGAATTTTACCCAACTCCTTGTATGAAGCTACAATTAGACTTATACCTCAACCACACATAGAGCCAACAAAGAAAGAGAACTTCTGACCAATTTCCTTTATGTATATCCATGCAAAAATACTCAATAAAATTGCCCAAACTAAATCTGAGAACACATCCAAATGATCATCCATCATGATCATGTAGGCTTCATCCCAGGGGTGCAGGGATGATTCAACATATGGAAATCCATTAATGTAATTCACTATATAAACAATCTCAAAAAAATAAAACCCACACATTATCATCACATTAGATGCTGAGAAAGCATTTGACAAAATTCAATACCCCTTCATGTTAAACGTCTTGGAAATATCAGGAATTCAAGTCCCATATCTAAACATAGTAAAAGCAATATTCAGCAAACCAGTAGCCAACATCAAACTAAATGGAAAGAAACTTGAAGGAATCCCACTAAAATCAGGAATTAGACAAGGCTGCTCATTCACTCCCTACCTATTAAATATAGTAATTGAAGTCCTAGCCAAAGTAATAAGACAATAAAAGGAGGTCAAATGGATACAAATTGAAAAGGAAGAAGTAAAAGAGTCACTATTTGCAGATGATATGATTGTATATTTAAGTGACCCCAAAAGTTCCACCAGAGAACTAAGCCTGATAAACTTCAGCAAAGTGACTGAATATGAAATTAATTCAAACAAATAAGTAGCCTTCCTCTACACAAAATATAAACAAGCAAGAAAGAAATTAGGTTAATGATACCCTTCACAATAGTCATAAATAATATAAAATACCTTGGTGTGACTCTAACCAAGCAAGTGAAAGATCTGTATGATAAGAACTTCAGGTCTCTGAAGTAAGAAATTGAAAAAGTTCTCAGGAGATGGAAAGATCTCCCACGCTCATGACTTGGCAGGATTAATATTATAGAAATGGCCATCTTGCCAAAAGCAGTCTACAGATTCAATGCAATCCCCATCAAAATCTCAAGTCAATTCTTCACAGAGTTAGAAAGAGAAATTTGCAAATTTATTTGGATTACCAAAAAAAAAAAAAAAAAACCCAGGATAGACAAAACTATTCTCAAAATAAGAGAACTTCAGGAGGAATCACCATCCCTGACCTCATGCACTATTGCAGAGCAATAGTGATAAAGACTGCCTGGTACTGGTACAGAAACAGGCAGATAGATTAATGGAACATAATTCAAGGTTCAAAAGTGAACCCACAGACCTATGGTCACTTGATCTTTCATAAAGGATCTAAAACCACCCAGTGGAAAAAGAGCATTTTCTTTCAGCCAGTTATGGGGACAGAGTGTTCTGCTTTCGGGCGTGTAGTTTTTCCTCTCTACAGGTCTTCAGCTGTTCCTGTGGGCCTGTGTCTTGAGTTCACCAGGCAGGTTTCTTGCAGGGGAAAAGTTGGTCCTACCTGAGGTTCCAAGGCTCAAGTTTGCTAGTGGGGTACTGCCTAAGTCCTCTCCGCTGTGGCAGCAACCGGGAAGATCTGCGCCGCTCTTTCCGGGAGCCTCCGTGCACCAGGGTTCCAGATGACGTTTGGTGTTTTCCTCTGGTGTCCAAGATGTGTGTGCAGAGTGCAGTCTCTTCTGGTTTCCCAGGCGTGTCTGCCTCTCTGAAGGTTCAGCTCTCCCTCCCACGGGATTTGGGTGCAGAGAACTGTTTATCAGGTCTGTTTCCTTCAGGTTCCAGCGGTGTCTCAGGCTCAGGGGTCCTGCCGCTCCCGGGCCCTCCCCTACGGGAACCCAGAGGCCTTATACAGTTGCCTCTTGGGCCAGGGATGTGGGCAGGGGTGGGCAGTCTTGGTGGTCTCCTCCGCTCTGCAGCCTCAGTAGTGCCCACCTGATCAGGCGGTGAGGTCTCTCTCCCACGGGGCAACGTGCACTTCTTAACTTCATCAATCTTACCTAATTTTGGTGGCTATATATATATGGGCCACATGTGGGACAGGTTCGTTCAGTCTCTGCTCTAAATTTTGCCTCCATGAGCCCTCCTATGGATATTTTTGTTCCCCCTTTTAAGAAGGAGTGAAGCATCCACATTTTGGTCATCCTTCTTGAGTTTCCTGTGGTCTGTCGATTGCATCTTGGGTAATTCAAGCTTTTGGGCTAATATCCAACTTACCAGTGAGTGCATATTATGTGTGTTTATCTGTAATTGGGCTACCTCACTCAGGATGATATTTTCTAGTTCATTCCATTTGCCTTTGAATTTCATAAAGTCATTGTTTTTGATAGCTGAGTAGTACTCCATTGTGTAGATATACCACATTTTCTATATCCATCCCTCAGTTGAAGGGCATCTGGGTTTTTTCCAGCTTCTGACTATTACAAATAAGGCTGTTATGAACATAGTGGAGCATGTGTCCTTGTTATATGTTGAAGTGTCTTTTGGGTATATGTTGTGGTTTGTCCTGGAGTTATCTGTATTTTGATGCTAATTCCACTGCCCCAAGGACAGCTGCCTAATCTCGTACTCAGGAATCAGGTGACTTCAGCAGAAACTTCTCCGCATTGAATTTGTAAAATACAGGTGAGGGGCAGGTACAGGATAGAAGGAGGCCTGTCACTGGATGAGAAGGAAGGATGGGTGGGAGAGAAGTTTGAAGGAAGAGGAGGAGATTGGAACAGAAAGGAGAGGAGAGAGGGAAGAGAAGCCTTGGCAGGACAATGGAGGCTGACGTAAAGATTCCGCTCTGTGTATTAACAGGTTGTTATTAATGTTCTCAAGGGATGGATGGTACCGGGCTTTGTATGTTTAAGTGGGCAATTGTATCTTATCAATTGGGTCAAAGATTATTGTGTTGTGTGTTCTTTTATGTGACGGTTTGAGTGTAGGAAAGTGTGTGGCAGCAGGAGACACTGGGCTGCCGAGGAGTTGGGATGTGTTTCTGCCAAGATATCTAGCAGATATCTTGGGGCACCGTGGTGCAGGACTAGCGGGGTAAAAGAAAACAATACCTTTTTTATTTTTATATTTTTACAACAACAGGTATATGTCCAGGAGTGGTATAGCTGAGTCCTCAGGTAGTGCAATGTCGAATTTTCTGAGGAAACTCCAGATTGATTTCCAGAGGGGTTGTACCAGTTTACAGTTTCCGTTTTCTTTATGGATTATATTTTCCATTAAATTTACTTTCATACATTATTGTTTTCATTATATCATTTGTCTATTCATCCCTCTTTATAAATTATGATATTTTCCTATTAACCGAACAACATTTGTGTGTGTGTGTGTGTCATGGGTATAATTATTACTATTCCTATTTTCTATGTTAAAATTTTCTGTTTGCTGGTTATTTGTTTTTCATGTTCTGTGCCAGTTGTTAATTTATAGAAACCAATATTTTGGGGGAATGATATAATATCATTCATTATTTAAAGTACATCAAAGACACACACACGTAAGTATGGAATTCACTAACTAATGGAGATACATTGAAATACTACCTTTACTTCTCTTCCTATGTTCTGATGTTTTATATTGGTTTGGTTTAGAAATTTTAACTTTTGCTTATTATTACTGTGTGTGATTTTATAATGTGTATTTGTGTGTGTTTGTGTGTGTGTTTGTGTGTGTGTGTTTGTGTGTGTGTGTGTGTGTGTGTGTGTGTGTGTGTGTGTGTGTTTGTAGGAATATGGAGGTCAGAACATTTCAGGAGTTGGTTTTGTCCTACATTTTTGTTTGTCAAAAATAGATTCCCAAAATAAAAGTAGAAGGATTGTGGATTGTTCATATATTCACACTTCTCTTTAGGCTATATTCATGTAATGGACTGTTCCCTGAGTTGAAAACTTATAGACACTTGTGAAGTATAAATGTGATATGTGTTAGCATTTAGTCTAAGCTCCACCCCACAATTACCTGGCAACAGCAGGGTAAGCCTGACTCGCTTGCCCCCTCTTCTCTCTCTTTCCTGCTCTCTTGCTCCTGTTCTTTATCCTCTCTCCCCATTCCCCTTCCCTCTCTCTCCACATGCTCATTAGAGGCCTCTTCTCTCTCTCTCTCTCTCTCTCTCTCTCTCTCTCTCTCTCTCTCTCTCTCTATCTCTATCACCCTCTCAACTCCCCTCCCTATGCCCTGAATAAACTCTATTCTCGGGGGAAGTGATGCCTTGGCATGGGCCCACAGAGGCATCCCCTTCCCCCACACCATACCGTGCCTCCACCAAATATAATCCTTCCTTTCCAATCTTTTTATAAAACAGAATATATATATATAACATCCATGTCTAAAACTCTCTTAAAACATAATAGAATAATTGTGATTTATTTTTCTGTATAAATGTAGGAATTGACCATATACAGATGCTATCCTGTTTACCAACAGTAGACATCTCTGAATTATTGATATCCTCTTCATTCACTAGGCATATGTAGGAGTTGTACTACTGCCTTGCTCTCAGGTGCGTGCTGCTTCTTCAATGAAGTTCTTTTCAGAGACTAATGATCTCTAAAACTGGAAAGTTAAATATTCTAGGGATGAATCATTACCAAATATTTTTCATGGAACAATTTACAGACAAACAAGGAGTGCTTAAAATGTCTTAATATCTGACTTAATATGTTAATTGTTAAAAGTGACAATGAGTGTAGAAAGGGGACTTAGAGAAAGGACAGTGAAAAGTAATAAAAATGGGAGGGAAATAAGATGAGGGTGATAGTACTCAGAGTGCTTCATATTATTATGAAATTGTCACTGAAGAACCATCTTTCCTGCCCCTTTTGTTTATTTTGTTTTTACATTTATCGTTTTTTGATTTAACTATGTGTATATGGGTGTTTGCCTTATTTATGTCCATGGCATGCCTGGTGGCTGAGGTGGCCAGAAGGAGGCATTCCAGTTCCTGTACTGAAGCTATGATTGTGAATCACCATGAGGGTATTGAGATTTCAACCTGGGTCATGCAGAAGAGCAGGTAGTACTCTTAACTTCTGAGTCATCTTTTCAGACACCCAGTTTGTGTGTGTGCGTGTGCATGTGCATGTGTGTGTGCATGTGTGTGTGTGTGCGTGTGTGTGTGTATGTAATCTTTACTAAGGAGAGATATGTAGAAGTTTGTTAAATAATATGGTAATTCTCTTAAAATTTATTTATTTAATATTAAATTATTATTATTATTATTATGAATGTAGTTTGATCTCATTTTTTCTCTCCATCTCCTCCTCAATCCTCTATACCTTCTTACCCAACCAACCACTCTCTCTGTCTCTCTCTCTCTCTCTCTCTCTCTCTCTCTGAAGCAAAAAAAATAAATAAAATATCAAAAACTAATAAGAAAACAAAACAAGACAAAATGATCTCAATTTTGTATTTCTCCTTCTTGTTTTCTTTAGTTTGCTGTGGGGTTTTTTTTGGAATGTTATTCAATAAACACTGTCTAAACACACTTTCTACAAAATAGATGGACTCTATTTTAAGGGCTTTAAGTTCAACACTTCTGTTTAAATTCTATGTTTTATTTTATATGTGGAGGTTTAAAATGTATATCTGAATATGACTGTAACTGCTACAATCCCTGGTTAATACTTCTTTGAAAATTATTGGTGATTCTTATACTCAGTACTAATAAGTTCTAGCTTTACAGCACAGTGGGGTATCATCTATAATATATAATAACCTATTATATGCTATATGAATAACTGTATGAAGGGATTTAAATTTTCTAATTGCAGAATAATGACAAGAATATAGATGTTTTAATTATCTTAAATTTTTATACATATACATTGTATATATATATACCAACTTATTATAATACACCCCAATGAAGATGCATTATTAAAAATTTAAAATAAAATTATATTTAACATGAGGGTAGACTTCAAAAATAAAGTAAGGATTCAGTACAAATAAAATGCCCATATAACTTGGATGATAGTTAAATACTAACTGAATGTAATTAATCTGAACTTGAAACATGCTATAAATATGACTTCAGTTATTATAGAATATTATATTAAATATTTAAATGTTATAGAATATTGTAGAATATTTGAAAACTACTTACAGAGTAGAGTGAGCATTTACTTCATAAAAGTCTGCCATTTGACTCTGTAAGAAAAAGAAACAGATAAACCAATAATGTTTTGTTTCTACGGACCGAATGTTCAACATAATGAACAATAGTATGAAACTTAAAGACATTATTTCTAAAATTAAAAAGTACTAGTTTTAAGGGGAAATAAAACATGTTAAAGGTTATACTTAGGTAAACAGCACAGAGACTGTCAGGATCTTCTTCTTTGCTCTGCAAAGGCTCTGTGCTGTTTCAGGTAAGGAGAGGCTTGCTCTCTTGGTGAGCTCTTAGAGGTTCTACAGATAGCATCATGGAAACCCAAGAAGTGTTTTGTTTTCGTTTTTATTTTGTTTGTTTTTTCAGGGAAGACTCAGTAGTATTTTAATGGAGTTAATATATAGGTAACAAACCCAGAGACTGCATTATTCTGAATCAAACTCAAGTAGTGGCAGAAGTCAGTCATTAAAGCAGGAGAAACAGGATTCTAGGATTAACAAGTTAAGGCTTTAAATGAACAAGTTATAGCCTTAAAAGCATAAAGCTCTCTTATGTTCAAATAATATTCATTTGATTATTTATTTACTTACTTGTTTTCTTTATGGTTTAGTCACTACAACATAATTTCCAGCTTCACTGAGGTAGGTAGCTCACCACATCTACAACCAAAGCTGCCTCTAAACTGAAATTCAGTTACTGAGTCAGCCCTAGCCTCAGCATTCTTATCAGCACCAGGGGCCACAGCACTCATTATGTAGGTGTCTCTGCCTGACCTGCCCCTCTTGTGAATCTTTTTTCATTGGATATTTTCTTTATTTACATTTCAAATGTTATCACCTTTCCTGGTTTCCCCTCCAGAAACACCCTATCCCATACTCCTCCCCTTGCTTCTATGAGGGTGCTCCCCCACCCACCAACCCACTCCTTCCCACCTCCCTGCCCTGGTATTCACCTATACTGGGGCTTCAAGTCTTCACAGAACCAAGGGCCTCTCCTCCCATTGATGCCCAACAAGGCCATCCTCTGCTACATATGCAGTTTAGCCATGAATCCCTCCATGTGTATTCTTTGGTTGGTAGTTTAGTCCCTGGGAGCTCTTGGGGAGGGGGGTCTGGTTGGTTGATATTGTTCTTCTCCTATGGGTTGAAAACCCCTTCAGCTCCTTCAGTCCTTTCTCTAACTCCTCTATTGGGGATCCCTTTTTGAGTTCAATGGTTGACTGTGAGCATCCTCCTCTGTATTTGTCCGAATCTGGCAGAGCCTCTTAGGAGACAGCTATATCAGGCTCCTGTCAGCATGCACTTCTTAGCATCTGCAATAGTGTCTGGTTGGCGACTGCATATGGGAAGGATCTCCAGGTGTCATCTCTGGATGACCTTTCCTTCAGTTCCCTAAAGAAGCTTCACTTTCAAATTGAAAACTTCTGTAGGAGTGGTTAACTTGTTAGAACAACAATGATTATGGGGAATTTAACTATATTGGCTGTCTTTAGCCCCTAAATTAGCCATTCTTCCCCAACTTCTTATTATACCTGAGATCATGTGACTGACAGATAAAATGTTTGAAGTATATTTATTTAATAAGGTGAAGTTCCTACCAACTAAAGGGTAAAGTCATAGCATCTGAAGCCCATAGCTAAGTTTTTTCTGCTTTGCTCTAACCACTGCTTACTTGACATTTCTACCTATATATCTGAAAACTGCCAGGATTTCTTTGTTATATTATTATAAAAACTTCATAAATTTACTTCTGCATTAGAACATAGAATTTGGGGTAACCTAAGACATGGTCAATCATATTTGGTGCCAGAATAAACTATCTCTTAATCTTTGTGTGGTGAGTGCTGTGTTTTCATTCCAACATATCTATGCATTATGTCTCAGAGAAACAATTTCTCACCAAGGCTAGGCAAAACTTAATTTGTGAGTGCCTTTCTACTCTCTACTTCTAGCAACATTACAGCAATTGCTTTAACCAAAGAGTTGTATCATTTTCTCATGCTTTTAGAATTTTAGATGTCAGTTAGAACTAGTTATTATTAATGTACAGGGGATATCAAATTCACTGAATAATATGCAATATAAGCAAATAAATTAAAGGTATATAAGTGGGATACCTCTAGAAAAGGTCTGGACATTCATAAATATTCTATAACGTCAGATCGATGGAAGGTAATCAGAGAGTGATGTTGGGTCATTTCTTATGAAATCTTGAAGTACTATGAAGTGGGTCAAGGATCCAAATAAAAACAGCTTAGGCTTTCTTTCCTAATTGCAGGTCTATGATATTTTTTAAAAGTCTGATATTGTTCTTGAGAATTCCACCAAAATAAATAACATCTTTCTGAGTTGTTTATGACATCAGTATGTTTGTAAAAAAAAGTGAGTACTTTCTGTAACATACATTATAAATAATCATGCTCATTGCATGAATTATTTTGTGATGTTATCACTGTCTTAAATATTTGATTTAATGTACTGAACACTCATTTAGAACAAGAGCGATGTGTAATTTTCTTTTTCATTCATACAGTCTGCATAATGACTTGGCATCACACATGCTTAATATGAAATTCTGAAATAAATTATTGTGACAAATTTTATAGCCTCAAAACAAGATGGAAAACAAATCTAACATAGGAACCAACATTTTTAACAGGAATACTGGGCTTTGAGAAAGTTTGTCATGTTGGGTTAAGCACAGAATTGAACTTTTTTGAGTATAGTTTGGTGCAGAACACATGGCTTCCCCCTTATGGCTGGGTGTCTGGTGTGAAGGTTTTAAAACTATTTTTTCTTGAGTTCTATTGATTTCATGACAAAAAAGTTAAGTATGAAGGAGGAGAAAAGGTCTTCCATATGTGTACCATTGGTTGAAATCTAGAAACACTGTCTGTCAAAGAATAGAAACAAAGTTAATAAAAAAGAATCAGCTGTTTCTTGGGAAAAAATCCCTGTAAAATGTATTTGGAGTCAGATTCAAGTCACTGTATAGTAAAACTACTGGTAGCATGCACTTAAAATTTACATCTAAAATATAATTATAAATATCATCAATTTCTAATTCTAATATAGACATGGAAAAATAAATATATTAAAGAGGAAAACCCACAACTGTCAGAAACTTTGGTAGAGCAAGGCTTGTCTTGTATACGAAAGGAATCTAGCCAAGCCACAATATAGAAATGACCCAGCAGGAACTGTAGACACAGAAATAGCCTAGAGGAAAAGAAAAGCAGTATAAACAAAAGAAAACACAGACAAACAAAAGCAGAGGGAAGATCATATGTGATGTATCTAAAGACAATTTTGCTAGTTTAATCTCTATTTTTAAATGCAATTTTGGATTAGTTGTTTTGATAAATTAAGAGTCACAATTGTGGGTTGGGGATTTAGCTCAATGGTAGAGCGCTTGCCTAGCAAGCGCCGAGGCCCTGGGTTCGGTTCCCAGCTCTGGAAAAAAAAAAAGAGTCACAATTATTATGTTAGTTTTGTCTTTTGTAGTCATTTTCTTCCAGACTGAATCATTCCACCTTACAGGGAAGCTCCTTAAGACTGAAAGTAAACATTGTAAAATACATTAAAAAAAGCTCTTCAAATTATCAGACAGATTCACTAGGGTTCTCTTTCACCCAGAGTATTTAAGCAGCAAACACTGGTGAGAATCATTGCCAGAAAAGCCAAGCTGCAAGAATATTCTATGAGGAGTCAAGAAGCCTGAAAGAAGCAGAGACCAGCTGAACTGTCTGGAAGAAGGTTAAGCTAACTGAGCCATCTGGAAAGGTCACTACAAATGGTTGAACTGCCTGAAGGCTGCTTAGTGTGCTGTTCTCAACTTTTGTGACTTTTTGATGGCTTTTGTGATCCAGCTGTCTTTGAGCCATTTCTGCTCCTGTAAGTAACTCCTCATCTATAGTCCTTGAAGTTGTCTCCTCAGAAGAAAGGTCTCTGCTGCTTGGGAAAAATTTCTTTGATGTCTTCCTCCACCATTGTTATCATCTTCCTCTCCATGATGTTCCTCTACTCATCTCTATGATGTCCATTTAATTCACTCAAGCCAACACCACTGCATTTTGTTTGCTTGTTGTCTGTTTTGAGTCAAGGTTTCAAGTAACCCAAACTTGCCTCCAATTCACTGTGTAACTGAGGATCATAAATTGTTCTTGCCTCCATCTTCTAAGTACTGTTATTACTGTCATTTTCTACCACCCCAGCTGCTTCTTCTCCCTTTTAAAACCTCTTCTGAGTTTGTTCCATACCTTGAGCTTGCATGTGTTTACCTCTTGCTTGGCCTACTTTTACTTCTTTATCAACTTATGTAACCCTCTTCCTCCATTTTTTTTCTAATTTGGCTTCAGGAGTCAAATGCCTCTATTTCCTTACTTCACAGATAATTAATTAAGCCACATTCTTAATTGATTACTGAGTATGATGTAGCAGAGAAGAAGATATAACACCGTTCATACGTATATACATCTAGACATAAAATTGGTTCAATCATGACAGTAGCTTTTCAAACTACTAATGTTTCTGGTGATATTATAGTCTTTATTTTTATGTTATTTGAATATAGTTAGAGTTTTCCTTGCTAGAAAGATGGCTCATCGGAAAAACAAACAAACACACTGTGGATACACGAGTTCAGATGGAGAGAACTCATATTCAGAACATAGGCTAGTAGCACAGGCTTGTAATCTGAGCACTGACAAAGCAGAGTCAGCATAGTTCAAACTGTGTACTCCAGACTTGGTGAAAGAACATCTCCAAAATTATGTGGAAAATGACTGAGGGTGACACTGACCTGTGATCTACACACACACACACACACACACACACACACACACACACACACACACACACACACGAGAGGGAGAGAGAGAGAGAGAGAGAGAGAGAGAGAGAGAGAAATGGAGGGGGAGAGGGGAAGAGGGAAAGAGGGAGAGAGGGAGAGGAGATAGCATCTACTCAGGAATTGTACAGCAGATGAGGCAAGCTAAATGGATTTTCATGCCTAGCACCCACATTTAAAGCCTCTGATAATAGCACAGATTGTAATACTGTAGATGCTTCTGGAAACCTCTCAGAATTATAGAAGTCCTAGTAAATTGTAGGAGTCAAGGTGCTTAGGAAGCATAATTTACAGTGCTGTTTAATAGGTTCTTCAGTTTCCATCTGTTTCTCAGAAAAATACTCTCTCTGTCCTTAGAAACATCATTTCAACGTCCAATATTTTGTCAGATGTCAAGGTAGACTAAATAATGTCTCAATATGTATCCTGTGTTTTCTTAGTTTTCAGATATGTCCCTTTCAATATATATCAGGGAGAAGCATAATTTCAACATAGAAGACAGTGGTTAAGAAAAACTGACAAATTCCCACCTCTGAAACAAAGAAACAAAAGGGGTCACTTACAATCCTTTCGATGCTAAATTTTAGACAAACTAAAACCAAAGAGACATGAAAATGTTTTTTAAATGACTTCTGGTAATGACCTTCGATCTCATTCTGAGTCTCATTAAACGGGTTAAAGATTGAAACCTTTTGTAAAGCCAGAGGTTCTGAAAGGCACCATTACGTCACCACATACATATTACTGCAGTGGGGACCTCTCTCGCTTCTGTTCCACTTTCCATTGATAATTAATTTGTTCCTTTATGAGTGTGAGTGTATAATTACTGATATTATGGGAATATTTGCGATGGTATTAGAGTCACATGGCAGTTTCTGACTTTCAGCTGAGGCACACATTCAAATGTGATAGCATGTCACCTTGTAATAGCTACACTGTCCACCTCCTAGTGTCTTAGCTAGTGCTCTGCAGTACAGACCATGGGCAGTAGTATCTGTGCCTCCCAGATTCATTCTTGCCCAGCCCTATCTTGTTTCACTTTCTGATATTTCCTGCTAATGTTGGGACAACCAGTACAAAAACAAATCAAAGCATGTACTAATACAACTTTTGTCAGGGAATAGGGATAGCCAAAACGTCCATCTTTGCCACTTTGTTCTTGATATTTTTATATGCCTTATTGTCTACTTATTATTGCAATAGTAGAATGAAAGTGGGGTTGGGGATTTAGCTCAGTGGTAGAGCGCTTGCCTAGGAAGTGCAAGGCCCTGGGTTCGGTCCCCAGCTCCAAAAAAAAAAGAACCAAAAAAAAAAAAAAGAATGAAAGTACAATTTCAGATTAATTTGGAGAGTTGAACTTGTATGAAATGACTCGTCCAACATCTAATTGTGTCTATCATTCCACCCAGTATATGAGCTCCTTAATATTTCCCTGCTATTCTCAGCACAGAATATCACCAAGACAAGTGCAGATGACCTCTTCTACATGGCTCTTGTAATCTAGATGACCTCAGATGATTGGTAAGGGGAGACTGCAGGAAAGGATTCTTCTCTGTCTCCTTTTACTTTCTGGTCTGGTTTCAAACCACTTTTCTTGTATGATGTGAAAAGGTCCAGGGATGAGGGGCATGTTTAACTCCACAAATAGAGCCTATTTATATTGTTACTATTTTGTGAAAAAAAATTCTTATTTACTATGATTTGATGGTTATACTTGTATAAAGCAAATTTAAACAAGATTGGACACAAACAAAGTGGTTGACTATAGACTTTTAAGGCAAATTTAATGTTTCAGTTTAAAAGCCAGATTCAGAAACTATAAAAACAAATAAAATTTATACTTCCATATCTGAGGCCCAGAGGACTGGGAATATAGGTAACAAGTCATGGGTAAGAATGACAAATTTGAAATAAAGATGTAAAAATAATAAGCCCCTATGTTGTGAAATAAGAGTAATATGGGATATAAAATGTGTAGGTAAACAGACAGTTGGCTGTATATGAAATACATAGTGGTAGTGATAGTATGGAGTTGGCTTATGTTATCTTTATTTCATCATGTGCTTTTTTATTCAGAGTTGTAGTGCTCATGAATGAATTATGTGCTTTTTAATTGGTGCCTAGAATACTCCACCACATAATAAGTTTTCTATAAACATTTAATTGAACCTTTATTCAGTGTCTAATGCAGAAGCACTCAAAACTTAAGCATTTGTGTGTGGATAATTTTTATAAAAAGGGCATTAAATTATAGTAGAAAGAACAGAGTGTTTTAACATTGGTAAACACATGTGTGTACTTTTGAAGGTTATTTTTAAAAGCCCATTATCATTCTCTTTAAGAGGGCAGGAAATTCTGAATGCATTTAGCCTCATTGCTCTTCCAAATGAAAACAGATTTTTTAAAAAATCAACAAAAAATATAAGCAAAAACAAATGATCCCAGACTTCTATTTTCCACAATGAAAATAAGAAATTGACATTTGGCTGGAATCTATAGGGAAGTGAGTTCTAGATATCACTTATTTTTTTAGGTGGAAAAAGGTCCTTACAATATGTTTTCTTATAAAATACTAGGAAAGAGAGGAGTCACATTGAGATGGAAAATGTTATGAGATGCTGGTGAGATAGAAATGAACTGAACTGTGTATTCAGGAAGGGTTCTGACACAAAAAGTAAACTAAATGCAGGAAAAAAATATGAAACGAGCAGTATCACCACAACCATGTTTATATTGTGTAGGCAGGGTTCCATATTTCCAATTAATTAATTTCTTAATTAATCCTTGATATATCAAAATTAGTGCCTATCACCAACATGAAAGGCTACCTCAGTGTGAAAATCAAGATACATTTTAATATAGTTGACTTTAGGTTGTCACAAAAGTCTTCAAGCCATTGTTATTGAATGTCAAGTGTTAAGCACGAAACAAGATTTCATAGTAAATCACTTTCCACTTCATACAGCATATTCCAACACTCAAACAGTACAGACTTGGGAGTACTTTGGACTTTTATTATAGAGATCCCTTCACCTATCATTGTACTACTATATCTCATAGAGACTATGTAGTTATATTTTTAGAACTAGTAGTTTAAATAATGAATATGCCTCAGAAATATCTTAACAGTTCAGTTTTATTCAGGTCTATTGTTGATTGCCACACTTAGTTATCCAGCAGTAGTAGACTCATTTTTTTCTCATCATTGTTTAAATGCAAATGACTGCCTCTCCCATGCCTTTGCTATTACAGATGAGGCGATTCAAAAGCATGCAACCGTCATGACTGATTATCAGTCTTGTGTTAGGCATTGCACTGGTCTCACACAAGTTTCAAACTAGTTCTAAAGTTCTGTGCATGACTGACATAACAAAGGTTACCTATAGATCTATTATGATTTTAGGCCTTGAGATGTGAAATTTAACCTGGATTACCTGGATGAACCCTATTTAATCATCATTTGCTAAAAGCACAGAACCCTCCCGAAGATACCTGTAGAAGTGTAAGGTTAAAAAATTGAAGTCAACCATTTGTTGATTTTGAGGATGGAGGACAAAATACACAAAAGAGATGCTGAAATTTTAGAGGCTGGGACTATTTCTCAGATCAGGGAAAAACAGAGCAAGAATCTCATTCCTATAGCCTGTAACTTTGAATCCCACAAAAATCATGGTCAAGCCAAAGTAAGCTAAATATCCTTGAGTCCCCTAGAAAGAAGCAGAAGGGTGTTAACCTCTGGATTTGGGTGACATTTTAGACCTTCTGATATACAGAACTGGAAAATAATGAATTTATCTTGCTTTAAGCTATTGTAATGATGATGGTGATTTGTTATTTCAGAACTGAGAACCTGGACTAACTATAAATCTGTGACTAGAAATTGGAATGTAAATGCTGCCCCAGAAATCCTACTGTCTACTCCAGCACTTTTTATGTAATTACAAGTGTTTAATGGCTTCTCTACTCTCAAAATTATATACCTTCTCTTCCATATTCATACACATCCCGTAATATCATGGCCTCTTACTTTGAGAAAAGAGAGGCATTCAAAAACAGCAGTTTTCTTGTAGCACCCACCTACATTCCTGGATGAAGCCAATCTCTGGGATTGAACAATGTGTTTCTGTTTATCGGAAATTCAATTCTTAACAAGGCAAATTGTCCTCATTATTTTACTTTCTATTTTCTCAGTTTCACCTGAACTTCTTATTGTTGAACTTGTACAAGTGTGTGTGTGGTAGAGTTGTACATATGACTTATGTGAGTCCCGAGTGACAAAGAATGTTTTCATTGTCTTCCTATCATAAGTAAGTCTGGCCAGCAAATTTTCATTTCAATGGAAACAACTCCCCTGGAATACATGAGTTTGGAATCCATGGTCTCATTTGTTCCTTGATTTTTCTCAACCAGGTCTCCTTTCTATATGTCTCCAGTTTTTCTTTTTGAAAAGCAGATAAGATACAGAAGCTAAGGGTGCTCAGTGCAAACCGAGAGGATATAAACTGCAGTGTGTTGCTCACTTCCGAGCTTATTTGTCATTTAACTATCCCTTATTTGAGCATTTTTGGCAATAAATACTTGGGGAATGACAATATCACACCAGGTTATATAATTTATAGTCATCATGTATTCTTTGGAATACATAGAACTTATATATGAATCCTATGCATAGGTCTATTCACATTTAATAGTTTGGAAACAGTTTGCAATCATTATTACTACAGATGTTTTTTAGCAGTTAGACATTTCTTTTTGAGGCAGGATCATACTCTGATGCCCACACCCACTTCCAGCTTATCACCGGCCTTGTATCTGAGCTTCTGAAGAGCTGGAGTTTCAGGTTGTCCTCCAAATCTTTAATGTTTGTTTGGGCTTTCTATATATAACTGCCTGGTTTAGTATTTCTTTCCAAGCTTTAAGCCTTTCCCTAGGACTTCTACGACAAAATTTCCCAAGCTTTAATGACTAACAGTTATCTCAGGGTTAATCAACAATCTCCCCACAACTGTTTCCCAACGTTCTCAAACTAAACTTAGTTTAATGGCAAATCAAATTTGTTATATCTTTCCAAACCCAAGCTTGGTTTTCTGGTAAGTTTGGACATTTTGCGAATCGGAGAAATGATCTTTTCTCATCCTTTAATAGTGAATATTTTAATGAAGTCACTATCATTTCTACATAGGATAAAGATTTCATTATTATTATTACTATTATATTATTATTATTATTGATGTTGTTGTTATTTAATCTTTTTTGCAGTCCAGTCATTATCACCTTTCCAGTCTGAGTTCTCCATTCCAAACCACTTCCCCCATCTCCAAGAGGGTGTCCCCACCCCCCCTCACCCTGACCCCACCAGACTTCCCCACTCTCTGGGGCCTGATGTTTCTCCAGTGTTAGGTCCAGCTTCTCTCACGAGGCCATACCAGGCAGTCCTCTGCTGCATGTGTCAAGAGCCTTATATCAGCTGGTGTACGTTGCCTGGTTGGTGGCTCAGTGTCTGAGAGAGCTCAGGGATTCAGACTGTTTGAGACTGCTGGTCTTTTTACGGAGTCTCCCTCCTCCTCGGCTTCTTCCAGCTTTTTCCTTTAATGCTATTAAGTGTACTTATACTAACTGTAAACTTCGAGATTTATGTGTATTTTATGTATCAATATAAGGTGAAACACTCCTTCCTGGAGTAGGGAAGTCAATCTTCTAATACTCTGAACCTCAGAAATCTCCAAAACTACCAGATTCACAAGGCCCTTCCCCAAGGTTAAAGCAATTCCAAGGAAAGTGAATACTCTCTTCAGTGAACTTCTACTTGTTCATGGAACTCCACTGATACACTTTTTTTGTTTTATCACCTATGCCGCAGAGGCCTTTTATATGATTTAGGTTTTTACATCCCTAATAGTAACCTCTTATTATGCTTTTATATATAATCTCAATGAACTGTTCACGATCCTATACTTGGGTGAGTTGAACAATTGGTTTGCTTTCTATTCGTTATCTACAGTAAATAGATGTTTCCTTACAAGCCCACAAAAAAAGTCACACAACATGCTACAATGGTATCATAATTAAAAATTAAGGAAAAATTTAAGTCAAATATCTTGGTAGTTAGTAAGCTATTTATTTAATGGCAAATTTATTTTGAAAATTGTAATTAGAATGAAAACATTGCTGTGAAGTTTTTCTCTTTTAAAGACAGATAATAGATGTTTATGCATTAAAACAAATTTTATAAGATTTGGTTATGTTTGGTGTTTCTATACCCAAGAAACTGCAGTTGCAGTGAATAAGACATCCCATCCCTCATAGTGACTTCCGTCTACTCATTTAGAAGACGTTTTCTTCCCACTATGGTCTTCTTAGGCAGTGGCTGGTCATTCACCCTACTCTTTGAATAAACCTTCTTCTGCTGAACCAAACATGAATTCTGCAGTTGTTAGGTATGCTTTATAAACCACTATCACACGTAAATAGTTGTTTTATAACATAAATTTTAATTAAGTTCTCAATTGGGAGAGATATGCTGAAGTAATGTGCCATTGTAGCGCTGTAATGTAACCTTCATTGTAAAATTCTGCCCATTTTTATTTCACCATTTTGAAGTTTTGTACCTATAGACATATCTATACATTGTATGGTTATATAACAACTTCTCGTTTTGCCATCATGGAATAAGCCTTTTTTATCTTAGGTGAAATACTTCATCCTCTAATCTCTTTTACAAATGGTAATGTAGTTTTCCCAATAGCTCTGACCTTACTCTTTTTTATATGTGACATTTTTCTTCAACCATTTACTTCCAAACCATCTGACTTTATTTAATGTTTCTTTCTTGTAGACAGCTTATATTAGACACAATTCTTATTTGTTATATCATTACGGTTTCTATAAACTCTAGAAATAAGAATGGACAAAATGACCTTTCATAGTTAATACTTAGAATTAGTTACCAGTTTAGTAAATTATATAACATATCACCCATCTTCTAGATCCCCCCTACTGATGTTGATACTTGTTACTTGCATTATATAGATACATATCGAAAGGCCTATCAAGCAACATTGTAATATAATATTTACTATTAAATCTTCTCTATATTTTCCTTCTTTTGAGACAGGATTTCTCTGTGTAGCCCTGGGTGTCCTGGAACTTGCTCTGTAAGCAAGACTGGCCTCAAGCCCTGAAATCTGCCTTCTGGATTAAAGTATGTATCACAACCAGTAAATTTTCAAGAAATAAAAAGAAAAATAGCTTTCTTCAAGCAGAAATTATTAATATATTTTATTCCTCCATTTTAAAATTTCTATCTGACATCTTGCTTATCCTTGAGATAAACTAATTTCTTCAACGTAGTGCTTGCCTTTCATTTAGGTTTGCTGGCCAGCCAGCCCACTCAATCTTACTGTATTTGTATCCTTTCTACCTCTCCAGTATTCTGATACAAATGTATATGACCATACCTGTCTTTTATTGTAGGTTCCAAGGATTCGAATTCAAGTTTTCGTGTTTATGCAGCAAATACCCTCACATACTGAGCAATATCCTTAGTCTCAGGACATGGAATTTCTTTGGAAGGTTTGTCCATAAGTACTCTCCTGATATTGAAGATATGGGATCTATCCTAGGACACTATAAAAAGAGAAAAAATACTAACACAAACTCACCCAAATCCACCTCTTAGTAATCTGTTCTTATTAACAAAAAATCTCTTGGAAATTGACATTTTAAAAAATATTTTGTCTAGTGTATTTAATTTTCATTAACAAGGTACATACAGTAGTAGATAAGCCACTGTGTCATAACTGCCTTGAAACACTTTATAAGATGATGAAATAGAAACAAGAAGTCAGCTACTAAGAAAAGGAATGAGAAGCCCACTATCTGTAATCAACCATTGCTTCCTAGCACATTCCTCTGACTTCTTTTCACTTTTCACATACCATTGTCTGCTTTATACAGTGAGTTTTCCCCTATCCTCAATGGTCTTAACTGAAACCCATGATACAGAGATATCACATGGGTCTTGTACAGACAGGGAAAACTAATAACTTAAACAACTAAACAGCTAGGAATGTACTGAGGATGCATAGAGTATAGACATTTCTTTGTCATCATTGCTTCCTCAAATTTTAGAAGGGTACTATCTTTCATCTCTCAAAACAGCTAGTGAATTTAATTATAAATGTGTTTCTGGAACTTGATGAATTTTCTCTTATGTGGATTATGTTTGCACAGCTTTCTCTCTCCCCTCTTCAATTTCATGCCATTTACCTTTTTGCCACATAAAATACCACACTCAAAAAGGAGAAATGCTTAATTAGATGGGTAAAATTGGGATGGCTTGGAGGAAATTTTACCTCCTGCTCCTTGGAATACACATTAATTGGTTTTTCCATTCTCATGAACTGTCAATTACTGGACTCTCAGTTATTTTTAAATGGCTTTGTCATGAAACCTTTATTGGCTTTCATTTTTACCAGTGACTGACAAGTCTGGCCTCGTCTTATGTTATATAAACAGCCTACACTCAAGTGAACTTTTCAATATACTAGCTACAATTTTCTTATGAAAATTTCTACTCCCAAACCACTATCTAATTTTAACCTTAGCAGGAATTCATTTAAACTCATCCTTAACTTCATATTCAGTCATATACTATGTTCAAATATTTCAACTTTAATTACTTCTCAAATGTAATAATAATTTCTTATCTCCCTATAACCACTTGGACAAACTATTTTAAAGAATACTGTCTGAAGGCAGAAGTCATTTACAAAATAAATTATATTTTGATGGACAAAGTAAATTCTACCATAGTCAAGGGATAGTTACATACTATAACCGTGTTCTCAGTTTAAAAGAAGTCTGTGTTAGCAATTTCCCAATACTGATATCCATGTCCATAAAATAGAAGAGTGATACATTAATTTGTATATTTCTGAAAGGGTGGTGTCTAGAAAGTCTTCTATTTAGATTCCAAAAGTGCCTATGAATATCTTCCCTAGCTATGGCAATGAAAATCAACTGGAGCATAGTAACAGATTGGTGCTGGGTACTTGGTGCTATTTTAGACACAAATACTTGCCTATGTCTGTAGTGAATTTTTACTTAAGTTCTTGGCAGTTACACTGAGACATTGCGTGAGTTTACATAGAAAGAGTATGGTCTTGGATATCATGTCTGATAAGATAGACCCTGAGATGATGAACATACACATGTGAATATGTGTTTTTAAACTAGAGAGGGCTCATGGTAACAGTACCACAAATTCATCACACGAAGGGATGCAACATATGAGAGAGTTAGTTTATACTGGACTGCCAAAGTTGACTTTTATTTTATTTGCTTGCTTACCTTAATATTCATACATTTTATGGACAGTTATTTGTAGACTTAGATGTTTTCAAAACCTACTTTATTTGGGATTCTTAAACATTTCAACCTACCTTCTAACTCACTGACCAGAGGTAGGGGGAAAAGAAGGTAAATAGGAAAAGAGTGTTGTGAACCTATTTAGAACTAGTTCCTTGGGGTGACTCCACTCTTTATTGTCAGGGTACCAGCAGTCAAATTCAATAATAAACATGAAACACAAATCAGTAGCAGTAATACAGTTGAGCAGAAACATCAAGACTCCCCCAAATCAGCAGGACTCAGTAGAAGCTGCCAGAATCAACCAGAATACCACAAGAAGTTCTTTGGCACATTTTTCTCTATAAAGTGAAGACCACCAAAGACCGCCAAAACCAGTGAAAACCAATGAAACGTTGCATGGTATAACAATGGAACAGCATCCTCTCATTGCTTGTGGGATTCCATCTATATTCTTTCTAAATATTACATGTCCTCTCATGTGTCCATTTTCAGCATGATGTCTTTCTTAAGACATCTTCCAGAAAAACATCACATGCCATTACTGAGTTGTTAAAGAAAGAAAAAAGTTTCCTCGTAGGTTATTTTAGCATATGTTATTTAGAATAAGCTCTTATTATCCTATTCACTGATAATGAAAGTTTTATTTTAACTTTTAAATCCATGGGAGAGAAAGAGGAAAGATTGTAGAAGAGCAGATGGAGGACACCAGGAGGGCATAGCACACTGAATCAACTAAGTAGTAATCATAGGGGCTCACAAAGACGGAAAGGTCAAACACAGGCCTGGATGGGTCTGCCCCCTGTCCTCTGTTTATGCCGTGGCTTTTAGGTTGGTGTTTTTGTGGGACTTCTAACACTGGAAATGGGGTTGACTCTGACTCTTTTTACTGCTTTTGGAACTTTTTTTACTCTTATTGGTTTGCCTTGTCCAGACTCATTATAAGAGATTTTGTCTTGTCTTATTGTATCTTGAATTGTCATGTTTTGGTTGTCTCTCAGGGGTCTCTTCTTTTCCGAAGGGAGGGAAGAGGAGTAGATCTAGAGGAGAAGTGAGGAGGATCTGGTAGGAGTGGAGAAAAGGGAAATATAGTTGAGATGTACTGTATGAAAGAACATTCTATTTTCAGTAGAAATAAACATTAAAAAATAAAAATATTCAGAGAATCACTATTATGGTATGATTTTGTTTTATATTCTCATTATTTGAAAGAAAGTAATATTTGTTTTCTTTTCTCTCTTGCTATGCTTACTTTTCTAAACTATCCATCACTTGCATCCGAATATGTCTTGTAATATTTTTAAAATCAGACAACTTCTGTTTAATGCACAGATATTGAATGCACAATAAGTCCTGGTCCTTTGATTGATAATCTCTTGCATGACTTGGCTCTATGCCCCTTTATTCATGTCATCTCACTTCCTCTCATACACTGCCAGAGGAAGTGTGATCAGTTTTAGCAGAGAAAACAATTTGGCTGGATATATTAAAAGCAAAAAGCATAAAATAATTTTAGCATATCTTCTTATTTACAAACATAAATAGGAGTAACTGATCTGATAATAAAGGATATTTAATGCATGAGTAATTTAGCTCAGTAAAAATCAATTAATGGAACAAAATATATCCTTAAAATAATTAATTATTCCCCAGTTTAGGTACAAAAGCAACATAGAAATTATTCTATGAAAATCATTGTGGCCAACTCTAAAATGTATTTGGAGTTGATTTGGAAATGTATTTATATGGATATCCAAACGGGATTGCCAAGAAAAAAAATTGTATGTAAATCAGTAAAATGGAATTACAATATTATGCTGAGAAAATGTTTCTCTGGCTTAACATTTCCAATGTGATTATCTTTTCTCTATTTCCTAAGACCTTCCTGCCAGCAACACAACATCTATGCTAGTGCAGACAGTGCTATTTATTCTAGTGTCAGTTGTCTCAACCTAGCACTAATAAAATAATGCTTACACCTTGAGACTCAGTGGCCAAAAGGAAACAAAATGAAGAAAATATAGAGAAAGACATAGTATCAATAGAGAAATCTAAGAAACAACCTAAATAAGCAAAGGAACCATGGTTGAGTAACAAAGGTTTCTAGTAAATCAAGGTGTGATGTAGTTAAAAAATATTGCTGGGGTTGGGGATTTAGCTCAGTGGTAGAGCGCTTGCCTAGGAAGCGCAAGGCCATGGGTTTGGTCCCCAGCTCCAAAAAAAAGAACCAAAAAAAATATTGCTTATTAAGGAAGTCTATATCATCATTTAGATTATCACTGAATGAGGATTATCACTTATCCTTGAGCCAAATGCGACTTAATTTAATGTCACTGTCCATTTTGGGTTCCTGTAACAGGAATTCATGAACTATAGAAGTCTATTTGTTTCATATTTTGGAAAAAATAGAGGTTAAAGGGGTCTACCTTTTGGGGTATTTCTTGCTGTATTATCTCATAGCCAAAGATAAAGAGGCAATGTATCAGAGAGAGAAAGAGAGGGAGAGAGGAAGCAGAAGGAGAGGAAGATGAGAGAGAGGAGAGAAGACAAGCATATTACTTTGATGTTAAATCCATATTGTCATAATGACCCTTTGATGTTTTGAGAGTGAAATTATGATAATGAACCCCCTTTAACAAGTATAACCCCAGCCACCCCATCGCCTAATCACCTCTGTGAAGTTCTACCTGTCATAAGGTTGCATTCCCAATTAAATGGGACAATTAAATTCTCAACTAAAGAACCTTGAGGCATGAATCCAAACTAGAGCATGTGAACAATCACTAAAATATAAATTAAATCTGCTGTATGGTTTAGATTACCATTGGATGAGGGTAAAATATGCCCAGGTATATTTTAATTTACATATTAGCCATATTAATAGTATACTTGATATTTTCCTTAAATCTGAAATATGTGTTACATATTTTCATTTTTCCAATACTTCTTTCCAATGGGAGTAAAACCCCAAATTTGATGATTTGTGTAGCAACAGGCTCCATTTTAGTATTAAATTAGAGTTTTGAAGATTACCATAGCAGTCCTAAGGGATAAAAAAAGGGCAGAGGGATGAAAGAGGCGTATTTTATGTGCATTCAACATTGTATTTAGAAAGACAGGTTAGAATTTTGGCTCAGAAAGACAGGCTGATTTCTGCAAAAGAGTTCCCTGTCAGCTCTGCTTGGAGGCTGTGAAGGGATTCAAGAAATATTTGTTCTGACAGTTGTCTGAGACTTCAGCTGATTTTTTTAAGCCAGGAAAGTTTAACACTCTCTGGGTGTTTCAGAAGTCAGCCTGTCTGAAATTAAAGATCTTATGTTCTTCCCCAGGACCTTAACTGGGGTGAAGTTTCTATTTAATTAGAGATAGCATTGTATACTCACATGTTTTGAATAGCAAACTGTAATGCATCATAAAATAAACTAAGCATGACTATATATCACTAACTTCCGTTTTGAAACTAGTTTTATTTATTTCACTCTAATATTTGTTTTAGGATGTCTGCTTCTTAAAATAGAAATACACAGAAGAAAATAGTGTTAATATGTGGGAAACAAATCAAATAGATGATGTGTTTAAGGGAAATGTAACCAGTGAATCCCTGGGAAATAATTGTGATCAGCAATGTGAGCTTGAGATTTAGGTTTTGGGAATTTTGACCTGGATGAACTATAGTGGTTTCTTTCAAGAGAAGTGAATGTTAGTTGACTCAATTTTCACTATAGGATTTTGAAATGCTTTGAACCATTTCTTCTTAACTTGTATTGGTAATTATAGTTTATAATGTTTCTTTCAATGTTTTTCCACATTAATTTTGTACTCCCTTTGGTTATATACTTCACAGTATCTTTAAAATAGGCAGTAAGTTATCAGAAAGATGCTGTGAGAAGCTTTAAGGAAGCCTTGGTCATACATGTCAGAACTTGCTCATTTATGGGTCTAACAAGCAAATACTACTGCTGTTTCAGAGCATCATGCAGTTAAGAAACCCTGGAGGGAAGCTATCATGTCTTGTTTGGATCTAGGCTTCATAACATGTAGCGTTTTCCACACAAACTAGTAGAGATGCTGATACACAGACACATCACATAGTGAAGTTCTCGGCTTGGTGATTTAATTATACTAACTGTAAAGACCTTAATTTTGTGATGTCAAATTAATAATAATATAATAGTAATTTCTAAATAAAACTTAAGTGTATCCCTTTGAGTAAATCATCTTGGTATCACAAAACTCTGTATATTACTCAGATTTGTATTACTCTGACAAAATCCTATGAAGAAATAACGTAAGAGCAGAAGGATTAATGGAAGCTCAGAGTTCACAAACCTCTGATGATTTGGGCCCATAATGAAGCCAAATACCATGGCACCAGGAGCATTCCTCATCAAAGATAAGAATAAGAAAAATAAAACGTCAAGTAAACCTTTCTCCTTTGTCCTTTTATAAGCAGGTGAGCTGCCAGATTATATAAAACTAACATTCATTTTCTTAGCAGGTTTCAGTCCTTGAAGATCATTTCTTAGTTGGAAATTTGATATGTGGTAATGTCCTAGTAATTTATAGATCAAGTTGATATTGAAATCAATTATCACTAAATGTAAACAAATCATGAAAATTAGTAAATACTTTGAGAAGAATGCTTGCTGTCATAATTGAAGGAGTAAAACAATATAAATAATGAAAGGAAAAGATGTATTGAATAGCACAATTTCCCTTGCAAAAGAGTAAAGATGATAAGACACTGTGGTGGTTGAATAAGACAGCCTCTATAGACTCATATGTAGAATGCTTGGTCCTTAGTTGCTAGAAGTGTTTGGGAAAATAGGAGGTGTACTTGGAAAAATGTCACAATATTCATAGTAAAGAAATCAGTATTCATAGTAAAAAAAAGCATAATTCAGGAATCAAGATAATGTGCTTCCAACATGGAAATTGATAAGAGAATGTATAAGAAGGCCACTTTTTAAATACAGTAAAGCAGGGCTGCACAGATTCTCTACTGGGTAAAATACTTGTTTTGAAAGCATGAAGACAGAAATTTAGATACACATACACACACACACACACACACACACACACACACACAATAAAAAACAAATAAACAAAAAGACAACAAAGCTAAACAATAAACAACAAAACCAACATCCTCCCAAAATAGGCATTCAGAACATGTCTACTACCCTTTTACTAAAGATAGAGGGAGGACCTTGAAGTGACAGGATCCCAGGAGCTAGATCTGAGTTATCCTAGCCAAATAGTGAACACCGTGTGCAGAAGTTGATGACAGATATTTTCTTCTATTGCTTTCTGCTATATTTCTTCCAAAAATATGGTGGAAAAAAATAGAAGAAAATGTCTGACGTTAACCGCTGCCTTCTGCACATTCAAACATGGAATAGTTACACTTAATTATATGCTCACTCACACATACACATTTTTTCACTAATTAACTTTTAAAGGATTGTAATAAGACTGGAGAAATCCATGGCTCAGTGGCTAAGAACTATTGTTGCTTTTACAGTAGACCCTTAATGAGCTGCTTATAACTACCTATAACACAACTTCCATAGGACCTTAAGTCCTCTTTTGGCTTCTGTCTGGACAAGAATGTACCTGGTTCATATTTCAAATATGAGTTATTTGCTGATTATCTGTTTACCTGCATTTTGTGTACTTCTAAGAAGCAAGATACATTTGGTCAAGGATGGTCACACATACACATAAAATTAAAAATAAATCTCAAAACAAAAAGGTTGTTGTAGTTTTTCCAAAAATTATTGGTGCATCTTTATAGAGGAGACTCAGAATTCCAATACAATGACCTAATACTAAATATAAATACTATAAAGTATCCATGTACTGAAAAAGTAAAGAAACTAAGTTAAAAACAAGAATAGTTTCTTTTAGGATGATGAGGAAATTCAGGTGAACTAGGTGATTTCAAGTAGGGTAGTCATGAAAGGTCAGTAAGCAGTTTGCCTTAGCAAGCTACCTGACACACTTCAGTAATTAATACACTGGTGGTGTCATGAACCAAATGGACTTAACAGATATTTATAGAACATTCTATCCTAAAGCAAAAGGATATACATTCTTCTCACCAACTCATGGTACTTTCTCCAAAATAGACCATATAATTGGTCAAAAAACAGGCCTCAACAAGTACAGAAAGATAGAAATAATCCCATGCATCCTATCAGACCACGACTGGCTAAAGCTGGTCTTCAATAACAATAAGGGAAGAACACCCACATATACATGGAAGTTGAAAAATGCTCTAATCAATGATAACCTGGTCAAGGAAGAAATAAAGAAATTAAAGACTTCTTAGAATTTAATGAAAATGAAGGTACAACATACCCAAACTTATGGGACACAATGAAAGCTGTGGTAAGAGGAAAAGTCATAGCTCTGAGTGCCTGCAGAAAGAAACAGGAGAGAGCATATGTCACCAGCTTGACTGCACACTTAAAAGTTCTAGAAGAAAAAGAAGCAAATACACCCAGGAGGAGTAGAAGGCAGGAAATAATCAAACTCAGAGCTGAAATCAACCAAGTAGAAACAAAAAGAACCATAGAAAGAATCAACAGAACCAAAAATTGGTTCTTTGAGAAAATCAACAAAATAGATAAACCCTTAGCCAGACTAATGAGAGGACACAGAAAGTGTATCCAAATTAACAAAATCAGAAATGAAAAGGGAGACATAAATACAGAATCAGAGGAAATCCAAAAGATCATCAGATCCTGCTACAAAAGCCTATATTCAACAAAACTTGAAAATCTGCAGGAAATGAACAATTTCCTAGACAGATACCAGGTACTGAAGTTAAATCAGGAATAGATAAAACATTTAAACAACCCCATAACTCCTAACAAAATAGAAGCAGTCATTAAAGGTCTCCCAACCAAAAAGAGCCAAGTTCCAGACAGGTTTAGTGTAGAATTCTAACAGACCTTCATAGAAGACCTCATACCAATACTATCCAAACTATTCCACAAAATTGAAACAGATGGAGCACTCCCGAATTCCTTCTATGAAGCCACAATTACTCTTATACCTAAACCACACAAAGACCCAGCAAAGAAGGAGAACTTCAGACCAATTTCCCTTATGAATATCGACACAAAAATACTCAATAAAATTCTGGCGAACCGGATCCAAGAGCACATCAAAACAATCATCCACCATGATCAAGTAGGCTTCATCCCAGGCATGCAGGGATGGTTTAATATACGGAAAACCATCAACGTGATCCATTATATAAACAAACTGAAAGAACAAAACCACATGATCATTTTGTTAGATGCTGAGAAAGCATTTGACAAAATTCAACACCCCTTCGTGATAAAAGTCCTGGAAAGAATTGGAATTCAAGTCCCATACCTAACATAGTAAAAGCCATATACAGCAAACCAGTCGCTAACATTAAACTAAATGGAGAGAAACTTGAAGCAATCCCACTAAAATCAGGGACCAGACAAGGCTGCCCACTCTCTCCCTATTTATTCAATATAGTTCTTGAAGTTCTAGCCAGAGCAATCAGACAACAAAAGGAGGTCAAGGGGATAGAGATTGGAAAAGAAGAAGTCAAAATACCACTATTTGCAGATGATATGATAGTATATTTAAGTGATCCCAAAAGTTCCACCAGAGAACTACTAAAGCTGATAAACAACTTCAGCAAAGTGGCTGGGTATAAAATTAACTCAAATAAATCAGTAGCCTTCCTCTACACAAAAGAGAAACAAGCCGAGAAAGAAATTAGGGAAACGACACCCTTCATAATAGTCCCAAATAATGTAAAATACCTCGGTGTGACTTTAACAAAGCAAGTAAAAGATCTGTACAATAAGAACTTCAAGACACTGAAGAAAGAAATTGAAGAAGACCTCAGAAGATGGAAAGATCTCCCATGCTCATGGATTGGCAGGATTAATATAGTAAAAATGGCCATTTTACCAAAAGCAAACTACAGATTCAATGCAATCCCCATCAAAATACCAACCCAATTCTTCAAAGAGTTAGACAGAACAATTTGCAAATTCATCTGGAATAACAAAAAACCCAGGATAGCTAAAACTATCCTCAACAATAAAAGGACTTCAGGGGTAATCACTATCCCTGAACTCAAGCAGTATTACAGAGCAAAGAAGTGCAGGCCAATAGGAACCGGATGTAGATCTCTCCTGAGAGACACAGCCAGAATACAGCAAATACATAGGCGAATGCCAGCAGCAAACCACTAAACTGAGAACGGGACCCCCGTTGAAGGAATCAGAGAAAGGACTGGAAGAGCTTGAAGGGGCTCGAGACCCCATGTGAACAACAATGCCAACCAACCAGAGCTTCCAGGGACTAAGCCACTACCCAAAGACTGTACATGGACTGACCCTGGACTCTGACCTCATAGGTAGCAATGAATAGCCTAGTAAGAGCACCAGTGGAAGGGGAAGCCCTGGGTCCTGCTAAGACTGAACCCCCAGTGAACGTGATTGTTGGGGGGAGGGCGGTAATGGGGGGAGGATCGGGAGGGGAACACCCATAAAGAAGGGGAGGGGGAGGGATTAGGGGGATGTTGGCCTGGAAACCGGGAAAGGGAGTAACAATCGAAATGTAAATAAGAAATACTCAAGTTAACAAAGAAAAAAAATACACTGGTGGTGAAAAATGACATCAGGAGTAGACAGACAATAATATGGAGGGATTATCTAGTTCATAGAAGCAGATAGAGCTGCATAATTCTTAGAATATCTGGAGGCATTTCATTTTAAGGACACAAATATAAATCATTGTGATGAGAAGACAGATGTTTTAGTCACAAAATCATAAAAGTAAAATATCAAATAGTCCTAGGTTATATTTTAAGATTTTTTTTCCTAAGGAGAAAATAACAACCATCAGATAAGACAGCAATTAAGTTAAGTAAAAATTTTCCAAATAAAATTTTTTCCAAATAATTTTTTTCCAAATCTAGTTTAGAGCGGACTAAAGAGGAGATTATTACAAAATAACACACAATTGTGTCACTTGAATCCCCAACACAACTTGGAAGGTGACTTCAGTAGAGATTTTTATTTCTTAGAGAGATTGTTTCTAGTGTATTCAAACTTGTGGAGGAATCTGTTGAGTCTTGTGAATTCCATGCATTTCATACCCTCAGGAGAGACTTTTTCAATTGTCAGGAAATAGTAACATTTCACTAATGAAGCAGGAAATTTCATATTGTAAACATCCATCAATATATCACATGTTATAATATTACATGTGGCTAAATATAATTGCTCAACTAAAAAATAAAATTTGTAGCATCTATCTTTATTATCAAAGTAAGAAAATGAAGTTAAAAATAAGTTATGCAAGTCCTGGGTATGCATATAATTGGTTTTTAAAAGGGGGAGCAGCATCATAGAAGCAGGGGGAGGGGACAGTAGGTTCCTGGAGAAGAAACTGAGAAAGGGGATAACATTTAAAATGTAAATAAAGAAAATATCGATAAAAGAAAAAATGAGCACCTGTCAAGGAAGACAGGTGCTTTAGAGAGAGAAAAGATTTGTTTTATCAGCTAAGACTTATTCATAGTGGCCTTGAAAATAAAATCTATTGCTATTTTAAAAAAGAGCTATGGAAAAGCAAAGAGAATATAGCAGGAGGATGCATTTGATAGTTCTTGGAGGAGAAAAGTATTGGAATAAAAAAATCATGTTCTTCAATATTTAGGACGTCAGAAAGTGTACAGCAAGGATGTGTGCTTCATAGAACTTGTAAAAGAATCAGTTATAGGTAAATTAAGGCTCAACTTTCAAAAGCATCAAATTGCAGCTCCAGATCAGAATATGAAAGTAATTTTCCCAACAACTAAATGGATGGAGGAGAACCAATTATGAGGAGCAGTTTCCACTGGATTTAATTTGTCCCATAACAAGAGGTAGCAGACTTAGACAATGTGGCCCAGACATGAGAAAACTATAATAGAAAAACAGAGGACACTCTCTCAGATATATGCTAACATTAGTATAATCCAGAGTCTGCAGATAATAAAAAGCCTACTTTTGGTTCTAAAAGAAGGAAACCTCGAAGACAATATGTTGACTGGTCTTGTTCGTTTGATTTTTAGACTTGTAAGAAGCTATACAAAGACATGAAGTTGGAGGATTGGAAGGACTCTTAAGATCTTCTCCATCAAGCTCTCTTCTTATTCAGTTTCTGCCATGAACTTAGCATAGCGCTGGGTTCTGAAATACTAACTTATTTGGGATAACTGTTAGAAGCAGTAATGATTGTCTTTTTGTGGGTGTTATCTAGGGATAGAGGCAGTAAATTGATATTACTCTGTGTTTTGTGAAGATGTTTTAAAAGTTTTTAAAAATATTTTATATTATAATACAATTACATCAAGTTACCTTCCTTTTCCTTCTAAATCCTAGATTATTCCTCCTTGCCCCTCTTCAAATTCCTGAACTCTTTATTTTTTAATTAAAAATCTTTTCCCCAAAAATGAGCCCCCAATTAATTATCCAAGACTGAATAGTCAGCCCTGAAATCATTTATGTCTAATTTATATTATATGGACATAGCAGATTGTGAACACACACACACACACACACACGCATACACATACACACACCAGCAATTAAAAAAACTAGCAGCTACAGGTAATGAATTCTATAGAAGGCAAGAAGAGGAAGTACTTTGAAAGAGGTTGGAGGGAAGAAATGAAAATGAGAATATGATGCTGTTATAGTTTAATGTAAAATAAAAAACAAAGAAAAAGGAAAGAAGGAAGAAAGGAAGGAAGAAGAAAGAGAAAGAAAGAAAGAAAGGAAGGAAGGAAGAAAGAAAGAAAGAAAGGAAGGAAGGAAGGAAGGAAGAAAGAAAGAAAGAAAGAAAGAAAGAAAGAAAGAAAGAAGGAGAGGGAATAAAGAGGAAGCAAACATTACAGTAGGATGAAATAGGGTGAGGAACTTAGAGGGTGATTTAAATCCCACATAAAATAGTTGCTCTTTATATTTTTAGCTTTGAAGAACACAGTGGTGTTTTTCAATTGCTTTGGACTCATTATGTCTGAATTTTAACTTGAATGCACCTAAATATTTTCTACTTAATTTCTTCTTGGGGATTTTTAAAGAACATAGCATTAGGAGAGGGCCAAGTGCAACTGAAATTATTAATTGGAATTTATGATTTTTATCTTAATGTTCATTGCTCAGGTCACTGTACAGCTTTGCTAAGACTTGGTTTGGAAAGAAAAGGTATAGAACAGATGTGAAAGCTGCTTTCGGTGAAGATCAGAGAGGTAATACCTGATCCTCACAGCACAGGTTCATCAGGGTAAGCATTGGGCACAGAAGTCCTCAGAACGAAAGTCTCAGATGGACTTTAACCATGTCTAACTGGGGCTTCCACGTCTGTGAAGTGGTTAATAACAGGGAAGTGCTCAAAAGTATACAGTTGTACAAAGCTCAACTCTTATCCTTTTTTTTTCTTCTCAGCATTGATATCCTATAATGAGGTCGCATTTTGTTTTCCTGTCACGAAGTAAAATTACACAATTCTGGTTTAGTCTCTCTTTTACTAGGCCAACCACTACACTTCCATTTATCTCAAATAATCCATTGCTATTTGACATAAATGGTTAAGTTATTTTAGGATCTGATAGAGTCAGGATCTTGATTTACAATCCTCCCTGAGAAATGCTCAACAGTATACATTGTTCAGTTTACACCTTAAACTGTGTGGAAGATAGAAGTGGAGGGCTAAAATTAAACGTGTGAACTATGACTTAGATCCATTTAATCTTACACGATGATAATTTCCTAAGACTACATTACCTTTCCATGATGAAAACTGTATAATCTTGTAGCAAAAACGTTACCAGTTAGTACCTTCAATTAGAGGACAAAACTTGTTTAAATTTGTTTTTATTGTGAAATTTTTTGTTTCACTTTTGGCTGTATTTGTAATTCTGCTGGCTATTGTAGTCTAGGCTAGTATCTGACAGACTGTAGAACATCCACCCAGGGCCGTCTGGCTTTCAAAGCCTTCACTGAGAAGCCAGGTGTTATTCTGATAGTTCTGCCTTTATATGTGACTTGGTCTATTTTCCTTGTTGCTTTTAATATCTTCTCTTTGTTCTGCACATTAAGTGTTTGATTATTATGTGACATGGAGAGTTTCTTTTCTGGTCCTAGTTGTTTTCCTCTTATACTTTGATAGCTAACTCATTCTTTAGATTGGGGGAATTTTCTTCTATAACATTTCTAAAAATAATTTCTGTGCCTTTGACCTGGATTTTTTCATTTTCTTCTATGCTTGTTATTATTAGGTTTTGTCTCTTTTTATAGTGTCCCAGATTTCATGGAAGTTTTATGCCTGGTGTTTTCCCCCCTACACTTCTTTCATTGAAATACCCTCCTCTATCTTTGTCTTCAAGATTTGGTTCAATGTCCAGCACCCACATGGTGGCTCACAACCACAGGTCCAGGTCCAGGGTAATAAATGTTCTCTTCTAGCTACCACAGGGACTGTATACATTTGGTACACATATGCAGGAAAAACATCAACATACATCAAATAAAATTTGAAAATATAGAAATATAGAAAAGACAGCAATAATAATGATGTGAAAACTCATCAAGGATAGTTCAAGAAGGATAGTATGGGTTTAGAGTGGCCTAGTTGAGACTTGCTTCTTTCCCCCCTCTTCTTGAGTTTTAGGAATTTGAGTGTTAAGTGTTGAGTGCTTTTCTGAGTTGCTGAGCTAGTAACAGATCTTTGTTTGTATCTCTGCATACTGGATAAGTTTCTGGAAGATAATATTGTTAGATACTGAGGAGAGAATAGAAGTTCAGGATCCTTCAAAACCTTTAGCCCACAGAGATCTTCAAAAAAGAAATAGCAAAAGCAATTCACTCTCTGTGTGAATCCATGATATTCCTAATCTCCAAGATCCTGGGAGCTGACAAAAAATTTAGGATAGAGACCCAAATCATATGTAGGTTTCCACTACTGAGAATGTTGCACATGAACAACAATAGCAACCAACCAGAACCTCCAGAGCTCCCAGAAACTAACCACCACCCAAAGAGTACACATAGAGGGACCCATGACTCTAGCTGCATATGTAGCAGAGGATTGCCTTGTCTGTCATGAATGGGAAGGGAAGCCCTTGGTCCTGTGAAGGTTTGATGGCCCAGCATAGGAAAATTCTAGGGTGGTGGGGCAGGAGTGCGTGAATGGTTGGGGGAGCACCCTCGTGCAGGCAGGGGGAGGTGGGGTGAAATGGGAGGGAGAGGAAATCTGGAAGGGGAATAACATTTGAAATGTAAATAAACAAAATAGCCAATAAAAATTTCTTAAAAAGACTCAGTCTGGCATGCCAGTCAATAAGCACAAAAGTTCATACAATCAGGTAGAATATATAAACAAAATAAGGGCTGTGGTGGGGTGAGCTGACAGCCTAGGCTGCATATATTAACTGTAAGTACATGGTCTTCTTGTACTTTTGAGTTATGATTTTAAGAATAAAACCCAGTCCACAACTTTGTCCTCATTGATCGGTCCTATGATAGTAACTTTAACCATTTAAAACCTTCATTAATATATATATATATATATATACATACATATATATATATTCCTTCTGAATACATAACAGCTGTGTCTGAGACATTTGTTATATCTTTAGTATACTTTGCCTTCAATCTTGATATTAATCCTGTTTCTTTAGTCTTAAAATAAAACTCTCTAAGCGATGCAGTGTACAATATCGTCATTAGATTACTTTAAATGAAATTTCTGTCTGCTTTAATATATAAAGTACTTATGGCAAAAAAAGACACAGTCTGATAGCATTAACAGAGAAATTAAAAAAATCTGCAGAAGCCTGAGTGAAAAAACATAGAAATCATAAGTATAAATGGAAAACTGATTGAAAAAAATGTGTGACATGAGCAAAGTAATAATAATAATACCTAATAGATTCTACTGGAGATATCTCTCTCTCTTTCTCTCTCTCTCTCTCTCTCTCTCTCTCTCTCTCTCTCCACACACACACACACACACACACACACACACACTCACACACACACTTTCAAATGCATAAAAATTATTTAAAATATTAGAGAAAATAGAAACAAATAAATACAGGATTCTCTGCATGTCACTTCTGCAGCACCGCACTGCATGGCAGCATTCCTTTCCATGCCTGGTAGGAAATTGCTATGTTTTCTTTCTATCATGTTGGTTTTTGGGATCAATCTCAGGTTAATAGGCTTGGAGACAACCACCTGGGCCTACTGAGCTACTGGCCGGCCTCAAGGATTTCTTAAAATATTATATTGCATGTGTGTATATAAATAAAAAAGATAAAACTGTATCTGTTTCTGCTTATATAATATAGACAAAATATTAAAATAAATTATACTAACACAATAATAAAGGTACATATGGCTTGCCACACTTGGATTGGCAACATTTTAAAATTTAAAGTCATGTAAAAGAGCTAAATAAAGCAATAATTATGTTCTCTAGTGATGAATGTGGCACAGTCATACTTTTGAATTTATGTGAAATCGTTTGTGTGAATTCAGGCAAAACATATCTCTGTAGCATAAATGCACATCTTATAAAACTAATTTTTAAAAAAATTCAAAATCGGTTTCTAAATATTTGTAAGATAATTATTTAATAAATTGCAATGGTTTCATCTGTAATAAATTTTAACATTTTTATAAGAAATATGGAAAAGAATGGCGGTAGAAATGAGAATGAATAGAAGGAGGCAGAGCACTTTACATCTATCTATGCATCCTCCCCTCTAAAGAGGACTTTTTCAGCTTCAGAGAGTTAGGGATGGATTCCTCTGTCCTCTCAGAAGACCTTCAGGGAATCTGGAGCAAATCTGGTGGTGTGGTCACACTCATCTGGATCCAAAGAAGGTCTGATTTGTTCCTGGATGCTTGGAGGTGGAGATGATTCAAATCCTTACCTGTTCCCTTCCCCAGATCTTTATCTGTTCGGCAGTTACAAAATCTTCTAAGAAGAAACTCCATAATTTAAGCAAGCAGCCTGTTTCTTGTTAGGCTTTAACCAGCTCTACTGTACAAACACCCAACATACACACCCAACACACACACACACACACACACACACACACACACAAAATTGGAAGTTTACAACCATAGCCATTTTATATTATTTAAAAGGATGACCTGGATATAAATAACATAAGCTTTAGCTTTTGGAATAGTAGAAATACTACTGCACTCTAGGCAAAGTGCTCTTCTCTTTCCATTTCTAACACAGATGACAGCTTCAGTGTCTTACAAATCTTGGTTTAGTTATGTTGTTTGCTTAAGCAGACTGTTTCAGTTTGGATTCAACATGATGCAGACATAGAGACAAGCGTTTTATTTCTATGTGTTCTATAGGAGCAGATTCAAAAAAGCAAAACGTGTCAGTGAAGGGGAGAGTAAAGATCAAGGGTTGAATTGTTAATAATTCAACACCACAGTCCACTAGGGCTTTTACCTATGAGATACAGATATAGGGTATATATGTTTGATATATAGATGGAAAAAGGAGGCATACACATAGGTATTCCCTAATTTTAGTCATTTATATCCAGGAGATTAGTAATAAGATCCCCTTGGATCAGAGAAGGAATGAGCAGTCAGTGAAAACTCTGAGAAAGAAGCTTATTATAGCTAGAGTCAGAAGTCATAGGAATGATGAATTCTGAGAATATGTGGGTGGACGTCAAGGGCATACAGTCAAGGTCCTAGTAGAAATCACAGGAGTCCTCTGAACTGAGTCATTAGCAAACAATATTGATCTGTTACAGGATACTTTTGCCATATAACTGCCCTTCTCTTTTAAGGCTGTTAAACTATGTAATTAAAAAAATAGAACAAGTTACTTATATAAACAAAATTCATTTCTTAGCTCTAGACATTAAAAAGTCAAACATGAGGTACTAGCTGATTTGATATCTGATGGGACACGGTATTCTGATCATAGATAGCAGCCTTCTTACAAAATGCTCCTCTCATTCAATTTTCATATAAAGAAGTTAAGTCTATATGAAGGCACTACCATTTGGACACCATCTAAACTTAATTACTTTCATAAAGATTCCTCCAAATAATACAACAGTGGGAGTTAGGAAAATTTGTAAATTGGGAGGTAGGATCATTCAGTACACAGTGGCATCCATTTCTGTTTGGATGGGGTAAAATGGTATGTGGAATTATTACAGATGTAATCAGTTGGAATGATATTGTATGGAGCTGAACGGATCCATAATCTAGCAAGGCTAGACATTTCCAAGGAAGACGAGAAGTTAAACAGGAAAAACTACTTGGACAATGGAGACAGAAATGGGACCGATCTATCCACAAGCTAAGGAACACTGCATATGGCTGGCAAGCATTTGAAATTTGAAGCAAAGGGATCCTCTCTAAGCCTCCCTGGATACACAGCTGTGCTGACACCCGATTTGGGATTGACAGTCTCTAGAATTCTGGGATGATATATTTCTGTTGTCTTAAGCCACTTAGTTTTGTGGTACATTTTTATAGCATCTTCGGGAAATTGATTCATATAGTGTCTGCTCTACCATCTTGGCTCTAGTGAAGATAAATTGAAGAAGAATTTTCAGATGCCTTGTAAGAGGAAACAGCTTGAGCAGAAAACAAATCATGATTTTCGTTGTTTTTGTTTTTTGAGAAAAAGTCTCACTATGTAGACCAGGCTGGCCTTAAATTCATAATCCTAACATTCTTTTTAAGCCACTAAAATGTCAGTAATTTCTTTTAACTACAAATAATAGTCTATCCTGAATTCCATAATTTGAAGTTGTAGTTTGCTACTTAAAATAATCTATAAAAAATGTGACTTGAACTAAATGGAAAAAAAGGGGAGAACTGGTCATGGCTAAATTGGCATTGATAGGAAAAAATAGTACCACGTTCCTGCATGAGTTAAGTGTTTAAGGTTTACTAAATTCTATTGCTCTTTTCCCTCAGTGTATCAAGCTCAGTATCAAGTCCCATTTAATTAATTATATAGTGTGATCACTTTTAAATGCTTTAGTATAACTCATGCCTTAACATTTATTATGCTAATAAACAGTGATTTTAAAATTTACAGCATTTATGAAGAATTCATCCATGGGCTGGGCGATTTCTGCCAGTGTTGTTCCTGCTGTTTTGTTTCACCAAATTCCAGGGAAGTACTTTGCTTTTTGAAGGTCATTATGTCTTCCTCATACATTGCTCTCAAAGATACAATTCAGTTTACCAAGTTATAGCCAATAAATATTTTCTCTTCACTCATTCTGGAGAAATAGGCCCAATTACAATCAGTCTTACACAGTCAATTACATGACACCTATACTAACACAGAGAATAAAATTTCTTATCTTACTAGAAATTTGACAGCAGGGAACAAAGTAATTGGTCAATTCAACACCTTCCCCAGGGTTCATCATGTTCCCTTTCCATTGCCTTCTGTGGATTATCACAGTCCAAGCTAATATCTTCTTCAGTTTGCATATGTCTATGCTGTCAGCAACTAAGACATAGTTGATATATTATCCCTTCTGGGATTTTAGTTTTCATAATTGTACTATGTTGGAATCCTCTAAGATATCTGGATGAAATATGATGTGAAGAAATGTGTATCTAAAGATGGAAATGCGTCCATGGAATATATCCCTTAACATTTTCATTTATATTTCTAGCCTCCGATACTTACACAGTCTGTGGTCTCAGGCAAGTTCCTCAAACTCACAGTGTTGGTTGTCTAAAAAGGATGAAAGTTACATTTATTTTCTAGGCTGACTAGGATGATTCAAGGGTAAATCGAGGAAACATAAGCTTCTATGAAAGATAGGAGGAAAAGTAATGACATCATTAGTTTAATTTTTCCAAAGACACTTCAGTAAGTGAAAGAGGGGTGATTTTACAATACAGTACTCAGTAGGAGCACACCTCAGATAATGTCAAGTTTTGGAGAACATTTGATTGTTTCATTATGTTCCTGATTATAACTGTAAGACATAGCTTGACATTTTTTATCATTAACTATACTTTGTTGCTTTATGGAGAACAGGATTAGTTATTATATGAATCTCCAATGCTGTCTCTAACTGGCAATATGTTGGAATAGTTTATGTGTATTATTTATTATACTTTTGTTTTATTACATCTATGACATTAATTTTTAAATTGTTGTTTGAAATCATTACATTTCTATGCAGAACAGAAATACAAGAGTAATTTTATTTGGCTAATTGAACCAGGATTTTGCATGAAATGTGTAAAGATGTTATACCCACTCTTTTTTAATGCTATACTCCTGAAGAAAGTGATAAAGTAAAGGACAATAATACAGAGGTCACCAAAATGAATATAATCTAGCAAAATATGACAGGGATAATAGCATTGTATACATAAAATGTGCAATGCCTTGAGATCCTTTGTGACTGATTAAGAATCAATCACTTATAAATTCAAATTATAGTGGTAAGAAATAGGAGAGTAATTTATAAACCCTGTCTGTAATTTATAATTTTTAGCTTCCTTTAATCGGTATGCTTTAAGGGCAATGTACATTAAATCTAATGCACTACTACATAGATTAAAATATTTCAGTGATATTGCAATCATTTCTCAGGAGAAAAAAAGCATGATGAATATAATCAGTTCTCATAAAGCAAACAGAATCCACAGTCTTTAAAACAGAGTTTTCACATTTGTGTTCTGTGTTTAATGTATTTGTTTTTATAATTGTGACAAACACCTGAGAAAAACAACCTAAACGGAGGAATATTTAATGTTTTCTTAAAGTTTCCAAAGTTTCCCATAGGATTGGCTTTTTTGTTTCTGAGCCATGGTAAGGTGGAGCATCATACAGAAGTATTACAGATGTATTTCTCACTTCATATTTGTCAGGAGGCAGATAACAAGTGACCAGGTGTACACTTCCCACTTCCCAATATTATGAATCTGAGAAGAGATTCATCCACTGATTAGGTGAGATTTCTTTTTTTTTTTTAAGACTTGAGTTTGGCTGACTTTTTTTTAAAGATTTATTTATTTTATGTATATGAGTACAGCAACAGTGTACTCACACACACCAGAAGAGGGCTTCAGATCTCATTACAGATGGTTGTGAGCCACCATGTGGTTGCTGGGAATTGAACTCAGGACCTCCGGAAGAGCAGTCAGTGCTCTTAACCACTGAGCCATCTCTTTGGCCCTTAGGTGAAATTTCTAATGATCTGATCCATTAAATATGAGCCTACTTTTCAACATATTAACCCTTCAGCTCACATTTAATTCATAAAAGATATGTTTTTCACTGTTCCCACACCTATAAAACTATACCAATTGTTTTATTTTCAATTAATTAATTAATTTGTTTATATCCCATACATTCCTCCCCTTCCAAATCCCTTGCTTACCAAGTCACTTTCCCCAAGGCCCCTCCCCTTCTTCTCTGAGAGGGTGGTATACTCTCCTGGATATCCCCCAACACAAGTATCTACCACATTAAGTATCTACCAGAGTAGGCACATCCTCTCCCACTAAGGCCAGACAAGGCAACAATAAAGAGTAAGCTGTCTGCCTGCTACATATGTGCTGGGGTGGTCTTGTTCCAGCCCATGTATGTTCTTTGGTTGGTGCCCCAGATTCGGAGATCTTTCAGGGATTCAGGTTTGTTTACTCTGTTGGTGTTCCTGTGGGGTAGCCATCTAATTCTGGGCCTTTCGTCTTTTCCAAAAGTCCTCCATAAGTGTCCCCAACCTCCATCTGATGTTTGGCTGTGGGTATCTTCTTCTGTTTCAGTCTGCTGCAGGGTAGTATCTCTCAGAGGACAGTTATGCTAGGCTCCTGTCTACATCATAATAGAGTATCATTAATAATGTCAAGGATTACCCTGGGCATATGCCCAAAAGATGCCCCATCATGCCACAGGGGCACGTATTCTATGTTCATAAACAGCCTTGTTTGTGATAACTAGAAGCTGGATACAACCCAGGTGTCCTACAATAGCAGAATGGAGACAGAAAATGTGGTTCATTACACAATGTATTATGATTTAGGTATTAAGAACAAGAATAAATGAGTTTTGCAGGCAAATGGATGGAACTAGAAAAAATCGCCCTGAATGAGGTAACTCAGATCCCAAAGGACATGCATAGTATGTACTCATTATTAAGTGGATATTAGCCAAAAATGTACATAATACCTAGGATACAGTACACAGAAATCAAGAAGTTAACAAGTAGAAGGACACAGGGGTAGGAAGGTACAGAGGGAGGGAGGAACCAGGATGGGAGAGGAGATAAGGACGACTAAAGGGGAATATAATCAGGTATTGGGTGGGGGAATATAATCAGGTATTGGGTGGGGGAATATAATCAGGTATTGGGTGGGGGAATATAATCAGGTATTGGGTGGGGGAATAAGACTGAATCCCTGAGGGGCAGCAGAAATAATGGAAACAGACAACCTCAGAGATAGGAAGTGGGAGGTCCTTCTAGAATGCACTAGAGACCTGGGAGGTGAGAGATGCTCAGGACTCAGAGGGAGGGGAACTTAGAAGAAATCCCCAACAGTGGGGAATGGGAACTTGTAGAGTCCACCTCCAGGAGAAAGACAGGGCATCAAGTGGAGGGATGGGGTTGTCATCCCACAGTCAAAAACTCTGAATTGTTCCTGCCTGAAAGAACTGCAGGGCCAAAAATGGAGAAGAGACTGAGGGAGAGGAAGTCTAGTGACAGGCTCAAGTTGGGATCCAGCTCAAGGGGAGGCTCCAAAGCCTAAAACTATCACTTAATGCTATGGTGTGCTTACAGATAGGAGCCTAGCCTGGCTGTCCTCTGAGAGGCCCAACAAACAGCTTAAGGAGTCAGATGCAGATACTTACACCCAACGAATGGACAGAAGCCAGGAACCCCTGTGGTTGAATAAGGAAAAGGCTGGAAGAAGCTAAGGAGGAGGCTGACTCCACAGGAAGACCAGCAGTCTCAACTAAACCCCGAGATCTGTCAGACAGTGCTCCACCAACCAGGCAGCGTACACAAGCTGATATGAGGCTCCAACACATATAAAACAGACAAGTGCCTGGTCTGGCCACAGTGAGAGAAGATGTACCTAACCCTCAAAAGACTTGAGGCATGGGAGGTGGGGTGGGGACAACCTCTTGGAGACAGGGGAGGAGAAATGGGATGAGGAACTGTTGGAGGGCAGAATGGGAGGGGGATAAAGACTGGACGTAAAAAAAAAAGAGTAAATAATAATAATTGAAAAGTAATGTTAAGGATTGGTGCTTGCCCATGGGATGGACTTCAAAATGGGCCAGTTATTTGTTGGCCTTTCCTTCAGTCTCTGCTCCATTCCTGAATTTCTTTTAGACAGGACAAATTTGTAGTTGAAAGTTTTGTGGTGGGTTGGTGCTCCTGTCCTTCTACTGCCAGTCCCGCCTGGGTCTTCAATTCTATTCCAGTGATTGACCTGTCTGCCTCTGTACCAATACCATGCATTTTTTTTATCACTATTCCTCTATATTACAGCTTGGGGTCTTGAATGGTGGTTCCTCCAGAGGTTTTTTACTGTTCAGGATTATTTTGGCTCTCCTGACTTTTTTGTTTTTTCATATAAAGTTGAGAACTGTTCTTTTAAGGTCTGTAAAAAAATTGTGTTAGAATTTAGATGCAGATTGCTACCAATTGTTTTAAATGTTTACTCTTTACAAAGTTTGTAAGCCGATAATGCTTAGTACAATAACCTTAATATACCCACTAGCCTGTAAAATGCCTTAAATTATTCTTTGGAATATAATTTTATATTTGTCAAATATTTTTATATTTGTTCATTTTATAAGATGATACTCCCAGGGCTCTCTTAATTGTTACTAATATGAAAGATACACAATGTTGCACTATTTGTAAATCAGAAAGTTTTGGTAAAAATCTTTCTTAGAATTACCCTGTGACTTGGATGGAGATATAACTTAGAGGTTGTCATGATTTGTACATGGTTGGCCCAGGGAATGGCACTATTAGAAAGTATGGATTTGTTGGAGTAGGTGTGTTACTTTGGGCATGGACTTTAAGACCCCTACCCTAACTGCCTGGAAATGAATATTCTGCTATCAGCCTTCAAATGAAGATGTAGAAGTCTCGGCTCCTCCTCAACCATGCCTGCCTAGATATTGCCATATTCCCATTTTGATTCTAATGGACTGAACCTCAAATGTTGTCCTTATAAGAGTTTTCTTTGGTCATATTGTGTGTTCACAACAGTAAAATGCTAACTAAGGCACAAGTTGGTACCAGGGATTGGAGTATTGCTTTGATAGGCCTGACCATGTTTTTGTTTGGAAGAATGTTGATTTGGGGACTTTGGATTTGAAAAGCCACGGAAAGCTTTGCATGGGATTTAATGAACTATCTTAGTAGGAATATGGAAGAGTTTATCACTGTGAGTGCTTTGAACTGTGTAGACCAAGCCCAAGAGGTTTTAGTGGAGAAGAACTTCAGTATGTGGCCTAGAAACTGTTTTTATAGTATTTTGGTGAAGAACTTGACTCCTGTTTGCTCTTATTGGAAGAGTCTGCCTAAGGCTAAGGTGAAAATACTCTTATTAATTGCATTGACAAAGGAAGTCTCAGAAATTCCCATCAAAGATGTTGTTCTCTGGTTAAGTATCATGAAGAGCTTTTTAAATAAGCATAGCAAACAAGCTTAGAAAATAAACAAATATAAAATATATGGTTTGAATATTAAAGGGACACTAGGAAGAGAAATGGAGCTGAATCCTGTGTTCAAAGATATTAAATTAAGGAAGTGGTGACCTTGGGGTAAGATTCCCACCCCCCTCAGTTAAATTTAGGTCTAGGCATGGTGGTATACACCTTTATTCCCAGGAGATAAAGCCAAGCAGATCTCTGAGTTCAAGGGCAGCCTTAAACAGCAAGTTCTAGGTAAAGAAAAGCTTAAATACAGGCATGGTGATAGATGCCTTTAATCCCAGGAGACAGAACCATGGAGATCTCTGAGTTCAAGGTCAACCTACAGGACAGATAGATTTAAGCAAGTTTCAAAACAGCCAAGCTTAGGTAGTGAGGGAGTTAGAAAACAGAAAGCTGGTAATAGATTAAAGAAGGCTATATTTCAGCCCCGGCAAGCAGCAGAACATGGCAGTTTTGGCCATATGGCTCTCACTTTAAGGTACAGAATTAAAGGACTACTGGGACAATTGGTGCTGGTTAGCTGGAGCTAAGAAATTAGTGGTGATTAAGAAGAGATCACTCGGGGCTGGGGATTTAGCTCAGTGGTAGAGCGCTTACCTAGGAAGCTCAAGGCCCTGGGTTCGGTCCCCAGCTCCGAAAAAAAGAACCAAAAAAAAAAAAAAAAAAGAGATCACTCTCACTGAGGTGAAGTCTTCTGGGAAGTATTTTCTGAGAGCACAAAGAAGCCATGTTTCAGAGATAGCCAAGTTTGTACCTTATGCTGCAGTTGTACTTGATAATGTGAAATTGTCACCCAGGTGGTACTGGTTTTGAAAACAGGAAGGGGTCAAGAAGAGCATCTGAAAGCTTGGCACTGTTAGAGGCCATGGAAGGCCATTGGTGAAAGTACAGCCTCAGCTGTAGTTGATGGCCCAGGATTGAAGGGGTCATGCAAAGGAGTTGAGGATTGGCACCAGGAAGAGAGCCTATGAGAGGCTATTGGTGAAGCCTAGTTGCAGCTGAAGATCCCAGCTTATTTTATATACCAGTATCACGGGTAATCACCAAGAACATCAGTGGCAAAGGAGTAGATCAACCTGAGGTTAGAGCACTACAGAGGGCAGAGAAGAAGTGACACCAACCCTCTAGAGGAGCCCAAGTGTTCATATGTGGATCCCAGACATTTAAACAAGAAGCTGTAACTATAAAGTTGCCTTGGGTACCCCAAGATGTTTGAGATGCCAGAGAAGTGTTTTATCTGCTGAGGAAAGCTGCTAATAGGAAGCAGAACCAGCCCAGGAGAGAGAAGTTTGTTGAAGTCAACAAAGATGAAACAGGAGTTGGAGATCTGAAGGCTGCTTTGACATCAGACGTGGAGATGCAGAGTTTGGAGTTTGCCCAGCTGGTTTCCTGTCTTGCTTTGGGGATTACAATTAAGTGATTGAATGAATATCAGAATAGACTTTGAATTTTGGATTTTTAACATTGTTGAGATTGCTATAAACCATGGGGACTTTTGAAGTTGGACTAAATATATTTTGCATTATGCTATGTTTATGTTTGCTCCCCATAGACTCATATGTTTGAACAAGTCGATGGGGACCAGGGAGTGGAATATTATGTTTTGTATATGCTTGGCCAAAGAAGTGGCACTATCAGAAGGTTTGGACTTGCTGAAGTATGTCTTTCACTGTGGGCATGGGTTTTAAGACCCTTATTCTGGCTGCTTGGAAGTAATTGTTCTGCTAGCAGCCTTCAGAAGATGGAGAACTCTCAGTTCTTTCTGAACCATGCCTGTCTGGATGCTGCCATGTTTCTATCTTGATAGTGGACTGAACCTCTGAACATGTAGGCCAGCCCCAATTAAATTTTGTCCTTATAAGATTTGTTTTGGTCATAGTATCTGTTCACAGAGGTAAAACCCCGACTAAGACCGGTTAAGATCAGTTTTGCTTTCTCAGGTGACCTAAGTTTGGCTTCAAGCAGCCACATGGTGTCTTAGAAGTGTCTGTTAACTTCGGTATCAGGGCATCTGGCATCCTCATCTGCCCTCTAGATGCACCTAACATGAAAAAGGTATATATCCAAAACTGCAGGTTAAATATTAATACACATAAAGTAAAAATAAATAAATCTTTAAAAAGAATTGGTACCCCATAAAGAATACTTTTCATTATCAGTTCTGCTTCAAGATTCCTGTGGCCAGATGTACATTAATTTTTAGATTTTAATCTTCAGCATGTCCTTCTGACCACAACAAATGCTTACAGAGAATGGAAGACTGGAGCTTTATCTCATATTTTCTAGAAGATTAGTGAGGTAGTCAGAGAAAATTTCTCCACTCCATTCCCCACACACATAAACAATTGTTCTAATTCCCTTCTAATCATGTAACTCTGAGTCTATGTTCAATAATACATATGGCAGACTCTCCTAGCTAAGAAATGTCTTTCTAGACTTTGCTAATTAAGTGAAAGTATGGAAGTAAGTTAGGAATGTTGAGAAATTCATATACATAAAGAGGTATATACTTTCCAGTAAAAATAACCTCCATGAAATAGAGTTAACTTTTAGAAAAAAATAGAATGTTTTAAAGCATTATCAATCGACAAGGTAAGGAAACAGAACATGACCTTAGAGAAAATAAATGTACTATGACAAATAATTCACATTCTTGGAAATTACAAGCAAGATAATTGCTAAAAATAAATCACTTTAAAAATTAGTTGCATAGCATGATAGACAGGTCTATAGTGAGTTAGCGTCAGGAACTTCTCAAATCCACAGTGTAGAGATTATATTGGAAAACAAGTGGGTGAAATTTAAAAAATACTGACATTGTAAAACCCTCACCATAAAGAAGCTGGTAATAAAATAAAAGGACTTGTAATAATCATTTAAAACAAGATAATTTTGAAAGAAGCAATTCAGCATTCCTAACATTCATCTTAAGTGTCTAAAGAAATTGAGGTAAGGAAAAGAGAAAAAATAAAAACAAAAACTCTGAGCAACACAAAGAATGATTCATATCTTTCTATATATTTACCTGTTGATCAGTCTGGCTGGCTGGCTGGCTGCCTTTCTGTCTGTCTGTCTGTCTGTCTATCTATCTATCTATCTATCTATCTATCTATCTATCTATCTATCTACCTACCTACCTACCTACCTATATAGTATCATCACAATCTATTTATTCATTTATGTAATGTGAAAGAAAGAAAGCTACCAGCAGAACATAGCCATTCCTAACTGGGACTAAGAAGTAGCTGCAATATTTCTGTTCTTGTTATTAATGCAAAATTCTAAAGGAAAAAATGAAGAAAAATTGTATTTCTGAGAGAGAAAGAAAAAACAGGAATTGTATTCTAGAACTATTTAAACAAGTATGTGGTAGTGAAGAGAAAGAACTTATTTGTATATATAAAGCTAGGAAATACTTATTTATGAATTCTTGACAAAATGCAACAGAGAATGATTCCATTCAAATGCCAAATAATTCCAATAAAAGGAAACTTCAAGATGCTGAAAAACTGTAAAATTCCATTTCACCCAGTCAAAAAGGCTGTCATTGAGAAAATAAAAAATGGCTCAGAGAAAGTTCAATCAATAAAGTACTTATTTGCTTCACAAGCATGGGGTCTGGTATTCAATCCCAAGAACCCAAATGTTGACAATCATGGTATACACTTGCAATCTCAGCAATGGAAGGAAGAAACAGTCAGACCTCAGAGATGTCCTACTCAGAAAGTCTCTTCTAATTACGTCTCTTCTAGTTGGTGGGTTCCAAGTCAACTATACATCTTATTTCAAAGGAGATAGGCAGCACTCTTTTGAATGATTATTGAAGCTGTGTTCTGGCTTCTACACATGAGCACACACAAACTCACACAGACACACACACACACACACACACACACACACACACACACACACACACACACACAAGAACTTACCCACAAAGCTATACACACAGCACTGTACAACATAAATATAAAATTGACTGAGTGTAAATGTTTATTTTCTCAGATGAAGGGCTCAGATGAGAATTGTAGCCAAATTTTGTGAATATACAGCTTGAGCTGAGCCCAGAGGATTTCTATCTAACTATTCCTTAGGCCTAGCTCTGGAAGCTCCTAACCTCCATACGAATCTAATCTTCTGCAAGCCCAGACTTTAAAAGTTTCAGTTTACAGCCTCCATCTGCTAACCTAGGCCTAGAATGTTTCAGTCTCCAAAATTTATGGCTGATTAAACTCACTTTCTTTGTTTCTGAACTCTGGCTACATAGCTCAACTCACCCATTCTGGCTCAAACTCCTCCATAAGCTGACTGAGTCAATCAGCTTCTCTTGTCTTCTGACTGGATTGCTCTGCTTGGAAAGACTGCCTCTGATCTCCATGAAGCTTAATTGCTCCAAACTTCACTGAACTGCATCAGACTGAACTAGACTGAACTGAACTGAATCAGATTCAACTGAATTAAACTGAATTGAATTGAATTCTCACTCTATCACTGCTCTTTAAGTAGCCTCTCTTTCCTATCTTTTCTCGTGAGAATTGGGCATAGCCTGTTTTGACTCATTCTCTCAAATATACCTCTGAATTTTCACTTTGCCTGTACCTCTATTAGACATCACTGTTTGGGATTAAAGGTATGAACTAAAGGCATGTCTATATCCCTAGAGGGATCACTTGTGTGTTCCAGTCAGAGGGATTAAAAGTATGGATTCCATCCAGACAGAAAAGGTATGTGGCATATCTGCATTTCAGCCAGGTTGTATCTTAGGGTATGATCCCTTGCCAAAGCATCTGTGTTGCTGGATTAAAATTCCTCTACTCTCTAACTAAACCAACTAACCAACCAATCAAACAAAAACAAAACCTAAGCACAAGTTTGGCATAATGTTGTTTGTCTTTAATCACAGCACTTTACATCCAAGAGGATTTCTATAGGTTTGTAGTTAGCCTGATTTACATAACTTGTTCTAAATTAGCCAGGGCTACATAGAAAAAAAGACATTGCTTCAAAAACAACGAACATACAAATTCTGGTGAAAATAGGGAAGAAAGTCAATACTCTGTGAAAATATACATCAGTCCAGCCATTGCCGAAAGTGTGGAAGTTCAAAATATTAAAAGTAAAATTACCTTATGATCCTAACATTATTTAATTCTATCCTTCTGCCAGAAATCAGTCCAAAATCAGTTTAGACTACAGATTCCCACACATTCATTATTATATCACTATTTACAACAGTAAAGATGATCATGATTCCTATCATTGTACCAAGAATTTTATTCAGATAAAAAAAGACTATGCTGCTTACAGGAAAATAGATGAAACCTGAAACATAATTTGAGAGCATAATTTGAGGAAAAACATGCCAGATTTACAAAGGCAAGTATCCCATATTTTATCTCACATGTGGAATTTCAGAGAAAATAAGGAACATGAAATAAATGGGGCTATTTAAAATATAGAGGAACGGGAAGATTAAGAAAGGTAGGGAGGGAAGAAACACAGTCAAGGAGTCTTTGAAATCTATTAATTTATGAAAATATGATAACAAAGTCAATCACCCTATATAATTAGTATATTCCAGTAAAACAAACAAAAGGGGTAACATATCATTAAATGTGAATTATTGTTAGAACAAGTCTCAATTTAATATAAACAGTGGCAATTATAAACAAACATAAACAAAATGTCCACAAACGTTTAAAGTTAATGACAATTACTACATAGGAAAATAATGACTTTCTAGTAGACGCCAAGCTGTGGGTTTGATACCTAGCACTGCATAATATTAATGTAACTCTGGGGAAGTAGACATAGGAAGATCAGTAGTTCAAAGTCATCACTAGGTACATAAAGAGTTAGTGGCAAGCATGAAGTACAGGAGGAACTGTTTTAAAAAACAAAAATTAAGGAAATAAGTTGAAAAAGATAGAACTACACCAGTCTTACTCATTAAATAAGGATATATTTTATCATAAAATGAAAATACAGATTAGTTGCCGAAATTATATATAGATGCTAAAAAGCCTCTAAAATTTTTGAAATGCTAAACTATGTTTTATTTAATAACTGGAAATGAAAATCACTAATTATTATATTTGTTACCTAGAGAACTACAAACATAAGCATCACAGTTATAGAAAAAACAAATTAAAAATAATAAAATAAAATTATTAAATTAGCAAAATAATGATAAGAGTATCTGAATGTAGGTAATAGGGAAGAATTAAAACAAGTTAGAAATTCAATACATAACCATAGTCTTTACTGGGTGATCTAGAAAAAAATGCAGAATCATAAGCAAATCTTTAAAATGATGGAAGCCAGTGTACATGTAAAAACACCGAAACAATTTGTGAATTGCTTTGAAATATCTATGCCAATTCACATGTAATTAGAGGTGACTTGGCATAATTTTATAATAATAACAAATGAAAAACACACATTAGTTCATTTATGGATGGTACATCTTTCATAGACTCATCATTCATGTTTCTTGTCAATTTAGTCATGCACAAATTTGCCTGGTAGAAAGGCAATTAAAACACTAGGGAAGAACACAGAACAATGTTCTCCCTGTTGGAAAAGATAAACTTAAAACAGTACTAAGGAAAACGACCATTGTTCATGAAATACTTTTATGTCTAAGCATTGTTCTCAATGATCAGTCTGGTATATTTTATAGAACACAGTTCTATATACAGATCTCTTTTATTTCCATATGAAAAGTAAGAAAACAAAATATACTTGGGGGTTATTCTTAGTATATATGACTAGTAAGAAGAGAAAGGAAGGAAGGAAGGGAGGAAAGAAGGAAGGAAGGACGGAAGGGAGGGAGGGAGGGAGGGAGGGAGGAAGGAAGGAAAAGAGGGAAAGAAAGAAGGAAGGAAAACAGTAAGAAAGAAAGAGGAAGCAAGCAAGTAAGAAAGAAAGGGAGAAAGGCGATAAACAAAGGGAGAAATAAGAAAGAAAGGGAGGTAGAGATGAAAAAAGAAAGGAGAAGGCAGGAACAAGAATTATAGCTTCCAGGAGAAAGGAAAGAACCTGGGATCAGGGGAGGGAAGAGAGAGAGAGAGATGGGACAAGGACAGGGAAGCTGGTAAACTGGCATGAAATGCTATTATCTCTTAACAAAATATCGGAGACATTTTTTGACAAACTACTTAAGCTAACATTATCTGATTTCCTTGGCTTAACTGGTGGTGGTGATTCTGAAAAGAAAAAAGAGAGTCTGGTTATGCCAGGCTTTTATCAGGATGCCTTCGGTTTGGGATTGTATTTCATTAGTAAAATTATAGAGTTCAGATCTATGAGACTTGACTAGAATAACATGTAAATACCTATACATATAAAGGATTTCTTTCATACCCTAAATTTGTCCAGAAATAGGAGACAAACTAATCATCTCATCACCTTCTAATCATCTCATTTCTTATAAGCAAAAGGTTTTTGTTTGTTTGTTTCTTTGTTTGTTTTAGGAAAAGGGACCCAGGGAAGAAAATTTTGGTGTCCCAGACCATCAAGCTTTAAGTTAGGTGTCTTGATTATATCTTGGGAAATTTATTTATTTATTTGATGGATCAGATCTGGCATTTTTGGACTTTATTAGACAGTTTTATTCTCTATATAATAGGTGGTAAATGGAATTAGATCCTATCCTCTAAAGGACTGCTTAGCCATAAATATATTTCTCTTATTTATGTTAATTTTTCTTTTCATTCAAGTTAATTATTTACTATAGAAATATAACCAATCAGAAAATAGCAGTTTATGGAGATTCTAAGAGAACTCACTTCATTTCTCTTACATTTGACAACATCGATCACAGCATAAATGAGTGTTTGAAGTAAAGATAATCTTGGATAATGAAAACTAACTCAATAACAAGCATTTAAAGTACATTTGTCTTATTAAAATTCAGCTGTCCATAGATTTTTAAAAAATCTCCTTCTAGCATTCCCAAAAGAAATAATTAATATCCATGTAATGCTTTTTAATCTATAATAAATTACATATAAACTATCTCACTGGCAATGCATTGAATGAAGTTTTGTGAAACTGGTTATAATTTTTATTAAGTATTGCATTGTGACTTGTAAATTTTCATTTATCTAGATGTTTATCTGTACTGAGACAATTTAGATAATATTTACCAATCATAATATTTAACAACATTTATAGAAAATTTAACCTTCTCATTATGAATATTTGTGTATTTAGATGCTATTTTATCTGGAACACATTAAAAACAAGAAGATGTAAACAAAGAAATCCATATTTTTATTCCTATTTTAATTGAAATAGAGAAACAATTTTAAAAGGTTTTAAATGGTACAGGGAATTAAACTGTAATACAAATTTTGTCCTTGTTTTTATTAAATTTATGAACCTTATAACCTAGAGAACTTTCTACCTTTATTCTTTTATTACTAAAACAGATATAACTGAAAATTGTAAGAAAAGGGTAAGCAAAAAGGAGAATAAAAAGAAATGAGCCATTCTCTTAGTTTAGACTCTCAATCTTTACTTCATCTGTATCTAAAAGTATATGAATTTGCCAAATAATTAAAATAATTATAGTGTGCCTTAAAATATGTTTATTTGTATCTTTAATTAACTCTAATAAATATAAGTAACAACACAATAAAGTATTCAACTGGCTTCGCTTCTGTAACTTTCCCTTTCCTCGTCTTTATCTAGTCATGCAATGACCTACCATTCACTAAATGAACGTGAGAAATTGGGACTGAAGGAGTAGCCTCTTCTATAGCACAGATTTTACTTATAACATACCCACACATGCACACACACACACACACACAGGGAATGGGGAGGGAGAGTTCTATGAATATATGAACTAGAAACACTAGAAGACATTTTTGAGATTATATAGAGCAACATGAAGCTACTTGTTGAAACTTCGTGAATTTGAGATGTACATGTAGTAGAGGGACAGGACCAATGACAATAGCAACTTTTTCTGGGACAAAGTAGAACTTTGTGATCTGTGTTATGTTAGTCCCAGCACAATATTCTATTACTTGAAAACTCTGTAGTTTTAGCAGCACCTATCATACAGCATAAAAGACAGCAGGAAGTAAGACAGAGAAAACTGTAGTGGAAGTGAAAAGACCATTAACATTGTAAAATGAATATTCATGACCTTTGTGTATCTTATGACAGAGACAGAGGTAATTTGTTTTAACTTGTACCAGGCACGTGTACACTTCTAACTGTGTTAATTAATTTATTCTGTGATTGGTATAGTGATCTTATCTTTGATTTCTGGGAACTTCGTCCTCAGTGTCAATGCCTCTAATAAGTATTTGAAATAACTTTCCTTTAACATTGACTGTAGAGTGACTTGTCTCTGTCTTTCAAAATTTCTACTTAGTAACTGAAATCATTCACATCACGCAAAATAATACTTCTCTCCTTTCCTTGTTTCTTGATGTGATTAGTCAGGAACAACCAATAAGCACGAAGCTTTAGCTTCCATTGGATAAAATCATTGTTATATCCTTGAAGACTTCGTCAAGAACAGAGATATGCTAAATGAATTAGGGAAGAACAAAACAAAAGCAAACATACAAACATACACTAAGAGTTGTGAGTGGATTATGAAAAATAACACTGAGATGACAGACCTGTACTTGATTTATGTGTCATGCCAATGAGAAGACATCACGATTTAGTCATGAAGTCAGTGATAACTAAAGATTACTTTTTTGTTTTTGCTTTTTGCTTTTTGTTTTGTCTTGTTTTTGTTGTGGTTTTGATTGTTGATTTTTGAGAAAAAGTCTCTCTGTGTAGCACTGGTTGTCCTGGAAATCATACCTGTAAACAAGATTGGCCTGTAACTCATAGAGATCCACCTGCCTCTGCCTCTCAAGTGATGGGATTAAAGGCATGAGCCACCAGGTCTAGCTCTAAAGTCTTAATTAATCTCTTTACTCAATTGCCTGTACAAGTCCATTTGAAGTTGAATATTCTGTTTGTTACTATAATCCATTTTTTATTATATTGTATGTGGTTAAACCAGTGATGTGACTAAGATTTATTTTTGTGAAATATATACATATATATATATTCAGAAGACTACTATAAAATATGCCTAAATATAGAGATGATAGTATTGTTTTGAAGAAACTAAACATTATGCTTTAAAATGGCCAATCTGAATAAGGGCACATTTATTGCATCAAAAGTTATAATTTTCAGCCTCCATAATGGAGGTAGGGAATTGTATGCATTCTGCCACCAACTGCTAGTTTCCCTGTAAAAAGTAACCCTATGATGGCATTGTAGGTTTGCTTTCTAAATCCAGTTTTTGCACATTGTCAAGTTATGGATCACATTGCTAATTATTGTCTACTACACAGAGAAGCTTCTCAGTGTGAGGGTTGAGTAAGTAACTGATTTATGGATGTAGCAATACATCATTAGGAGTCATTTATTGCTATGTCCTTCTAGCAGAATAATAGTATTAGACTTTCTCTTAGGCCCATGATTTATCTAGTCTCAGGTTCATGGCCAATTTAGCAGTGTCTTGTATGGATTTCATCTCATGGAGTGGCCTTTAAGGCAATTGGAAATTGCTTGGTTTGTGCCACAATTGCACAAACTTATCTTACAGGCTGGTTGCTGTTGTAGATTGCTGTGTTTGTAGGTAGTTGATACTGATGATTACTTTTTTCCTCTAGTAGAATAAAAATTGCCCTCCTGCACCATGAATGCTAGTTAGTTTGAGTATTGTTTCCAGATGGCTCAATTTATTTCTTCATGTTTGATAACATAAGTTAAAAGGTACCTTCCTCAATAGAGCCTATCAAGAGCCAATAGCTTTAATAATACCCTATTACATTTGGGTGGTGTACAAGTCCCTGTGATTAACAACTCAGTGAGATGTAATTCATCCCAAGCAGTGATCATTTTACTTGATTGCATTAATTCCTTAGTTGGATCATTGTCTCCCCCATTATATTGTAACTACATTTAAATTCTTTTCATGTATGTATCTGTTTTAAGGAACTTTCACAATAGTAGCTTTCCATATGGCTTTTCAGAAGGCCTTTGAGAAGTTGTCTAATTGCCTGCCTTCCCATCTCCATTTGATCCTTTTAAACTAGTTTACCCTCATCTCTTTTTTGAGTGAAAATATCAAAATTTATTATATAGGGAAATATCTGTACATTAACGAGATTAAGAATATACCTCTAAATGTTAACTCTCGATGCCAAAAGACGATTATTTACTTCAAAAGGGTTAACCACTTTCTTTTAAATTATAGGCAAGATTTTCATTTTAATTATAAAAATCATTTTTGAATTGATTTTGAAGCAGAGTATTCTTAAGTTACATTTCAATTACTTTGTATTGTTAACATTTTACATTGTATCAATTTCCTACTTTATCAAAAAGAGATTTTTTTCATACAATATATCTTGATTACGGTTTCTCCTCCATCTGCTCCTCCCAGTTCCTTCCCACTTCACCTCACATCTATATCCATTTCCTTTCTATCTCTCATTGAAAAAGAACAGGATTCTAAGAGATAACAATAGAACATAATGAAATAAAATATAAGGTAAAACAAACACCATCACATTGAAAGTTGGATCAGGAAAACCAACAGATTGAAAAGAGCCCCAAGAGAAGGCACAAGAGTCAAAGAAGCACTCATTCCCACACTAAAGAGTTCCATAAAATATTAAGTGGAAGCTATTATACATACACACTTATAATACATTATGTATAATATATATAGTATATAGTTATAGTTATAAAGAACCTTGTCCTCCTGGGGTCCTCCATCTATTTTGGATCTTACACTCTTTCTGCCCCCTCTTTTATAGGGTTCCACAAAAAGAAAGTCTTGTTCTGTGCCAATGAGATAAAATCTATTTCATACTTTTTCTTGTATCATATCCAGGATATATAGTTTTATGCTATGTTAAGGTCTTTAATATATTTTAGTTGAGATTTGTGAAATGATAAAATGTAAGGATGTATTTTCATTCTTTTCTTTTGAAACTTCATATACTCCTTTATTTTAGAACTGAACAACAGAATGAATTCTTCACTAGAAAAAAAATCTCATGTCTGGATTCAGAGCTAGAAGTTGTATGATTCAGAGACTGGCCTCTTTCACCTCTTTCTCCCCCGGAACAAGGAATTCACAAAATACTGTGATTCATGATTTGCCAGCAAGTACAGTTTGAAATGTGGGAGGCATGGGTAATGCATGCTTTTGTCTTTTTCTGCATGCCAACTATGTAGTTTAGAACAATTTCTCTTTAATGCTTAATTAAGTTCTACCATATGAGGGAAAAACTAATTTTCCACATGAAATTGATTTATTTAAGCCCTGTATAATTTCTATTTTATTAATTAATAGATTTATTTATTTACTTCAGATTTCAATCTCAGCTTCCTGCCCATTCTCTCCTCCCACCTCTACTCTCTGTCCTTCCCTCCCTCTCCCCCATCTCTTCTCTTCAGAGAAGAAGCATCCTATAGATATCAACCTGACATATCAAGCTCCTATTGAGCTTGTCTAATTCCTCTGTCTTCCCCAGATTTGAACTCTCCTGCTCTATCCCAAAGCCCTCCCTCAACCCTCAATGACTGTTCTGTATCCCCTTCTCAGTGAGATTTGAACATCCTCCTTGTTATTTAGCCTTTTGGAGTCTGTAGATTGTAGTATGGTTATTCGGTACTTTATGACTAATATACACTTATATGTGAGTTCATACCATGCCTCCCTTTTGTTTCCGAGTTATCTCACTTGGAATGAATGATCTTTTCCAGTTTCATCTACTTGCCTGCAAATTTCATGATGCCATTGTTCTTGATGGCTAAATAACAATACATTGTGTTAATCCACCACATTTTCACTATGCCTACTTTGGTTCAGGAACATCTAAGTTGTTTGCAGTTTTTGACTATTACAAATAAAGCTAATATGAGCATAGCATGGGCAAGTGTCCTTGTGGTATGCTGTAACATCCTTGAGTATATGCCCAGGAGTGGTATAGCTGGATAATGAGGTAAAACCATTCCAAATTTTCTGGGAAACAGACACATTGATTTGCAAAGTCATTGTACAAGTTTACATTCCTAACAGTAATGGAGGAGTATTCCCTTGCTCCACATCTTCACTACAATGAGATGTAGCATGAGCTTTTGATCTTAGCCATTCTGATGGGTGTAAGGTGGAATCTCAAGTTGTTTTGATTTGCATTTTCCTGATAACTAAGGATGTTGAACATTTCTTCAAGTGCTTCCTAGCTGATAGAGATTCCTCTCTTGAGAAGTTTCTGATTAGATTTGTACCACATTTTTAAATTGGGTTATTTGGTTTCCTGATATCTAATTTCATGAGTTCTTTATATGTTTTGTGTCCCCGCCAGCGGGGACCCAGTTATTCAGGGTCCCAAAGAGGCTTTCTACCTGTGGGCCAAAATGGGGGTGAAGAGAAGGAGACCAAGCAAAAGTTCTGTTGTCAAGGTCTCGTTTATTGAGAGAAATGTACAGCATTTAAAGCTCTGAGGCAGGAATAGAAGCGGGAACTGAAGCTTAGGGTGGGGGACTTTGGGAAGTGCCCAAGGATATAAGGTGAATCACTACACTGCAAGATATCCTCCTATAACAAAGAGGCAACAGTCTTCCGGGGACATGTTCTTTGAGAAGGTCGAACCCTTCTTAGGAATCTGCTCAGGGACATCCGGTGTTTTGCTCAGGCTGAAACATCCTGTCATTGCTCCCAGGGTCTTCCTGGGAGAGGCTCTTAGTTCAACAATCTCAAGTCTGTATGGCAGTCATTTCAAGGTTAAACCTCTGAGGCCATGCAGCCCAGAGTCAAGTAGCCACCTGGAGCTATGCAGTCACAAAGCGGCTAGGCCCAAATCCAATATGGCTCACTGCAGTTTTGGATATCAGCTCTCTGTCATATGTAGGGTTGGTGAAGATCTTTTCACAATCTATAAGCTATCATCTTGTGCTATTGACTGAACTTTGACTTACAAAAGTTTTTCAGTATCATGAGGTCACACTTATTATTAATCTTAGTGCCTGAGCCCTTGGTGCTCTGTTCAGGAAGTTGTCTCCTGAACTGGGGAGTTCAAGGCTATTCCCCACTTTCAGTTCAATTAGACCTAGTGCACTGAGTTTTATATTAAAGTCTTTGATCCATTTGGACTTGAGTTTTGTGCCAGGTGATATATATGCATCTATTTGTATTCTTCTACCTACAGACCTCAAGTTAGACCAGCAGCATTTGTTGAAGATGCTCTTTTTTTTCTATCCTATCGTTTGGCTTCTTTGTTAAGAAATCAAGTATTTGTAGGTGTGTGGGTTTATTTCTGGGTCTTAGTCTCAATTCCATTAATCAACCTGTCTATTTCTATACCAATACTATGCCATTTTTATTACTACTGTTCTGGCATCGCCACAGACCATGTGAACATGATCTGACTTAAGCAAGAATAGTTCATTGAATGCACACTACACCATAATGCTGATCTGATCAGGACTACAAAAAGGAGTCAAGAACTTAATTGTGGTATGAACCTGTTCTGAGGGCAGGCTTATGAAGTAAAACAAAACAAAACAAAACAAAGCACAATGACTTAATATGCAGGTGCAGGAAGTATTACCTGGTGATCAACTTTCACTCAAACCATTTTAGACACAACAAAAGTTCCTACTGACCTTTAACTTGATGTGTCTTATGCAAAGCCTTGTGGAATTTAAGATTAACGAACCTCATGAAGAACATACAGAACATAATAGGATATGTGATCAGCCTGACTCTCAATCAAGGTCTTTTTCTGTGTCAATGACTGGCAGGCATTTTACCACAACAATATGAAATAGCTGGCAGGCATGGAACAAAATGGTTACATCTATTCTTTGGGGTGGAGTGGGGTGTCAGACCATAACATGTTTGTCTCTGGTAGAGAGGTGTTCAGTTGTCCATCGAGTATCACAAAGGAATGTAAAATCTCACTTTTATTTCATCAGATGAAGTGATAGATGAGAGCTATACCTAAGCTGTATGAATACATGGCTTGGACTGAGCCCAGAGTTTTTCCTTTTCTGTTATAATTATCCCTATGCCTAACCTTGGAAATTTCTAGCCTCCATACAACCTAGTTTTCTAAGCTGACTGATTCAATCTGTTTTGTCTCAGCTTGTGACTTAATTGTTTTGCCTGGCTTCATACTGACTTTAGCAATATGTTCTAATCTTCCAACTCCTCCTTCTCTGGATAGATCAGTCTTCACCTGTGTCTAGCTTGTTCTCTCTGTAACCTGTTTGTAGAACTGTCCCAGTAACCAACCATATACATGTACCACACAACACTACCTCTCACACCTTTTTCTCTCTTGCTGATCTTAGACTCTCTTCCTCTCTTGTTCTCATGTGAGTCAGGTGTGTCCTCTCTCTGACTCATTTTGTCAAATATTTCTCTGATTTGTCAATTTGTCTATCCCTCAGCTAGATGTCAATTTCAACACAGCTGCTTACTGCTTCCTTCTACAAACTAATCTTACCTTCATTGTTAAGGATTAAACATGTGTACTGAGGGTGTGACTGTATTTCAGTCAGAGTATATTGCAATCCAGGGCATGTCTACATTTGAGAAGGATCACATCTTTGAATGTGATCCCTTGCCAGAGCATCCATGTTGCTGGATTAAAATTCTTCCTCATTTTTTATAGTTTCAAAGAGAAAGCAGCAGGTCTGAGGTAAAGACCTGAGTTCCAGAGAAGTAGAGCTTCTATTTGTCCTTGATAGAGAGGTGTTCAGTGAGTCCACTCTGAATAACAAAGAAAATGAGATGGGCTAAAAGCAAAGGCTGAAAAGTGAAGCATGGATTGATTGCGGGGATGCTGGACCCTGTGTCTTTTCCAAGTGCCAAAATCCTAAATGGATGAAGGCAGGCTGGGCACCATCTCTTTTGTTGATTTTTTATAGTATTACATTTTCATTATTTAGCTTTCTAAAGTTTTGTATGATTATTGAGCTAGTTAATCTTTTTTTTGACAATTTGGCAACAATTAAAATTACCTTAGAAGACGCCTCACCTGTGGAATTGCTTTTAACTGATTAACCTGTGGGAATATCTATGTGCTATTTCTTATTTATTTGGTAGGACCTACTCCACTGTGGGCTGAATGACCTATGGGCAGTTGGTCTTGGGTTATGTAAGAAAGTAAGTGGAACAAACTATGAAAAGGAAACTAAGAAAGTGCATGCCTCTATGGTTTCTGCCTCAGCTCCTGCCTCTGGGTTCCTGCTTTCAGCTCCTGTACTGGCATCCTATAAACTACATCCTATATTCCAAAATAGCCACCTTTTCTCATAAGTTGCTTTAAAGAAGAGAAACCTAACCAGAACAGCAGTTTGTTTTTAATGTTTGTCTTGTAAAATATATGTGATGAGGTTTAATGAATTTACTATTTTTATAAAAGGTAATTCGGCACTTTCAAATACAATTCTATTTTATTAAAATGAAGTTCTCACAAAAAGGGACCTATCATGACTGCCCTTTGAAAGAACTAAGAAGCAGCTGAAAGAGTCAGATGCAAATATTTACACCCAACTAAAGAAGCTGCTGACCCCTGTGGTTAAATTAGGGAAAAGCTGGACGAAGCTGAGGAGGAGGGTGACCCTGTAGGAGGACCAGCAGTCTGAGAGAACTTGGACCCCCCAAGATCTCTCAGACACTGGACCACGAATCAGGCAATTTACACCAGCTGATATGAGGCCCCCAACACATACATACAACAGAGAATTGACAGGTCTGGGCTCAGTCAAAGAAGATGCACCAAACCCTTAAGTGAATAGAAGCTCCAGGCCATGGGGATATCTGGTTGGGGGCTGGGTGGGGCTCCTTGTGGAGATGGTGGGGGAGGAGGTATGGCTGTGGAATAGTCAGAGGGTGGAGTAGGAGGGGAATAAAATCTGAAGTGTAAAAATGATTAAATAAAATTTAAAAAATATTGCAACACTTACATCTTCTATTTCTTTTATTATAGTTTACATAATATTACTATAACTATCTTTCCTTATATACTTCTGTATTGAATCTCTCATTATTTTAATTAATCTAGTTAGTTCATATGCATACAACAAATGTTTTATATTATCTTTAATTTTATTTATGTATTTATTGTGTGTGTGTGTGTGTGTGTGTGTGTGTGTGTGTGTGTGTGTAGGTATTTGTGTGTTTATATATGTCAGTACTCAAACCCTGGGTATGAAGGTAAGAGAACAACTTATAGTCGGTTCTCTCCTTTTTACCATGTATGTCTCAGGGATTAAGTTCAGGTTGCCAGGCTTGGTGATTTGTATCTTTGCACACTGAGCCACCTTACTAACCTAATCTTTGTACTAGTATTGCATCTGTTACATAATATTACCTTCATTTCAATTTTATATTTGCTTCATATTGTTTTTTATTGTCAATAGTTATTTGCAACCATAATTGTTTTTTTGGATGGAATTATGTATAGAATTATGTAATCCAGCAACATAAGTGCTCTGGCAAGGGAGCACATCCAAAGACCTTCTAGGTTTATGTGATCTTGCTGGAACGCAGACATGGCCTTAGTGTACAACTTTAATCTCAAACAATTCATGTGAGGTTAGTTTATAGAAGAAAGCACTATGTTAGAAAGACAAAGTAATGAATCAGAGAAAAATTTGCCTTAATGAGTCAGAGAGATGATATGCCCAAGTCTCATGATAACAGGTAGGAAAAAGAGGCTAATTAAAAGAATAACACAGGGAAAAAAAGAAGGCTTAAGAGAGGAGTACACACATATGCAGACACACACATACAGAGAGAGAGAGAGAAAGAGAGAAAGAGAGAGAGAGAAGAAGAAGAAGAAGAAGGAGGAGGAGGAGGAGGAGGAGGAGGAAGGAGGTAGAGGAGCAGAAAGAAAGAAACAGAGAAAGAAAAGAAGCAAAGAAACAAAGAAGGGGGGCAGGTTTACTAGGACAGTTTTACAGAAACAGGTTGCAGGTGAAGATAAAACCAGCCAGAAAATGAGAAAGAGCCAGAAGCTTAGAATTTATTGCCAAAGGTAGTATGAGGCCAAGCAGAGTGATTCAGTAAAAACCCAATAGAAGCCAGTTTGAATCATTCAACTTAGAGAGGAGTTTGATGCCAAAGAGGTGAGTTGAACCAATCATCTAGAGTTCAGAAATGACTAGAAAGTGAGTTTATTCAACTGTCTTTAAGACAACAATTACATCAGGAGAGAGTAAGGAGTGTAGGAAGAGAGTAGGAAGATTAAAGAGAGGGAAGAAGAGAGTGGGGAGAGGGAACTAGTAAAGCACACCTCTAGCAGAAAGACAGGGCATCAAGAGAGGGGTGGGGTTACCATCCCACAGTCAAAAACTCTGACTCATAATTGTTCATGTCTGAAAGAACTTCAGGGACAAAAAAAATGGAGAAGAGCCTGAGGAAATGGAAGTACAGAGTCAGACTCAAAGTGGTATCCAGCTCAAGGGGAGGTCCCACGGACTAACACTATTACTGAGGCTGTGGTGTGCTCACAAAGTGACCTATCCTGACTGCCCTCTGAAAGACCCAACAAGCAGCTAAAAGAGTTAGATGCAGATATTTACACCCAACAAATGGACAGAAATTGCTGACCCCTTTGGTTAAGTTAAGGAAAAGCTGGAAGAAGCTGAAGAAGAGGTCAACCCTGTAAGAGAACCAGTAATCTCAATTAACCTGGACCACTGAGATCTCCCAGACACTGGATCACCAACCAGGCAGCATACACCAGCTTAGATAAGGCCCTAACACATATACAGCAGAGGACTGCTGGGTCTGGGTTCAGTCAGTGAGGATGCATCTAACCCTCAAGAGACAGGAGGCCCCAGGGAGTGGGGAGGTACGGTGGGGTGGAGGCTGGAGGGATAGGAACATTGTCATGGAAATGAGGGTGGGGGTAGGTACTGGATGTGGAACAGTCAGAGGGTAGACCAGGAAGGGGATAAAATTTGGAGTGTAAAAAAAAAAAAGGAAATAAGACCAGGCCCAATGCCTAGCAGTAGATGGATGGCACAAACTCAATGATCTTTTTGGAGATTCTTTGTCTCATAATATTGAGGGTTTTTTCTTTGTAGTACTGCACATATATATTATGAATTCTTTTAATATTAGAGATTTTTACTTGCATAAAATGTATTTTAATAAAATCTGCCCTCATTCCCTTTCTTTAAATTCCTCACTTTACCTTCCCAACTTCATTAGCTCCGTTTTTAAGCCCCACGAACCCATTTACTACTGTATATGCAGTTTGGGAACTGTCCTCTAAGACCAAGCATAACCTCTCTGGAGAGGTAAAACATGGAATAAAAATTAGCCTTTCCAAATAGCTATTGTCAATAATATTTTTGCTAGGGAAGGGAGGCTTGATGAGGCTCTCCCACATCCATACTGGGAATTTTGGCTTGCTTGATTTACTACAAGACCCACATACATGCAGACACAGCCACTGCAAACCTGTGTGTACAACAGCGCCATCATAGCTAGAAAATAATATCTTATTGCAGACATCCACCAAAGTTGGCTTTTACATTCTTGACCCATTTTCTGTGATGATTATTGAGTCATGTAAGAAAGTAGTGCGATACAAGTGTCCTATGATAGTTGTTATTGTAGCTTGCAGGGCTCACGGTTGGGTAAGACTGTCAATTTTCTCTCCCATTAGTGTACACTGCACCTTCCAGTACTATGAGAGCTAGCCTCCAGGGGTGAAGCTTCCTGGTCATTACCAAGTTCATTTCTCCTTGTTTTATACTAAAGTATATTATGTCCTTAGCCATGTGTCTTTACCATTAAGTTATAGAGGAAATAGCAGTAGCCTGTCATGTTTGGGGATATAAGGGATCTAGTTTGCAAACAACTAAAAAGAGGTAGTCTGTACTTGGCATAGGGCTTTTTATTTGGTAGCCTCTGATATTTGGGAGAGAAATTGTCCCCTGATATAATATGTGGTGTTTTAAATGAGAATGGCTTCCAGTTGGTTCTCAGCTGGTGAGCTGTTCATGAAGGATTAGGATGTGGCCTTGTCAGAAGAGAAGTCAATATAGTGAGCTTAGAGTCTTCCAAGCCCACGTTAGGACCAGCATTGCTCATACCGTCTGCCTGCTGTTTTTGAATCACATGTGAGTTCCCGGTTACTGCTCCGATGCCATGCTGTCTACTTGCTGTGATGATGTTTCTTGTTATGATGACCACGGAGTAACCCTCTGACACTGTACTCAAACCTCCATTAAATATTTTCTTATATAAGTTGCTCTTGTTATACTGTCTTTTCACAGCAATATAATAGTGACTAAGAAATGGGGCAACTCTTCTTAAACTCCTTTATATAAATAAGTACATGTTAACATTTCTGAAAATTTTTGCAGTAGTAAGCTTTCATAGAGCTGCTAAAAAGGTATTTAACACTAGTTATTCCTTACGACACTCTATTCCTTCCTCTATTCTACTCTGGGATTTCTCTCTCTCTCTTTCTCTCTCTCTCTCTCTTTCTCTCTCTCTCTCTCTCTCTCTCTCTCTCTCTCTCACACACACACACACACACACACACACACACACTTAATAGAACTTCTGTTCTATGTCACTTCACTTGAAATTTCCCACATACACCATTAGTTATTTTCTTACTTCTATTTGTATTACCATCTAAACACACACACACACACACACACACACACACACACACACTCACACACATACAAACTTACATTTCAAAGCTAGCAACCCTATGACACAGAACATATAGGGCTTGTCTTTCTGAATCTGTGCCGTCTAATTCAAAGTGATTATTTCAATCCACATCTATTTACCTTAGAATTCCACAATTTTCCTGTTCTTTAAGGCTGGACAATATTTTATTTTGTATACCTACAGCATTTTTATAATCCATTTATCCATCGGTTGATACAAATGTAGATTGTTTCCATCCCTTTGCTGTTGTAAATAGACGCAAAACAAACAGGAGCAACTGTTATTCTCTGGAACAGTTTTATCTACCTGTGGGTCATGACTCCAGGGGTTGAAAGACATTTTCTCAGGGGACACCTAAGATAACTGACAGACACAGATATTTATATTATGATTAACAACAGTATTAAAATTACAGTTATGCAGCAGCTCTCTGCTCCCAGACACCGTAGGAGAGAGACCCAACCGCCTGGTCAGGTGGGCACTCCTGAGGCTGCAGAGCGGAAGAGACCACCAACACTGCCCACCCCTGCCCACATCCCTGGCCCAAGAGGAAACTGTATAAGGCCTCTGGGTTCCCGTGGGGGAGGGCCCAGGAGCAGCAGGACCACTGCCTCCGAGACACCGCCGGAACCTGAAGGAAACAGACCAGATAAACAGTTCTCTGCACCGAAATCCCGTGGGAGGGAGAGCTAAACCCTCAGAGAGGCAGACAAGCCTGGGAAACCAGAAGAGACTGCTCTCTGAACACACATCTCGAACGCCAGAGGAAAACACCAAAGGCCATCTGGAACCCTGGTGCACTGAAGCTCCCGGAAACGGCAGCGCAGATCTTCCTGGTTGCTGCTGCCGCGGAGAGCTCTTGGGCAGCACCCCACGAGCAAACTTGAGCCTCAGGACCACAGGTAACACCAACTTTTCTGCTGCAAGTGACCTGTCTGGTGAACTCAAGACACAGGCCCACAGGAACAGGTGAAGACCTGTAGAGAGGGAAAACTACACGCCCGAAAGCAGAACACTCTGTCGCCATAACAGGCTGAAAGAAAACAGGAAAACAGGTCTACAGCACTCCTGACACACAGGCTTATAGGGCAGTCTAGCCACTGTCAGAAATAGCAGAACAAAGTAACACTAGAGATAATCTGATGGCAAGAGGCAAGCACAGGAACCCAAGCAACAGAAACCAAGACTACATGGCACCATCGGAGCCCAATTCTCCCACCAAAACAAACATGGAATATCCAAACACACCAGAAAAGCAAGATCTAGTTTCAAAATCATATTTGATCATGATGCTGGAGGACTTCAAGAAAGACGTGAAGAACTCCCTTAGAGAACAAGTAGAAGCCTACAGAGAGGAATCACAAAAATGCCTGAAAGAATTCCAGGAAAACATAATTAAACAAGTAGAAGCCCATAGAGAGGAGTCACAAAAATCCCTGAAAGAATTCCAGGAAATCATAAATAAACAAGTAGAAGCCCATAGAGAGGAGTCACAAAAATCCCTCAAAGAATTCCAGGAAAACACAATCAAACAGTTGAAGGAATTAAAAATGGAAATAGAAGCAATCAAGAAAGAACATATGGAAACAACCCTGGATATAGAAAACCAAAAGAAGAGACAAGGAGCTGTAGATACAAGCTTCACCAACAGAATACAGGAGATAGAAGAGAGAATCTCAGGAGCAGAAGATTCCATAGAAATCATTGACTCAACTGTCAAAGATAATGTAAAGCAGAAAAAGCTACTGGTCCAAAACATACAGGAAATCCAGGACTCAATGAGAAGATCAAACCTAAGGATAATAGGTATAGAAGAGAGTGAAGACTCCCAGCTCAAAGGACCAGTAAATATCTTCAACAAAATCATAGACGAAAACTTCCCTAACCTAAAAAAAGAGATACCCATAGGCATACAAGAAGCCTACAGAACTCCAAATAGATTGGACCAGAAAAGGAACACCTCCAGTCACATAATAGTCAAAACACCAAACGCACAAAATAAAGAAAGAATATTAAAAGCAGTAAGGGAAAAAGGTCAAGTAACATATAAAGGCAGACCTATCAGAATCACACCAGACTTTTCGCCAGAAAATATGAAGGCCAGAAGATCCTGGACAGATGTCATACAGACCCTAAGAGAACACAAATGCCAGCCCAGGTTACTGTATCGTGCAAAACTCTCAATTAACATAGATGGAGAAACCAAGATATTCCATGACAAAAACAAATTTACACAATATCTTTCTACAAATCCAGCAATACAAAGGATAATAAATGGTAAAGCCCAACATAAGGAGGCAAGCTATACCCTAGAAGAAGCAAGAAACTAATCGTCTTGGCAACAAAACAAAGAGAAGAAAAGCACACAAACATAACCTCACATCCAAATATGAATACGACATGAAGCAATAATCACTATTCCTTAATATCTCTCAACATCAATGGCCTCAACTCCCCAATAAAGAGACATAGATTAACAAACTGGATACGCAACAAGGATCCTGCATTCTGCTGCCTACAGGAAACACACCTCAGAGAAAAAGACAGACACTACCTCAGAGTGAAAGGCTGGAAAACATCTTTCCAAGCAAATGGTCGGAAGAAGCAAGCTGGAGTTGCCATTCTAATATCAGATAAAATCAATTTTCAACTAAAAGTCATCAAAAAAGATAAGGAAGGACACTTCATATTCATCAAAGGAAAAATCCACCAAGATGAACTCTCAATCCTAAATATCTATGCCCCCAATACAAGGGCACCTACATACGTAAAAGAAACCTTACTAAAGCTCAAAATACACATTGCACCTCATACAATAATAGTGGGAGATTTCAACACCCCACTCTCATCAATGGACAGATCATGGAAACAGAAATTAAACAGAGACGTAGACAGACTAACAGAAGTCATGAGCCAAATGGACTTAACGGATATTTATAGAACATTCTATCCTAAAGCAAAAGGATATATCTTCTTCTCAGCTCCTCATGGTACTTTCTCCAAAATTGACCATATAATTGGTCAAAAAACGGGCCTCAACAGGTACAGAAAGATAGAAATAATCCCATGCGTGCTATCGGACCACCACGGCCTAAAACTGGTCTTCAATAACAATAAGGGAAGAATGCCCACATATACGTGGAAATTGAACAATGCTCTACTCAATGATAACCTGGTTAAGGAAGAAATAAAGAAAGAAATTAAAGACTTTTTAGAATTTAATGAAAATGAAGGTACAACATACCCAAACTTATGGGAAACAATGAAAGCTGTGCTAAGAGGAAAATTCATAGCGCTGAGTGCCTGCAGAAAGAAAAAGGAAAGAGCATATGTCAGCAGCTTGACAGCACACCTAAAAGCTCTAGAACAAAAAGAAGCAAATACACCCAGGAGGAGTAGAAGGCAGGAAATAATCAAACTCAGAGCTGAAATCAACCAAGTAGAAACAAAAAGGACCATAGAAAGAATCAACAGAACCAAAAGTTGGTTCTTTGAGAAAATCAACAAGATATATAAACCCTTAGCCAGACTGAGAGGACACAGAGAGTGTGTCCAAATTAATAAGATCAGAAATGAAAAGGGAGACATAACAACAGATTCAGAGGAAATTCAAAAAATCATCAGATCTTACTATAAAAGCCTATATTCAACAAAACTTGAAAATCTGCAGGAAATGGACAATTTCCTAGACAGATACCAGGTACCGAAGTTAAATCAGGAACAGATAAACCAGTTAAACAACCCCATAACTCCTAAGGAAATAGAAGCAGTCATTAAAGGTCTCCCAACCAAAAAGAGCCCAGGTCCAGACGGGTTTAGTGCAGAATTCTATCAGACCTTCATAGAAGACCACATACCAATATTATCCAAACTATTCCACAAAATTGAAACAGATGGAGCACTATCGAATTCCTTCTATGAAGCCACAATTACTCTTATACCTAAACCACACAAAGACCCAACAAAGAAAGAGAACTTCAGACCAATTTCCCTTATGAATATCGACGCAAAAATACTCAATAAAATTCTGGCAAACCGAATCCAAGAGCACATCAAAACAATCATCCACCATGATCAAGTAGGCTTCATCCCAGGCATGCAGAGATGGTTTAACATACGGAAAGCCATTAACGTGATCCATTATATGAACAAACTGAAAGAACAAAACCACATGATCATTTCATTAGATGCTGAGAAAGCATTTGACAAAATTCAACACCCCTTCATGATAAAAGTCCTGGAAAGAATAGGAATTCAAGGCCCATACCTAAACATAGTAAAAGCCATATACAGCAAACCAGTTGCTAACATTAAACTAAATGGAGAGAAACTTGAAGCAATCCCACTAAAATTAGGGACTAGACAAGACTGCCCACTCTCTCCCTACTTATTCAATATAGTTCTTGAAGTTCTAGCCAGAGCAATCAGACAACAAAAGGAGGTCAAGGGGATACAGATCGGAAAAGAAGAAGTCAAAATATCACTATTTGCAGATGATATGATAGTATACTTAAGTGATCCCAAAAGTTCCACCAGAGAACTACTAAAGCTGATAAACAACTTCAGCAAAGTGGCTGGGTATAAAATTAACTCAAATAAATCAGTAGCCTTCCTCTACACAAAAGAGAAACAAGCCGAGAAAGAAATTAGGGAAAGGACACCCTTCATAATAGACCCAAATAATGTAAAGTACCTCGGTGTGACTTTAACCAAGCAAGTAAAAGATCTGTACAATAAGAACTTCAAGACACTGAAGAAGGAAATTGAAGAAGACCTTAGAAGATGAAAAGATCTCCCATGCTCATGGATTGGCAGGATTAATATAGTAAAAATGGCCATTTTACCAAAAGCGATCTACAGATTCAATGCAATTCCCATAAAAATACCAATCCAATTCTTCAAAGAGTTAGACAGAACAATTTGCAAATTCATCTGGAATAACAAAAAACCCAAGATAGCTAAAACTATCCTCAACAATAAAAGGACTTCAGGGGGAATCACGATCCCTGAACTCAAGCAGTATTACAGAGCAATAGTGATAAAAACTGCATGGTATTGGTACAGAGACAGACAGATAGACCAATGGAATAGAATTGAAGACCCAGAAATGAACCCACACACCTATGGTCACTTGATTTTTGACAAAGGAGCCAAAACCATCCAATGGAAAAAAGATAGCGTTTTCAGCAATTGGTGCTGGTTCAACTGGAGGTCAATATATAGAAGAATGCAGATCGATCCATGCTTATCACCCTGTACAAAGCTTAAGTCCAAGTGGATCAAGCACCTCCACATCAAACCAGACACACTCAAACTAATAGAAGAAAAACTAGGGAAGCATCTGAACACATGGGCACTGGAAAAAACTTCCTGAACAAAACACCAATGGCTTATGCTCTAAGATCAAGAATCGACAAATGGGATCTCATAAAACTGCAAAGCTTCTGGAAGGTAAAGGACACTGTGGTTAGGACAAAACGGCAACCAACAGATTGGGAAAAGATCTTTACCAATCCTACAACAAAAGAGGCCTTATATCCAAAATATACAAAGAACTCAAGAAGTTAGACCGCAGGGAGACAAATAACCCTATTAAAAAATGGGGTTCAGTGCTAAACAAACAATCCACAGCTGAGGAATGCCAAATGGCTGAGAAACACCTAAAGAAATGTTCAACATCTTTAGTCATAAGAGAAATGCAAATCAAAATAACCCTGAGATTTCACCTCACACCAATGAGAATGGCTAAGATCAAAAACTCAGGGACAGCAGATGCTGGCGAGGATGCGGAGAAAGAGGAACACTTCTCCATTGTTGGTGGGATTGCAGACTGGTACAACCATTCTGGAAATCAGTCTGGAGGTTTCTCGGAAAATTGGACATTGAACTGCCTGAGGATCCAGCTATACCACTTTTGGGCATATACCCAAAAGATGCCCCAACATATAAAAAAGACACGTGCTCCACTATGTTCATCGCAGCCTTATTTATAATAGCCTGAAGCTGTAAAGAACCCAGATGCCCTTCAACAGAGGAATGGATACAGAAAATGTGGTACATCTACACAATGGAATATTACTCAGCTATCAAAAACAACGGCTTTATGAAATTCGTAGGCAAATGGTTGGAACTGGAAAATATCATTCTGAGTGAGCTAACCCAATCACAGAAAGACATACATGGTATGCATTCATTGAGAAGTGGCTATTAGCCCAAATGCTTGAATTACCCTAGATGCCTAGAACAAATGAAAGTCAAGACGGATGATCAAAATGTGAATGTTTCACGCCTTCTTTAAAAGGGGAACAAGAATACCCTTGGCAGGGAAGAGAGAGGCAAAGATTAAAACAGAGACTGAAGTAACACCCATCCAGAGCCTGCCCCACATGTGGCCCATACATATACAGCCACCCAATTAGACAAGATGGATGAAGCAAAGAAGTGCAGGCCCATAGGAGCCGGATGTAGATCGCTCCTGAGAGACACAGCCAGACTACAGCAAATACAGAGGCGAATGCCAGCAGCAAACCACTGAACTGAGAATAGGACCCCCGTTGAAGGAATCAGAGAAAGAACTGGAAGAGCTTGAAGGGGCTCGAGACCCCATATGTACAACAATGCCAAGCAACCAGAGCTTCCAGGGACTAAGCCACTACCTAAAGACTATACATGGACTGACCCTGGACTCTGACCTCAAGGGTAGCAATGAACATCTTAGTAAGAGCACCAGTGGAAGGGGAAGCCCTGGGTCCTGCTAAGACTGAACCCCCAGTGAACTAGACTGTTGGGGGGAGGGCGGCAATGGGGGGAGGGTTGGGAGGGAAATACCCATAAGGAAGGGAACGGGGAGGGGGGAGGGGGATATTTGCTCAGAAACCTGGAAAGGGAATAACACTTGAAATGTATATAAGAAATACTCAAGTTAATAAAAAAATTACAGTTATGAGGTACTGACTAAGAACTGTATTGAAGTATTGCAGAATTAGCCAGTTTGAGAAACACTGCTATAGTAAGATATAGTGTCCTTTGGGAATACAGCCAGGAACTGTAAAGCCAGTTCACATTGAGTGGGGAAATGTCTGATTTTATGATTTCTAGAGAGATAATATAGTCTAGTATCAGATGGTAAGTCAGAATATTCTAAGTGAACCTAAGAGATCAATGAAAACTGGAAGCTGAGGTGTAATAGATGAATAATTGACTATTACTGTGATGGTGCTTGAAAAAATTAACAGTAGAAATAGTCATAGAGTGGTTATAGGCATGTTTTCCCTGTAATGGAGAACAAAATGAAAAGCATTTTCTTCTCTTTTTTATTTTAATGATTTTGTTTACAATTTTAATTTCATCCAATATATTTTTTTTACTTTTTTTTTTTTGTTAACTTGAGTATTTCTTATTTACATTTCAAGTGTTATTCCCTTTCCCGGTTTCCTGGCAAACATCCCCCTAATCCCTCCCCCTCCCCTTCTTTATGGGTGTTCCCCTCCCCATCCTCCCCACATTGCCGCCCTCCCCCCAACAATCACGTTCACTGGGGGTTCAGTCTTAGGAGGACCAAGGGCTTCCCCTTCCACTGGTGATCTTACTAGAATATTCATTGCTACCTATGAGATCACAGTCCAGGGTCAGTCCATGTACAGTCTTTAGGTAGTGGCTTAGTCTCTGGCAGCTCTGGTTGCTTGGCATTGTTGTTCATAAGGGGTCTCGAGCTCCTTCAAGATCTTCCAGTTCTTTCTCTGATTCCTTCAACGGGGGTCCCGTTATCAGTTCAGTGGTTTGCTGCTGGCATTCGCCTCTGTATTTGCTGTATTCTGACTGTGTCTCTTAGGAGATATCTACATCCGGCTCCTGTCGGCCTGCACTTCTTTGCTTCATCCATCTTGTCTAATTGGATGGCTGTATATGTATGGGCCACCTGTGGGGCAGGCTCTGAATAGGTGTTCCTTCTGTGTCTGTTTTAATCTTTGCCTCTCTATTCCCTGCCAAGGGTATTCTTGTTCCCCTTTTAAAGAAGGAGTGAAGCATTCACATTTTGATCATCCGTCTTGAGTTTCATTTTTTCTAGGCATCTAGGGTAATTCAAGCATTTGGGCTAATAGCCACTTATCAAGGAGTGCATACCATGGGTGTTTTTCTGTGATTGGGTTACCTCACTCAGGATGATAGTTTGCAGTTCCACCATTTGCCTACGAAATTCATAAACTCATTGTTTTTGATAGCTGAGTAATATTCCATTGTGTAGATGTACCACATTTTCTGTATCCATTCCTCTGTTGAAGAGCATCTGGGTTCTTTCCAGCTTCTGGCTATTATAAATAAGGCTGCGATGAACATAGTGGAGCATGTGTCTTTTTTATATCTTGGGGCATCTTTTGGGTATATGCCCAAGAGAGGTATAGCTGGATCCTCAGGCAGTTCAATGTCCAATTTTCTGAGAAACCTCCAGACTGATTTCCAGAATGGTTGTACAAGTCTGCAATCCCACCAACAATGGAGGAGTGTTCCTCTTTCTCTGCATCCTCGCCAGCATCTGCTGTCACCTGAGTTTTTGATCTTAGCCATTCTCACTGGTGTGAGGTTAAATCTCAGGGTTGTTTTGATTTGCATTTCCCTTATGACTAAAGATGTTGAACATTTCTTTAGGTGTTTCTCAGCCATTTGGCATTCCTCAGCTGTGAATTCTTTGTTTAGCTCTGAACCCCATTTTTAATAGGGTTATTTGTCTCCCTGCAATCTAACTTCTTGAGTTCTTTGTATATTTTGGAAATAAGACCTCTATTTGTTGTAGGATTGGTAAAGATCTTTTCCCAATCTGTTGGTTGAGTTTTGTCCTAACCACAGTGTCCTTTGCCTTCCAGAAGCTTTGCAGTTTTATGAGATCCCATTTGTCGATTCTTGATCTTAGAGCATAAGTCATTGGTGTTTTGTTCAGGAAATTTTTTTCCAGTGTCCATGTGTTCCAGATGCTTCCCTAGTTTTTCTTCTATTAGTTTGAGTGTATCTGGTTTGATGTGGAGGTCCTTTATCCACTTGGACTTAACCTTTGCACGGGGTGATAAGCATGGATAGATCTGCATTCTTCTACATGTTGACCTCCAGTTGAACCAGCACCATTTGCTGAAAACGCTATCTTTTTTCCATTGGATGGTTTTGGCTCCATTGTCAAAAATCAAGTGCCCATAGGTGTGTGGGTTCATTTCTGGGTCTTCAATTCTGTTCTATTGGTCTATCTGTCTGTCTCTGTACCAATATCATGCAGTTTTTATCACTATTGCTCTGTAATACTGCTTGAGTCAGGGATAGTGATTCTCCCTGAAGTCCTTTTATTGTTGAGGATAGTTTTAGCTATCCTGGGTTTTTTGTTATTCCAGATGAATTTGCAAATTGTTCTGTCTAACTCTTTGAAGAATTGGATTGGTATTTTGATGGGGATTGCATTGAATCTGTAGATTGCTTTTGGTAAAATATCCATTTTTCTATATTAATCCTGCCAATCCATGAGCATGGGAGATCTTTGCATCTTCTAAGGTCTTCTTCAATTTCTTTCTTCAGTGTCTTGAAGTTCTTATTGTACAGATCTTTTACTTGCTTGGTTAAAGTCACACCGAGGTACTTTACATTATTTGGGTCTATTATGAAGGGTGTCCTTTCCCTAATTTCTTTCTCGGCTTGTTTCTCTTTTGTGTAGAGGAAGGCAACTGATTTATTTGAGTTAATTTTATACCCAGCCACTTTGCTGAAGTTGTTTATCAGCTTTAGTAGTTCTCTGGTGGAACTTTTGGGATCACTTAAGTATACTATCATATCATCTGCAAATAGTGATATTTTGACTTCTTCTTTTCCGATCTGTATCCCCTTGACCTCCTTTTGTTGTCTGATTGCTCTGGCTAGAACTTCAAGAACTATATTGAATAAGTAGGGAGAGAGTGGGCAGTCTTGTCTAGTCCCTAATTTTAGTGGGATTGCTTCAAGTTTCTCTCCATTTAGTTTAATGTTAGCAACTGGTTTGCTGTATATGGCTTTTACTATGTTTAGGTATGGGCCTTGAATTCCTATTCTTTCCAGGACTTTTATCATGAAGGGGTGTTGAATTTTGTCAAATGCTTTCTCAGCATCTAATGAAATGATCATGTGGTTTTGTTCTTTCAGTTTGTTCATATAATGGATCATGTTAATGGCTTTCCATATGTTAAACCATCTCTGCATGCCTGGGATGAAGCCTACTTGATCATGGTGGATGATTGTTTTGATGTGCTCTTGCATTCGGTTTGCCAGAATTTTATTGAGTATTTTTGCGTCGATATTCATAAGGGAAATTGGTCTGAAGTTCTCTTTCTTTGTTGGGTCTTTGTGTGGTTTAGGTATAAGAGTAATTGTGGCTTCATAGAAGGAATTCGGTAGTGCTCCATCTGTTTCAATTTTGTGGAATAGTTTGGATAATATTGGTATGAGGTCTTCTATGAAGGTCTGATAGAATTCTGCACTAAACCCGTCTGGACCTGGGCTCTTTTTGGTTGGGAGACCTTTAATGACTGCTTCTATTTCCTTAGGAGTTATGGGGTTGTTTAACTGGTTTATCTGTTCCTGATTTAACTTCGGTACCTTATATTTTGATCACATTTTTCCACTAACTCTCAGATAGTCCTCCTTTATTACCTATCCAACATTATGATATTTCTTTCTCTTAAAAAAAACAAAAGTAAAAACCATGGAGTCCAAGTTGATCTTGCCAACTATTTCTGGGTATGGTGCCTGTCCTGTTGTGTGGATGATATGGACAGTGCCACTCCACCACAGGAAACTGACTTAACCATTTGCATCAGGTTTTAATTGCAAAGGAACAAGTTCTTGGTTCAGTGTGGGACTTTGTGCCCACTTTATGGTTTTCATGCTGGGGTTTTGCATGGCTTTCACTTGTGCAGGTCTTGTGCATACTGTCACAATCTTTGTGGATTCATATGTGTATCTGTCCTATGATGTCTGGAAAATGTTGTTTTCTTGAAGGAATTTACCACTACTGGCCACTACACTCTTTTGCCTCCTTTTCTTTACAGATACCTGAGCCTTCATGTGAGAGATATGACAAAGCCATCCCATTTAGGGTTGTGCCCTCCAAAGTCTCTAAGTCTGCATATTGTCCAACTGAGGACAGATATATGCCAAAGAATTCTTATTAAACCACAGAAAAACAGTTTAACAAGAAGATACATCTCGGAATAGCTTAAAGCCAAATTATCAATGAAATCACAAAATGACAATTGAAAAAGATACTCACCAAGTCTCATTGTGTTTGTTCTCACTTTGTAACATCCATTTAGGTCAAGGGCTTAATGTCAAATGAAGACAGACAATGGAACTGTATGGAGAAGGGAGAGTAATTTGAATGAAAAAATTTAATTACAATTTGAAAAAATAGTAAAATAAAGAATAAATCTATTTTAAAAAACAGTAAACAAAGTAGGTAGACCAAACACAGAACAAAAATAGTTTCTTATTTTGCTCACTTGACATCACCAGTGGCATACCAAAAACATGTACTAATTTTGAAATATATGTGATCGAAACAGTCAGATGTAATATAAACAAAGATCTTTGAAATGTATACTTTTTGAAAAAGACCAGAAAATGGATCAAAATTTTTCAAAATACTAAATTAAATATTTGTAAGGTATTTTGTATACCAAGAAATCTCATGAACTATTGATGTGAATACAAAATACAATTTTGTAAAACAATATTTAGGGTTCTCGTACAACTAAACACACACATACATACATACACACATCCATATGTATGTACGTACGTACAGACACACAAACACACACACAGTATAAGGTCCCACAACCATGCTCCTTTATGTATTTTGAGTTAAAAGAAAGGATTTATCATGTTATAAAAGAATCATGAATGAAACTGCTAATTATTAAATGAATGGAACCAACTCACAGTGTTTCACAGTCTCCAAATTTAAATAAATTACATTCAGTACAGATAGTAAAGGGATTGTTGATTGCCAGAAATTATGAAAGGTATTGAAGTATATGGAAAAATGTTTGGATTATAAAATTCTCCATATGGTATTATACTGGTTGATATATGTTAAAATCATCAAATATATGCAATGAATATAACTAAGTATTCCCTTAATATATAATTCCATTTAGTATAGTTTTATCAATTAAATTAAATATAATGATTGTTGGCAATAGAGAAGGATATATGTACATGGGAACATTCATGAATTCTCTATTTTATTTCTCATATTTTTCTATAAACATAAGTCTTTAATCTACTTTATGAATTGTCATGGTTAGTTTTTGAAAAAGTGAGTAAAAACCCTTGTTCAGTGGATCACAGTGAAAATACATTTAGAAAATTTAGAATCAGGCAGCATAAAAAATACCATTAAATTGGGGGACTTCATTTGAATATTTAGATCTGAGTCTAAATGTATGAACAAATTCAAAAGCTGATAATATAGAACCTTTTGAACTTTCATAATGTTCTTAGTTGAAAAAATAACCCCAAAATGAGCTGGTAAATTTGTAACTTCTAAATACACACACACACATACACACACACACACACACACAAATGATAAAGACCTAGTAATGAAAGTGAATAAAGAATTCAGATTTCAATAAGAACATATTCAATGTTGTTAAGACAGCTATGCTCCTCACGTTAATCACAGATTCTACTTCATCCTGGTCATAGTTCTGTGAGTCTTTTATGAGAACAAAAGTTGCCAATAATACTAAACTCATATAGAAGTGTAAGGCTAAAGCATTGCCAATGTGATCTTGAACAAGAAGACATGATTGGAGGATTTTTTTCTTTGAGTTTCAATATTTCAGAAACTGTGTCAATTAAGAACATTTGGCATCAGACCAATGGTAAATGTGTACATACATCAAGTCCAAAGGTAATCCAGACATCAACTTTTAGTTTATCATCAGTTTATGTTCAACATAAATGCCAAGATAATTAAGTAGGAAATAGCATTAATAACAAATGGTGACAACTAGAAATCCACCTGTAAAAGAATGAATTTGGAGAACTTTTTGATACTCCACCCAAAGCTCAACTCAAAATCAACCCCAGGGTTCAACATCAGAGATGAATATTTTATCATAAAAAAGCAGACTCTATAATTATTGGCCAATTATTTTTTAGATCTTATTTCAAACACACACACACACAAAGATCAACTTTACTAAAATTATTCAAAACATTCATTCAGATCATCATTAAAAAATGACAAAGTAATAGGTTGTAGGAAATATTTGGAAATTATGCATTTAATAAAGTACTTATACAAGGAAAATACTGAACTTTTAAAACCCAATGCTAAAAGACAAATAATCCAAGTCAATAAGAAGAATTTGAACAGCCCTTTCTTCAAAGAGGATACATAAGTGGGCACTGATTACATCATAAGATTTGTTTTTAAATCATCAGTAGGCACAAGGATACTGGAAATCTAGTCCATGATGCAGCAGTGATCCATTTATGCTCAATGCCTAGAATAAAATGGTAGGGAGTTTTGATAAAAACCATCTAAATGAGAATACTTATGTATTGTTTCAGGATAAGAGAATATGGCAGAGTCAGTTTTGAAAACAGGCTGTGCATTACTGGAAGTTTAAACAAATAATTACTGTAATACCCAGTAGGTTTTTCCCTGCATACAAAGCCAAGATAACAGCATGCATGTGCCAATAACCACAAAAATAGAAGTTTTAAGTATATAAAATGAAAATGATATGTATGCATAAATAGAAGTAATAATGATTTATAGCAAGAGTATATTCACTAGTTGAGACTTTGTTCATTTGAAAATGTAAAAATGTAGTTTATAAGGTTTCATAATATGTAGAAAGATAAGAAATATGATCAAAAGTACCAAATAATCATTTAATTTGGTGTATAATACATATCAAATGACCATCAAATCTATGCATAATTTAAAAAGTTGTGTAAATTAATGGATAAAGAGACATGGTTTGAGGTTTGAATAACTTGGCAAAGCAAGGAATCAGAAGCATGATGTCTATATTTGAGGACTGTGAGGAATCTTGTGTGAATCTCTGGATGACTTATGGTAGAGAAGGTGTACATTGGGGAAAAAACTATAAATAAAAGTGAACTCACACTCTCAGACATTGTCTGTAGATGTATGTTTGTTTTGCTTCAATTTCTGGTTGATATAATTACAAAGAGGAATTTATTTAATTTCCTGTCACATGAGATTGTTTCAAACAAACAGTTCTATTTCTGTCAGAAATACATATTAAAGAAAACAGAATCTTTTGTTCTGAAGTGATTTTTCCAAGTACATACATATCTAAGATTTCACCAGGGATTGATTCTTCTTACTATAATACCATCACTAGGACTGGTGTAACATCTGCATATCAGGCACATGAATAATCTAAATTGAATGAAAAAATTTTAGAAACCACCAACTAGACATTTGTTTTATTTTTGTTTTTGTTTCTGTTTTTTTGTAAGTTGTGCCTACCTTGGAATGGGGATTAGCCAGAGGTGACCAACGGATGTTCTAAAAAGCAAGATATAAATTTTAAGGGACCCTCAGCTTGGACCGCACTTAGACAAGGCTACCAGAATCCACTCTGCCTAATTTTTAGTGAAAATTTGTTCATTGCCGCTAATATAAATTAACTGTCTATGAAATATTTTGAGATATCTGAGGGTTTGACATTGAAAAAGAATCATTCTTTTATTTCTGAGGATTTCACATTCAAGCTTACAACACAGAAGGTATTGTAAGTGAATAATGATGTGTAATGGTAACTTCTGGGAACAAAGCATATAAAGGAAGATGATGATTGTGGAACACTGATTGTTATTCTATGAAATTAGACAGTAAAAGCCTCTCTAGTGATGGGTACTGAGTAGATGACTATTGAAAGTAAGGCAGTGCTTTGGGATGCTAGGGAAATATCAAATTCAAAGATGTCAAATTGTGAGGTATCTAAATGTTTTCAAGGAATATCATCAGGCCAATGTTTCCAGTGACAAGAAATCACAGTATGTATAAGCAATATGAAAGCTGACAATATACACTTTATGGATTGATACTCAGGACATTTAGTAGTCCACAATATGAATAGTTTAGGATTATTCTGATTGAACTGAGAGGCTACTGGGGGGTGGTAATTTACAATAGAGATAGCTATAATGTGAAGTCTTCCTTAGAGAGAACTGTTAGGAGTGGAGGGAGGAGAAGCTGTAGTCTGAATGTAATATATGAGGAAAAAATAAAAAAGTAAAAAAAAAGTAAATGAATTGGACATTTATAGAGATGGAAAAGACCCCAAAATCTGTGATATTTAATGTTCTTTTTAAATTCTAAATTTTTCAGAGCCATTAGATTCCCGTTAGGCACTGGATACTCAAATATTTTATAAAAATATTTTATTAATTTTAAAGTATTTTGTCCACTATTCTTTGATTATATTTATTCATATCTCCAACATCTCTCAGATTTAATCCCATCTCCTTGTTTTCTTGTCTTTTATTGGATATTTTCTTTATTTACATTTCAAATGTTATCCCCTTTCCCAGTTTCCCCTCTAAAACACCCATTCTTATCGATCTTCCCCCTGCTTCGATGAGGTGCTCCCCTACCTACTCCCTCCTGCCTCCTTTTCCTGACATTCCCCTACACTGGAGCATCGAGCCTTCACAGACCAAGAGCCTCTCCTTCCATTGATGCCCAACAAAGCCATTCTGGCTACATACGCGAATGGAGCCACGGGTCATTCCATGCGTACTCTTTGGTTGGTGGTTTAGTCCCTGAGAGCTCTGTGGCGTCTGGTTGGTTAATGTTGTTGTTCTTCCTATGGGGGTTGCAAACCCCTTCAACTCCTTCAGTCCTTTGTCTAACTCCTCCATTCCGGACCCTTTTCTCAGCCCAATGGTTGGCTGTGAGCATCTGCCTCTGTATTTGTTGGACTATGACAGAGCCTCTCAGGAGACAACTATATCAGACTCCTGTCAGCATGCACTCCTTGTCATCCTCAATAGTGTCTGGGTTTGTTGACTGCATGTGGGATGGATCCACAGGTGAGGCAGTCTCTGGATGTTTTTTCCTTCAGTCTCTGCTCCACACTTTGTCTCCTTATTTCCTCCTGTGAGTATTTTGTTCCCCCTTCTAAGAAGTACTGAAGTCTCCACACTTTTGTCTTCCTTCTTCTTGAGCTTCAAGTGGTCTCTATATTATATCTTGGGTATTCGAGCTTTTGGGCTAATATCCACTTATCAGTGAGTGCTTACCATGTGTGTTCTTTTGTGATTTGATTAACTTCACTCAGGATGATATTTTCTAGTTCCAACCATTTGCCTAAGAATTTCATGAAGTCATTATTTTTAATAGCTGAGTAGTACTCCATTGTGTAAATGTATCACATTTTCCCATCTCCCTTTTATTTAACTTACATTTCTCCTTCAAACAAACCTACCTGAAAATACACTTACAAATAAGTATAGAAGTGTGTCTACTAGATTATTCCAAATCTCGCCACATTTAAAATGAATTAACAATCATACTGGCTAAGTAAAAAAATAGTTTTTGACTATCTTAGTTACTTTCTCCTTGTGATAAGACACTATGACAAATGCAACTTATTTAAGAAAGAATTTAATTTGGTTTATGGGTTCAGGGCTTTAGTGAGCCATAGATTCTATGGTATCAGAGTGGACTCAAGGCAGCAACTACATCTGAAAGCTCACATCAAGCAGGAGGCAGAGAGAGGACACTGTTTCTTTGTTTTTCTGTTTTGTTTTTGCTTTGACCTCTTTAATGCCAGTCCCTAATGACACACATCCTCCAACAAGGCCACATCTCCTATCTTTCTCAAATGATTCCACCAACAGGGGATCAAGGATTAACATGTGGCACATTTGCAACCATTTACTTTCAAACCACCACATTTCACTCTCTGGTCCTATTTGGAGAATGGCCATACCATAATGAAAAATATTTGTGTAGTACAACCTCAGAAGTTTTCTTGTCTTTCTGGTACTACACATTTTAAAAGTCTAAAGTTCGAAATCTCAGACTCAAAGCAATCTCTTAATCTTTTACCCCAATAAAATAAAAAACTAAATTGCATACTAGAAATATTGTTCTAAAGCAAGACTGAAACCCTTGAGAACAAACTCCAAATATCATGTACGATGTCAGAGGGCTTGCATGGTTATATCTTTATGCCTTTGATGACTGCATAAACTTCCCTCCCTTGAGCTGGTTCCACTCACTATCTTTGGCTTTCCTTGGCAGACACCTCATGATTCTAATTTACCCACATGTTTGTGTCTCCACCACAACACAGACCTCATTTCATATTCACTGTGCTCTCAGGGCCTCCATGCAGTGACTCCCCTGCTATATGTCTAGCCTCGTAGGCTTTCCTTAGCTTCAGAGGAAGACATTATGACCCTTTTATTCCTGTATCCTTCATGATTCTAAAGCCAGAACTATGTGTGCAATGGTACCAAGTTTAGCTGTCTGCTTTGAATGGAGCTTGGCCTGTGTTTAAATCACATTGATGCAAGATTTTCTTTGTTGCTGTGTTTTAGGAGCAGAAAATTAATTCCTTAGGCATTTCCACTGTAAGCTTAGCTGGGTAGGGACCTACCCTCAGGATATAGAAGGTTAATGGACCCAAACTTGGAAATAAACTTTAAAATATTGCTAGCCCCAGTTTTAAAAATAAATGGAATTAAAGAGAGCCCTAGTAGGCATGTACTTGAGGATCACAACTATTTATTATGTGTCTATGGTTCATTTTTCTGCTAGCTCAGCAGATAATAACCGGTACCCTTTTATGCTTCTGTAAACCATCAGTCTACATGTGACTATGTGATTTTTATAGATGTAATTATCCCACTGGTGACACAAGAGAGAACATGTTGCTTTCTTGAAAATTGCTAAGATAGTAAATTTTAAATTTCTCATCATTCTCTCTAAAATACATAGATAAGTATATGAGGTAATAGACATGTTAATTATCTTGATTTAGAGATTCCAAGGCTTTACTTATTCCAAGATACGTAGCTCATTTTACTCTTCCCCCGTAAAATGTGCTTTAGAGATGATTTTTATAGGTATTAACCTAATTATCTCTTCATCAATAATTAATGTTCTTATTTCTATTAATTTAAAATGTCATACTTTAATATATTAAATAATCTCATATAAGAAATACTACAAATACTATTTCTGGACCTTATGTTTCTCTTATTGATGTATAAAATACATCAATAAGGGGACAGAGGCAGGACTGACTTGACATCAATGCCAGCCTGGGCTACAAAGAGTGTTTCAGGCCATCAAAAGCTATACAATGAGTCCTTGGCACCAAAAGAAACAAAACACAAACCTCCAACACATTTTAGCAGAGTTCTCCCAACACATTTATCATGTAGTGCAAAAGCGGTACAGGAATCAACCAACAGTAACCACCAGTTTCTAACAATAAAAGTATCAGCCACTTCTAGAGTACACCACCGCTTCACAGCCGGGTGGACCTCCTGCAGGACTTCGGACTGTGGATCAGGCAGGTACCAAGCATCCCTTCAGTCAGCTAAAGTACCACGTGTAGGCCCCGCCTGCACAACAAACCCCGCACCCCTACACCAAGGTTGTGTCTCTTAGGTCTTGCCACGCTTCTTCCACTGCAGTCTGGAGGTTGCCATCGTGCTCCTGGACTCCAGCCCTCAAGTCTTCCTGCGAACAGTTTCACGTGCTGTGTTAGCTCGTGGTCACAGGGGCAGTACTGGGCAAGGGACGAACACGGTGGTGTCTGCGCACTTGGATGACGACATCTCACTCTAAAATAGTATTTAAAGGCATTTTTCAAAAAATTCTTTTTAAAAATTCTCTATATCTTTGAATATATTGTATTTTAAAATAATTTCATATATTTTATTTTGATCATATTTTGACCCCTTCCTTCGACTCTTTCAAGATCCAATTCCACTTGTTACCCATCCAACTTTCTGTTCCTTTTGCTTTATAAATATATCAAGTTCCAGTAGTCTTGCCTACATTCTTTTGAGTGTGTGGTAACACACTGTTTCATGTTTAGCCACCCACAATATTAAGAACATCATTAATGACAGAAAACGCTCCCTCTCCAGCCCCCTGTCAATTTCTCATAGTTCTGCATAGAAGGGTGAGACTTCGTGCCTATGAATCTTTATGCTGAGGCATTTTGTGGATTGAGCTTCCATACAAATGTTTTTATTCATGCTGTCATAGCTATGGGTTGATATGTGTATTTGACATATAATGTCTTCAAAAACAATGTTTCCCTTATAATCTTTATGCACCCCTTGCTCTTTTGCAATGATATGTGAGTTTTAGGTGAATAGATTGTGACATAGATTGAAACTTCCATTTAGGGATGAGTACTCTGCAGGCTTTTATTTTTCTGCACCTTGACCAGTTATGGGACTCTGTTAATTGCCAACTACTGCAAAAGAGACACTTTCCCAAAGAGGTTTAGAAGATTTACAAAATTTTTAAGTACAACAACAAGTCAAAAGAATTGATTTAGGGGTTGGGGATTTAGCTCAGCGGTAGAGCGCTTGCCTAGCAAGCACAAGGCCCTGGGTTCGGACCCCAGCTCCGAAAAAAAAAAAAAAAGAACCAAAAAAGAATTGATTGAAACCTATGCATATTTAGCATAGTAATAGTAGTGTGTTCTCACTTAGGGTCTGTAACCTGTAACCAACTTTCTTGGCCCAACATTGATGCCAGTACAAGTTCCATTCCATGACTTAGACTCAAATCCAATCAGAAAGTGTTTGGTTTCTTTGATAATGTTTGTGCCACTACTGGAAGAGTAGGACTGCCTTGTCAGTTGATCATTATTCTAGTTCGAAGGATTCACAGCTGGATAAAGTTGATAGTTATCTACCCCCTCTATAAATGTACTACCTTTCAAAACTATGAGAATTAGCAAATAGGGAAGAAGCTTCCAGGTCAACGCCAACCTTATTTTTTGATGTTTAATGACTTAAGTAATTGTACATGTCAGCTTTCTACAGGTTTTCCAATTTATCAAGATATGAAATATTTTAAAAGTTTTCATAAACTTTTATTTCTTCATTGGTTTTTTGCTAGTACTAAATTTGGAGGCTAGAGTTAAGAATTAAAAAATAAACGTTGAAATGAAGCATTAATCAAAATTAGTTGATACGTTACACCATCCCAGCATCTTTGGAATGCAACTGACTTGAGTATGATAGATAATCTTTTTAATGTGTTCTTGGATTTAGTTTACAAATATTTAATTGACATTTTTGTTCCTATGCTGATAAAAGATATTTGTATTATATTACTTTATTGATTATTTGTCTGGTTTTGGTGTCAACATAATGCTAACTTCATAAAATGACTTTGAAAGTTTTTTTTTCAGTATCTACATTTTTAGAAATTTCTGAGTAATATTTGTGCTGATTATTCATTGAAAGTCTGGTAGAACTCTACACTGTATTCATCTTGCCCTGGGCTTTTGATTGTTTAGAGGATTTACTTTTCAGCTTAGACTTATTATATGTTGTGGGCCTCCCTGTCCTGGGGATCATTGGCCAATATGGATCAGTCCATGAGGGCAAAGGGAGCAGAGATGACAGACATGGGGTTTGGGAGCCCTGTGAGTACATACGGAAATGACAAAACAGTCAGCTGTGGGGCAGCAGATCAATTTTACTTGGGGTGATTCAAGGCTTATATAATTTGTGGGATGAAAGTCAAAATACCCAGGATGAGCAAAAGTCATCGGGTGAAGGCTTATGGTACTGAAATTCTTCATTAGCAAGGACGGGCATTTCAGGAATCTCAGATTCTAGCTGAACAGGTTCTTATCAGGAGAAAGGAAGTTGAACCTTAATCTTAACAGAGTCTCTCAGGGGACATCCACTTCAGGCTCCTGTCAGCAAGCACTTCTGGCATTAGCAAATACCAGGGTTTGGTGGCTGTACATGAGATGGACCTCCAGATGGGGCAGTCCCTGAATGGCCCCTCCCTCCGCTCTATGTCTCTGCATTTCCTTTAGACAGGAGTAATTTTGGGTTAAAATTTTGTGAAGAATGGGTGGCCCATCCATGCCTAACCTCTGGATATGGTCTCTATAGGATCTCTTTCCCTTTGTTGGGTATTTCAGCTAATGTCATTACCATTGGGTTCTGGGAGCTTCTTGCTTTTCTGGTATCTGGGACTCTCTGGTAGCTATCCTATGTTCCCCATCCCCCATTGCCACACACCTCTATTCAATTTCCTGACCCCCTGTACATCTTACTTGTCTCCTCCCACACCTAATCCTGCCTCCCCTTTTCCCCCAAACCCTTCTTTCTTCCTCCCAAGTCTCCACTCCAAGTAGGACTGAGGCACCCACACTATGGTCTTCCTTCTTCTTGACCTACATATGATCTGTAAGTTGTAGTGTGGGTATTCCAAGCTTTTATCCTAATATCCACTTATCAGTGAGTAAACACCATGTGAGTTCCTTTGTGAATGTGTTACCTCACTCAAGATGATATTTTCTAGGTTCATCTATTTGCCTGTGAAGTTCATGAAGTCATTGTTTTTAATGGCTGAGTGGTAGGTACTCCATTGTGTAAATGTACCATATTTTCTGTATCCATTATTCGGTTGAGGAATATCTGGGTTGTTAGCTGCTTCTGGCTATCATAAATAAGTCTGCTATGAATGTAGTAGAGTATGTGTCCTTGTTATATGTTGGAGAAACTTTTGGGTATATGCCCAGGAGTGGTGCAGCTGTGTCCTCAGGTAGTACTATGTCCAATTTTCTGAGGAAACAACAGACAGACTTCCACAGTGGTTGTACCAGCTTGTAATCCCACCAACAATGGAGGAGTGTTCCTCATTCACAACATACTTGCAAGCATCTGCTATCACCTGAGTTTTTGATCTTAGCCATTCTGACTGGTGTGAGGTGGAATCTCAAGGTTGTTTGATTTGCATTTCTGTGATGACTAAGAATGTTAAACATTTCCTTAAGTGCTTCTCAGTCATATGAGATTCCTCCTCAGTTGAGAATTCTCTGTTTAACTCTGTACTCCAATTTTGATAGGGTTGTTTGGTTCTCTGGAATCAAACTTTTTGGGTTCTTTGTATACTTTGAATATTAGCCCTCTATTGGATGTTGGGTTAGTAAAGATCATTTCCCAAACTGTGATTTTTTTAATTTAAATAACACAATGAACTTGAATTTAGAAAAACAAAAACATTGATTTCTACTAAACTTAAAATAGAGTTTCTTTAATTATCTAACTGAACATATTCCTAATTTAGATTGTATCAACCAGATGGACTTTCCTCTATTTACAAGGATCAAAACATTGAAGCTCACTGAATGCTCCCTGGGAAAACTTCTTTTCCTTTAAAATTGATTTTTCTTGGATATTTTATGTATTTACATTTCAAATGTTATCCCTCTTCCCCCCTTTCCCATACCTCCTTCCCCTCACCTTACTTCTATGAGGATACTCTCACTCCCACCCACCCACTCCTATCTTAATTCCCTGGCATTACCCTACACTGGGGAAATGAGTCTTCAAAGCCCAAGGGGTTTTTCTCCTATTGATGCTAGACAATGCCATCCTATGCTACATATGTGGCAGGAGTCATGGGTCCCTCCATGTGTACTCATTGGTTGGTGGTTTGATCCTTGGAAACTCTGGTGGTGTCTGGTTGGTTGATATTGTTGTTCTTCCTATGAGGTTACAAACCCCTTCAACTCTTTCCATCTTTTCTCTAACTCTTACATTGGGGTCCCTTGTTTAATCCAATGATTAGCTGCAAATATCCACTTCTGTATCACTGGGGCTCTGGCAGAGCCTCTCAGGATACACGCATATCTGGCTCCTGTCAGCAAGCACTTCTTGGCATCAGCAATAGTGACCGGGTTGGGTGACTGAGTATAGGATGGATCCCCAGAAGATGGGACAGTCTCTGGATGATCTTTCCTTCAGTACACCCTCCACTATTTATCCGTGTATTACCTCCCGTAAGTTTAAGTATTTTGTTCTTCGTTCTAAGAAGGAATGAAGCATCCACATTTTGGTGTTCTTCCTTCTTGGGCTTCATATTATCTGTGAATTTTTTCTTAGGTATTCCAAGCTTTTGGGCTAATATCCACTTATCAGTGAGTACTTACCATGTGTGTTCTTTTGTGACTGGGTTACCTCACTCAGGGTGATATTTTCTAGTTCCATCCATTTGCCTAAAAATTTCATGTAGTCATTGTTTTTTAATAGCTGAGCAGTACTCCGTTGTGTAACTTTACCACATTTTCTGTATTCATTCCTCTGTTGAAGGACATCTGGGTTCTTTCCAGCTTCTGGCTCTTATAAATAAGGCTACTATGAAAATAGTGGAGCATGTGCCTTTGTTATATCTTAGAGCATCATTTGGGTATATGCCCAGGAGTGGTGTATCTGGGTCCTCAGGTAGTAATATGTCCAATTTTCTGAGGAAGCTCCAGAATGATTTCCAGAGTGGTAGTACCAGCTTGCAATTCCACCAACAATGGAGGAGTGTTCCTCTTTCTCCACATCCTTGCCAGTATCTACTATCACCTGAGTTTTTTATCTTAGTCATGATAATTGGTGTGAGGTAGAGTCTCAGGGTTGTTTTGATTTGGATTTCCCTGAAGACTATGGATGTTGAACATTTTTAGGTGCTTTTCAGCAATTTGGTATTCTTCAGTTGAGAATTCGTTGTTTAGCTTTGTTCCCCATTTTTAATAGGGTTATTTAATTCTATAGAGTCTAACATCTTGAGTTCTGTGTATATATTAGATATTAGCCATCTATCAGACTTAGTATTAAAAAGACTTCTTTCCAGTCTGTTGCTTGCCACTTTGTTCTATTGACAGTGTCCCTTGCCTTACAGAAGCTTTGCAATTTTATGAGGTACGATTTGTAGATTCTTTATCTTAGAGCATAAGCCATTGGTGTTCTATTCAGGAAAATTTCCCCTGTCACTGTGTATTTGAGATTCTTCCCCTCTTTCTTCTTTATTAGTTTCAGTGTATCTGGATTTATGTGGAGGTCTTTGATCCAAGTGTCCTTGAGCTTTTGACATAGAGATAAGAATGGGTCAATTTGCATCTTCTACATGCTGGCTTTCAGTTGAACCAGCATCTTTTGTTATAAATGCTGTCTATTCCCCAATGGATAGTTTTAGCTCCTTTGTCAAGTATCAAGTGACCATAAGGGTGTGGGTTCATTTCTGGGTCTTCAATTCTATTCCATTGATTTACCTACCTGTCTCTGTACCAATACCATGTAGTTTTTGTCATGATTGCTGTGTAATACAGCTTGAGGTCAGGAATGGTGTCCTGCAGAGATTCTTTTATTCTTGAGAATGGTTTTCCCTATACTGGGTTTTTTGCTTTCCCAAATGAATTGCTCTTTCTAACTCTATAAAGAATTGAGTTGGAATTTTAAAGAGGATTGCATTGAATATGTAAATGGCTTTTGGCAAGATGACCATTTTTATTATATTTATCTTGCCAATCCATGAGCATGGGAAATCAATCATTCCATCTTCTGAGATCTTCCTCAATTTCTTTCTTCAGAGACCTAAAGTTCTTGTTATACAGATCTTTCACTTGCTTGGTTAAAGTCACACCAAGATATTTTATATTATTTGTGACTATTGTGAAGGGTGTCATTTCCTAATTTCTTTCTCAGCCTGTTTATCCTTTGAATAGAGGAAGGCTACTGATTTGTTTGAGTTAATTTTATACCCCAAACACCTTGCTGAAGTTGTTTATCAGGTTAAGTAGCTCTCTGGTGGAACTTTTGGGGTCACTTAAGTATACTATCATATCATCTGCAAATAGTGATATATTGATTTCTTCCCTTCCAATTTGCATCCCTTTGACCTCCTTTTGTTGTCTGACTGCTCTGGCTAGGACTTCGAGCACTATATTGAATAAGTAGAGAGAGAGTGGGCAGCCTTGTCTAGTCCCAGATTGTAGTGGGATTGCTTCAAGTTTCTCTCCATTTAGTTTGTGTTGGCTACTTTTTTGCTGTATATGGCTTTTACTATGATTAGGTATGAGCATTGAATTCCTGATCTTTCCAAGACTTTTATCATGAAGGGTTGTTGAATTTTGTCAAATGCTTTCTCAGCATCTAATGAACTGCTCATGTTTTTTTTCCTTGAGTTTATGTAGAAGTTACTTTAATGGATTTCAATATATATTGAGCCATCCTTGCATCCCTGGGATGAAGCCTAGTTAATCAGGATGAATGATGGTTTTGATGTGTTCTTGGAATCTGTTTGGAAGAATTTTATTGAGTATTTTTGCATTGATATTCATGAGGAAAAATGATCTGAAGTTCTTTTTCTTTGTAGGGTCTTTGAAAGATTTAGACTTAAATGCAATTGTGGCTTCAAAGAATGGATTGGGTTGTGTTCATTCTGTTTCTATTTTGTGCAATCTTTGAACAGTATTGGAATATGTTCTTTGAGGATCTGATAGAATTCTGTCCTGAACACATCTGGTCCTGGGCTATTTTTGGTTGGAGATTTTAATGACTGCTTCTATTTCTTTAGGGGTTATGGGACTGTTTAGATGGTTTTTTTGATCCTGATATAACTTTTGTGCTTGGTATCTGTCTAGATAGTTGTCCATTCCATCCAGCTTTTCCAGTTTTGTTAAGTATAGGCTCTTGTAGTAGAATCTGTTTTTTTTTTGTTTTGTTTTGCTTGTTTGTTTGTTTTTCTTTTTTGTTTTTTTTTGTTTTGTTTGTTTTTAATTTCCTCAGTTTCTGTTGTTACATCTACATTTTCATTTCTGATTTTGTTAATTTAGATACTATCTCTGTGCCCTTTGATTTGTCTGGCTAAGGGTTTCTCTATCTTGTTGATTTTCTACAACCAGCTCCTGGTTTTGTTGATTCTTTGTATAGTTCTTTCTGTTTCAACTTGGTTGATTTTGGCTGTGAATTCAATTATTTCCTGCTGTCTACTCCCCTTGGGTGTATGTGCTTCTTTTTGTTCAAGAGTTTTCAGGTGTACTGTCAAGCTGCTGGTGTATGCTTCCTCCAATTTCTTTTTGTAAGCACTAAGTGCTATGAATTTTCCTCTTCGCACTGCTTTCACTGTCTTCCACAAGTTTAGGTATGTTGTGCCTTCATTTTCATCAAATTCTAAAAAGTCTTTTATCTTTTTCTTTATTTCTTCCTTGAGCAATTTGTCACTTAGTAGAGCTTTGTTTAACATCCCTGTGTATGTGGGCTTTCTGCTGTTTTTGTTGTTATTGAAGACCAGCCTTATTTTATAGTGATCTGATAGGATGCATGCAATTATGCCAATCTTCTTGTATCTGTTGAGGCCTGTTCTGTGACCAATTATATGGTCAACTTTGAAGAAGGTACCATGAGGTGTTGAGAAGAAGATACAGTCTTTTGCTTTAGGATGAAATGGTCTATGGATATCTGCTAAATCCATTTAGTTCTTAACTTTGGTTAGTTTCACTGTGTCTCTGTTTAGTTTCTCTTTCCATGATCTGTCCATTGTTGAGAGTGTGGTGTTGAAGTCTCCCACTATTATTGTGCATGGTGCAATGTATGTGCTGAACTTTAATAAAGTTTCTTTTATGAATGTCAGTGCCCTTGCGTCTGGGACACAGATGTTCAGAATTGTGATTTCTTTATTGTTTCTATTTCTATTTTTTGATCCTGGATGATTTTTTCAGTTCCATCTTCTGTTTGGTTTGGTTTTCCTGTAATTCTCTAAGAGATTTTGTGTTACCTCTTTTAGGACTTCTACTTGTTCACCTTTGTTCTCCTGTATTTTATAAAGGAAGTTATTTATGTCCTTGTTAAAGTCTTCTATCATCATCATGAGATTTGATTTTAAATCCAAATCTTGATTTTCTGGTGTGTTGGGATATCCAGTATTTGCTTTGGTGAGAGAACTTGGTTCTGATGATGCCAAGTACTCTTAGTTCTTATTGCTTAGGCCCGTGTGCCTCTTGCCATGTTGTTATCTCTGATGTTAGTTGGACTTGCTGTCTCTGACTGGAGCTCCTGTGGGCTTGTAAGCCTGTAATATTAGGATTGAGAGTACTCATGGGGGACCAGCTCAGTGCAGTCAGGTTTTGTGTCTGCACACTGTGGAACAGCCCCACCTCTAGGAAAAGATGGAGACCAGAAGGTAAGCAAACTTCTGCTTTCATTCCATCTTACCTTCTGTTAAAGCTGGGCTTGTGTCTCTGTGGAGTCCTTATTTGTATATTTTCATTGTGGAATTTAATATACACATTATCTTTTTTTTATTAATTTGAGTATTTCTTATATACATTTCAAGTGTTATTCCCTTTCCCGGTTTCCGGGCAAACATCCCCCTTCCCCCTCCCCTTCCTTATGGGTGTCCCCCTCCCAACCCTCCCCCCATTGCCGCCCTCCCCCCATAGTCTAGTTCACTGGGGGTTCAGTCTTAGCAGGACCCAGGGCTTCCCCTTCCACTGGTGCTCTTACTAGGATATTCATTGCTACCTATGGGGTCAGAGTCCAGGGTCAGTTCATGTATAGTATTTAGGTAGTGGCTTGGTCCCTGGAAGCTCTGGTTGCTTGACATTGTTGTACTTTTGGGGTCTCAAGCCCCTTCAAGCTCTTCCAGTTCTTTCTCTGATTCCTTCAACGGGGGACCTATTCTCAGTTCAGTGGTTTGCTGCTGGCATTCGCCTCTGTATTTGCTGTATTCTGGCTGTGTCTCTCAGGAGCGATCTACATCCGGCTCCTGTCGGTCTGCACTTCTTTGCTTCATCCATCTTGTCCAATTGGGTGGCTGTATCTTAAAAGCCTCTTTTTTCATCAGAAGTTCTGGCTGCTAGGTTTCTTCTCTTGGAGGGTGATATTTCACAGATGTCACCTGTAACTCCCTATTTATTCTTATGAAAAATTTTTGTTCTGATATTGATGAGCCAGCCAGTCATTTTCCTCTCTAAATTGTAGCACTGTGGTAAGATGTATGGCCTTTATAAAGTTTAAAGTGTTCTCTAACAGGTAACTTTCAAAATATGTGCTTTCTAGAGGTCTGGTTATCGTAATGGTAACTGGAGGAAAAGTGTTTATATGCTGGTAGAGACAGAGATATCATATCCAATGAGGAATGAATTCTCCTAGAATGATTTCTTCATCCTACTCACCATCAACACCATGGTCATGATGATTATCAAGCTGAAATAGTCATGTATATGCTGCTTCAAAGAGAATTCTTGAATTTCATATTCAGATAATGCATCATGATATGCATTCAGGTACAGTAAAAGTAAGAAGCATCTTGCCTATTTAAATTAAATAAAAATGTGATAATGCTGATAGTGTAGTAATTTCTTATAATTAAAGTCAGAATAAATAACATTTGTAAAGTAAAATCTGCTGCAATTTTAAATACTTTCTGATATCATGGAGTACTTTAACATTTGTTACTTAAACATACATTGATTTTTTAGTTCCTTCCAAGAATCAGAATTAATTATATGGCCTGTGGTTTTATTTTTAATTGAGTATATATGCATATCTACTTTCTTTCTTTGTAATGAGTTTTTTAAGACATGCTTCTTTTCTAAATGAGCTTTAATTTTTGTTTTAAAAAGTGGTTACATTTTAATAAATTAAATGTTTTTTCCAAAAACAGATGCCATCTGAGAGTTTTAATTAAAGAAAATAAATCTGTTTTATGTTCCCCAAATGTGATGATTTCCCTTCTCAATGAAAATGAAATTGGTGCACTTCAGAATAATATTGCTCTTAAAAATTATTACTTTTTTCAGGAAGAATAAAAGCTTTTTATCTGTGTGAAAATAAATATACATTAAGAAGCACCAAATGAACAAACAGAATCACATGGAAATATGAGGGTAATCAAGTAATGAGGCAGTGCTTTCCTTTCATTATGAGATGAGAATTGTTTGAATTGAGGTACCCAGAAAACCAATTAAGTACTTTTTTATAATTATGTCTTTTAGCCTGTCTGAACCTGTGCCCTGAGCAGACCTTAGATGCTGTCTCTGCACCCACTCCTACAACACTCAGAGGGAGCCCGTTTCCCAGGTGCTCTGAAAAGCCCAGGATCACAGGAGAGGTCACAACATCTGCTCCAACATCCAGAGTAACTGGGTCCCCCAGGAACCAGGGATGCAGAAACCTCCACTCAGCCAATGGCACAGGCTCCTTCCAGTCTGAACCTGTGCCCTGAGCGGACCTTAGGAGCTGGCTCTGCACCCAGTCTCAAAGTACCAAGAAGAAACTCGACTCCCAGATACTCTGAAATGCCTAGGATCACAGGATCACAGAATCACAGGATCATAGAGGAAGCTCGACTTCCAGGAGATTGGATGCACCCAGGAGCCCTGGAGCTCTGACACACTAAGATCAAGTTGAGGCTATAACATCTTTCCCAACACCCAGAATAACTGGGACTCCCACAGGAACCAAGAAAATAAATCTTTGACTAGCCAGAGGCACAAGTTCTTCCAGCTTGCACCTGTGCCCACAGCAAATCCAGGACTATGGCTCCCCACCAGCTCCTGCAACACACAGAGAAAACTTGACTCCGAGGAACTCTGACACAATGGGATCTCAAGAGCTTGTACACACCAGGATTTCAGGATCCCAGAGGCAGCTTGACTCCCAGGAGCTCAGACAAACCCAGGATCACAGGATCACATGTTGCCAGAATCACAGGACTACAAAGACAGCTGGACTCTGAGGAGATCCCACACAGCTAGGAAAAGGAGGGACAGGCTCCTGTAAGAGAAATCAAGGGCAGGTAGCAGTCAAAATAACCAGATGGTAAGAGGCAAGCACAGGAACATAACTTATAGAAGCCAAGACTACTTGAAATCATTAGAACTGAGTTCTCTTACTACAGCAAGACCTGGACAACCTATCACAGAAGCAAAGCAATATTCAGGTTTAAAATTACATCTCATGATGATGATACAGGACTAAGGAAGGACATAAATAAAACCCTTAAAGAAATACAGGAGAACAGAGTTTAACAAGTAAAAGTCCTTAAAGAGGTAACACAAAAATTCCTTAAAGAATTGTAGAAAACACAACCAGGCAGATGAAGGAATTGAACAAAATCATCCAGGATCTAAAAATGGAAATAAAAACAATAAAGAAATCAGAAAAGGAGACAACTCTGGAGAGAGAAAAAGATCAGGAGTCGTAGAGGCAAGCATAACCAACAGAATATAAAAGATAAAAGAGAGAATCTCAGGATCAGAAAATACAGTAGAAAAAAAATGACACAACAGGCAAACAAAATGCAAAATGCAAAAAGCTCATAACCCAAAATATCCAGGAAATCCAGGATACAATGAGGAGACCAAATCTAAGAATAATAGGTATAGAAGAGAGCAAAGATTGCCAACTTAAAGGACCAGTAAATATCTTCAGCAGAATTATAGAAAAAACTTCCCTAATATAAAGAGATGCCCATGAACATACAAGAAGCCTACAGAACTCCAAATAGACTAGACCAAAAACGTAAGCTCTCCTATAACATAATAATCAAAGCATCAAATGCATAAAACAAAGAATATTAAAAGTGGTAAGGGAATATGTCAAGTAACATATAAAGGCAGACCTATCAGAATTATACCAAACTTCTCACCAGAGACTATGAAAGCCATAAGTTCCTGGGGATGTCATACAGACCCTAAGAGACCACAAATGCCACAAATCCAGCCCTACAAAGGATAATAGATGGAAAACTCCAACACAAGGAGAGAAATTATACCCTAGTAAAAGCAAGAACGTAATCTTCTTTCAACAAACCCAAAAGAAGTTAGCCACACAAACATAATTCCACCTCTAACAACAAAAATAACAGGAAGGGACAATCACTTTTCCTTAACATCTCTTAACACCAATGGACTCAATTCCCTAATAAAAAGACATGGACTAACTGACTAGATATGTAAACAGGACACAGCATTTGCTGCATACAGGAAACACACCTCAGTGACAATTACAGAAACTATCTCAGAGTAAAAGGCTGTAACAGAATTTTCCAAGCAAATGGTCCCAAGAAACAAGCTGGAGTAGCCATTCAAATATAGAATAAAGTTGACTTTCAACCAAAAGTTTTCAAAAAGATAAGGAAGGACACTCCATAATTCATCAAAGGAAAAATCTACCACAATGAACTCTCAATTCTGAACATCGATGCCTAAGATGCAAGGGCACTGACATTCATAAAAGAAGCTTTATTAAAGCTCAAAGCATACATTGCACCATGCACAATAATAGTGAGAGACTTCAACACCGCACTCTCAGCAGTGGACAGATCATGGAAAAGAGAAACTAAACAAAGACAGAGTGAAACTAACCGAAGTTATGAACCAAATGGATTTAGCAGATAAACATAGATAATTTTATCCTAATACAAAAGACTATACCTTCTTCTCAATACCTCATTCTACATTCTCCAAAGTTGACCATATACCAGGCCTCAACAAATATAAGAAGATTGATATAATCCCATGTGTCCTATCAGATCACCACAAAATAAGGCTGATCTTCAATAACAACTAAAACAGCAGAAAGCACACATATACATGGAATCTTAACAATGCTCTATTCAATGACAACTTGGCCAAGGAAGAAACAAAGAAATAAAAGACTTTTTAGAATATAAGTAAAGTGAAGGTAAAACATACCCAAACTTATGGGATACAAGGAAAACAGTGCTAAGAGGAAAACTCAGAGTTCTGAGTGCCTCCAAAAAGAAAGTGGAGCAGAGGATGGAATTTCTAGCATCAATAGTAGGAAAACCCTTTGATCCTGTGAAGGTTACTTTCCCCAGTGTAGAAGAATGCCAGGGCATTAAGGTTGGGGTGGGTTGGTGGGAGGGGGAGCATCCTCATAGAAACAGGGGAAGAGGGGAGGAAGTATGGGAGAGAGGGGAAAGGGAATAACATTTGAAATGTAAATACATAAAATATCCAAGAAAATTAAAATAAAAAAAAAGAAATTGGAGAGAGGATACACTAATACCTTGGCAGCATACCTGAAAGCTCTAGAACAAAAAAGGAAACAAATATACCCAAGAGGAGTAGACAACATAGAATAATCAAACTCATGGCTGAAATCTGCCAAGTAGGAACAAAAAGAACTATACAAGGAACCAACAAAACCAGTAGCTGGTACTTTGAGAAAATCATCAAGATAGATAAACCTTTAGCTAGAATAACCAGAGGGCACATATCCAAATCAACAAAATTAAAAATGAAAAGGGAGACATAAAAGAAACTGAGGAAAGTCAAAAAATCATCAGATCCTACCACAGAAGCCTATACTCAACAAAACTGGAAAATCTGAATGAAATGTATAATTGCTTAGACAGATACCAGGTATCAAATTTAAATCAGGGTCAGATAAACCATTTAAACAGTTCCATGTACCCCTAAAGAAATAGAAGCAGTCATTTAATGTCCCCCCATCCCAAAAAAGTCCAGCACCAGATATGGGTTTAGTGCAGAATTCTATCAGACTTTCAAAGAATACCGAATACCTATACTTTTCAAAATTTGCACAAATAGAAACAGAAAGAACACTCGTTCTTTGAAGCCACAATTAAGCCTAAACCTTTCAAAGACCCTACAAAGAGAACTTCAAATCAATTTCCCTCATGAATATCCATGCAAAAATACTCAATAAAATTCTTCCAAACAGATTCCAAGGGCACATCATTCACCATGATCAACTAGGCTTCATCCCAGGGATGCAAGGATGTTTCAATATATATCGAAATCCATCAAAGTAATCTACTACATAAGCAAATTCAAGGAAAAAACAACATGAGTATTTCATTAGATGCTGAGAAAGCATTTCACAAAATTGAACACCCCTTCATGTTAAAAGTCGTGGAAATTCAAGGCCCGTACCTAAACATAATAAAAGCAGTATACAGCAAACCAGTAGCCATCAGCAAACTAAATGGAGAGAAACTTGAACCAATTCCACTAAAATCAGGGACTAGACAAGGCTACCTACTCTCTCACTACCTATTCAGTAAAGTGCTTGAAATACTAGCCAGAGCAACTAGACAACAAAAGGAGGTCAAAGGATACAAATTGGAAAGAAGAAATCAATATATCACTATTTGCAGATGATATGATATTATACTTAAGTGACCCCAAAAATTCCACCAGAGAAATCATAAGGTGAGGAACAACTTCAGCAAAGTTGCTAGGTATAAAATTGACTCAAGTTAGTAGCCTTCTTCTACTCAAAGAATATACATTTGGAAAATGACAACCTTCAAAATAGTCACAAATAATATAAAATACCTAGGTCTGACCCTAACCAAGCAAGTGAAAAATCTGTATGACAAGAACTTCAAGTATCTGAAGAAAGAAATCTAAGAAGATCCCAGAAGATGGACAGACCTCCCTTGCTCATGGATTGGCAGGATAATTACAGTGAAAATGATCATCTTGCCGAAAGCAATCTACAGATTCAATGCAATACCCATCAAAATTCCAACTCTATTCTTCATAGAGTTAGAAAGAGCAATTTGCAAGTTCATTTGGAGAAGCAAAAAACCCAAGATAGCAAAAACTATTCTCAACAATAAAAGAACTTCTGGGGGAATCACCATCCCTAACCTCAAGCAGTATTACAGAGCAGTGAGTATGGTAATGGTACAGAGACCAACTGACAGGTAGATCAATGAAACATAATTGAAGACCCAGAAATGAACCCACCCACCTTTGGTCAGTTGATCTTTGACAAAGGAGTTAAAATCACCCAGTGGGAAAATACAGAATGGTGAAAGTATAACAGGAGTTAAGCATGTAGAAGAATGCAAATAAAATTATTCTTATTGCCTTGTACAAAGCTCAAGTCCAAGGGGATCAAGGACATCCACATAAATGAAGATATACTGAACCTAAAGAAGAGAAAATGGGAAAGTTCCTTGAACACATGGCCACAGGGGAAATTTTCATGAACAGAACATCAATGGCTTATGCTCTAAGATCAAGAATCAACCAATGGGACCTCGTAGAATTACAAATCTTCTGTAAGGCAAAGGCCACTTCTAATAGGACAAAATGGCAACCAACAAATTCGGAATGATCTTTACCAATCCTACATCCCACTTGAGCTAATATATAATATATACAAAGAACTAAAGAAGTTAGACTCCAGAGAAGCTCTGGCCATATCAGGCCTCTCCTCTCCCTAGGGCCTCAAGTCTCTCAAGGGTTAGGCATGTCTTCTGTCATTGAAGCCAGGCCTGGCATTCCTTTGCTATGTATATGTTAAAGGCCTTGGACCAGCTAGTGTATGCTTTCTGGTTGGGGGTTCAGGGTCTGAGAGATCTCAGAGGTCTGGATTATTTGACACTGCTGGTCTTCCTATGCAGATAGCCTCCTCCTCAGCTTATTCCCTATTTCAACCATGGTAGAATCTTGAATAGCAGAGAAGCATAAACCCTGGACTCTAACCTCATAGGTAGCAATGAATAGCCTAGTAAGAGCACCAGTGGAAGGGGAATCCCTTGGTCCTGCTAAGACTGAACCCCCAGTGAACGTGATTGTTGGGGGGGAGGGCGGTAATGGGGTAATGCTATATATGTGGCTGGAGTCATGGGTCCCAGCATGAGTACTCATTGGCTGGTGGTTTTGTCCCTGGGAGTTCTGGTGGGATCTGGTTGGTTGATATTGTTGTTCTTCCTATGGTGTTACAAACCACTTCAGTTCCTTCAGTCTTTTCTCTAACTCCTCCATTGGGGTCCCCTTGTTCATTCCAATGGTTAGCTGCAAACATCCTCATCTGTATCACTGGGGCTCTGGCAGAGCCTCTCAGCAAGCACTTCCTGGCATCAGCAATAGTGACTGGTTTGGTGGCTGCATATGGGATGGACCCCCAGGTGGGACAGTCTTTGGATGACCTTTCCTTAAGTACCTGCTTCACTATTTGTCCCTGTATTACCTCCCATGAGTATTTTGTTCTCCCTTCAAAGAAGGAATGAAGCATCCACATTTGTTCTTCCTTCTTTATGAGCTCATATGATCTGTGAATTTTTTCTTAGGTATTCCAAGTTTTTGGGCTAATATCCACTTACCAGTGAGTGCATAGCATGTGTATTCTTTTGTGACAGGGTTACCTCACTCAGGATAACATTTTCTAATTCCATCCATTTACCTAAGGATTTCATGTAGTCATTGTTTTTAATAGCTGAATAGTACTCCACTGTGTAAATTTACCACAATTTCTGTATTCATTCCTCTGTTGAAGGACATCTGGGTTTTTTCTAGCTTCTGGCTATTATCAATAAGGCTGCTATGAGCATAATGGAGCGTGTGTCCTTGTTATAGGTTGGAGCACCTTTTGAGGTATTTGACAAAGAGAAGTAATGGATGCTCTACAGAAAACTCTCCACAAACTAAAAGCAAGTTAGTGATGTCATACTTAGTATTTTAAAGTCATCTCTTGTAATATTGTTTATCTTTGTTTTGTCTTCAAATTATGCAAAGGTAAATCCTTAATTTCATCAACTCTAAATTTTTCTCCTTCTAGCTCTCTTGTTTGTCCATTAAAACCAATTTTTATACATTTTACATTATACATAAAAACAAATGCATCTCCTTTGTTTACATATATAAAATTGTCTTGTCATTTGACTTACTGACTTTTTATAATAATCATAACCTTTTGTATTTAAAATGTATTCTTTCTATCAATATAGTTATTAATGTTTTCTCTTGATTGGAATTTTCAGAGTATAACTTCTCTTACCACAGTTTTGGCACACATGTGCCATTATATTCAAATGATTTCCTGACAGCTGATTCTCAGACAAAGTGTCAATTTAAAGAATGCTTTAAGCTATTTGAACTTAATGTTCTCCCCAACATGGTTTATGTTTTACCTTAGCATGCTGCTGTTATTTTCTATATTCTCATATGTTCTTTTACTGTTCCTTTACTATGTTATGCTTGATATGTTTCTTACATCTTTTAGAATACCATCCTATTTGCTGTGCTTATTTTCCATTTACATTTTAGTTTTGTTGCCTTTATAATATGTCTGACACATCACAGGTAACCTCTAATTATTAATATATCAGTTGTGCTTGCATTTCTAAATTCTTCTCATATTGAGTATTTTGGTGCTATATTTTGCCACTGATAAAATGTAGGACTGAATATTAAAAGAGAAGTGGTATCCTACTTAAGCAGACATCACCCCTGTATTTTTAACCCCGTATTATGTTTTTCATAATTCATTATTACTCAATTGAAAGATTCATTTTCTGTCTCTGACTGGCAGAATGCAATTCCTTTACTTCTAAAATATATTAATGAAAAACTTTTCCACGTTGAAAGCTACATATGTAATTTTGGGAGAAAACCATATCACCTTTACATATTTGAAATAACTTTTCTATCATTAAGACATTAAATACTTTAGCTCGTTTTGCATGCAAAGTTAGGCTAGGGCTCTTTAAGTGATCAAATTGTTAAAAAACATCAGAATGCTTAATGTGTCAAATATCTTTTATGTTTTCACTATATTAAAATTTGGTTTGCTAATTTCCTTAAATTCATGATTGCTGTAGTATTTGCATGCTTCATTATGACTGGAAGCACAAATGGAAAATGGATTATACCATTTTTAGAGACTCCTGTAAAGACATTTACATAATTTACCCCTTTAAAGGAAATTACTATTTATACAATGCAAATTTATTTGTTTTAGTTATTATTATTAGGTGTGCGTGCATGCATTTTTAAACGTGTGTGTGTGTGTGTGTGTGTGTGTGTGTGTGTGTGTGTGTGTGTGTGTGTGTGTGTAGATTTATGAGCCCCAGCCTGAATGTCAAAACTCTGTTGAGTCTGCTCTCTTCTTTCACCTTCAAGTATGTCTAGAGGAATGAACTCATATTTGGGTTTTTATTTCTGGGTGAGGAACAGCTGGATTTGAATTGCCAGAACTACATAGATGTGGAAGAAAATGTAAACTCCGCCCAGATTTGTTGAAGTAAACATAAATAGATTTGGAAGAACTCAATTAAATTTAACTTTATGTGGTGGTTTGAATAGGAATGGCCTCTGAAGCCTCATATGTTTGAATGATTTCCTATAGGGAGTGGTGCTGTTAGGAAGTGTGCCCTTGTTTGAGTAGCAGAGGACTTGTTGGAGGAAGTGTGTCATTGTAGAAGCAGGCTTTGAGGTCTCATATGCTCGAGCTAGGCCTAGCATGGCAGTTTCCTTCTAGATCAAGATGTAGACATCTCAGCTCCTTCTCCACCACATGTCTGCCTGTATGCTGCCATACTCCTTGTCCTGACAGTAATGGTCTGAACCTCTGAAACTGTAAGCCAACTCCCATCAAATGGTTTCCTTTATAGAAATTGCATGATTATGGAGTATCTTCATAGCCATAAAACCCTAGCTAAGGTAATGTACAATACTTTTAATGCAAATTTATTGAGGTCCTATAGTTGTAGGTATAAATAAAAATTTGTGAATAATAATATTTCAGAGAAATTGATTTAATAAGACACAGACAGAAACTAAGTGGCACAATGCCTGTATCAAATTCTGTACCTAAATATAGAGTGTAAAATAACAGTAAAAATTTTGATATGTTTGCCTTGGTTGAAATTTGTGATAAAAGAGTAGACCTGTGTTTATAATACAATAATTATAGAACATATAAGAGGAAAACCCATAGATTCCATTTCCAGAAAAGTTTTTTCATAGTGTTTTGTTGAAAGGAAAAAAGTGATGCTTTATGAAAAAATATTAATAATGTATCAAAATACAAAAAACTGTAAAACTGTAAAAAAAAAAGTGCTGTCTGATGGTGAACCTAACTGGAAAACATCTGAGTAGGTGCTTAAAATTTTTCAGTTATGAGGTACATAAGAAGTCACAATATAAAAATATGCAAAATCTGACAAACCAGGACCTATGTAGATAATGGACAACAGACCACTCTGACACCCCAAAAATAAATTAAACATTTAAAGAATGCAATCAAAGTTCAGGAAGGACTGTAAAAGAAGTCGATATTGTTGATGATTTTATAAAGATTTAGACTTGACTCAGGGAATTAGCTGTCCACTGACTATTAAGCTTGGCAGTGGCAGTTTAGAGGTTTGCTTTAGAAAATGATCCTCCTTCACATAGAGTCAGCATAATAGATATAGATATTTAGTAGACTGGTGCTTCACTCACTTCTTTGATTTTTGTTGTAAGTAGCTTAAACTCCATTACAATATATGATGATCTCATTAGTTGCTTTAAAATAAAACCAAATCAAATCTAGAGATACACAGATATTTTATTTTTCTGTGAGGGGAAGAAATCCTAAGATGCATAAATTCCAAAGATGCTTGAAATAATTTTTCTGTCCTTAACATTACTAGCCATTGGAAACAGTAACTTAGGATAGTTAGTATAGTAAGGATATGAGCCCTTTAGTCAAAGAAGATAAATTTCAAATCCATTTCAATAACTTTTATACTTCTGCCCAGTTGCATCCAACCATAAGACTATTCTTGCTGTCAAAGTGATAAATGAATCCTGATGCTACACAAATTTATCATATCTTGACTTAATCATTATAATGCACTTTATCTGAACATTAATACAGCACACAAATATAGCTACAGTAAGCACAAAACAGATTGGCTCACATACTGGTAGGAACAAATCACTCTTAAACATAGAAGCACATATTCATTGCTATTGTGAGCACAGTCATGGCTACTGTCTGTAAGAGTTCTATATAATCAAGGGTCACTGTTCATTTCCCAAGTGCAGTGTCCTGGGTCATTTGTTGTACAAATACAGACTCAGATTGCATACTCCAACACAATTTATAAATTGTATCATGAGGTGGCAATTATTTTGTAAAAGTGTGAATCATGCTAACCTTAAATAAATTCCTAGATTGCAAGAGTTAAACAGCTGATGTTTGTTCCTTTAAAACTTTAGCAAAACATACAGCATAAATTATTCCTATCCTGCTATTTTCACAATTAAAAATGTTTATTTTAACAGGAAGCAATATATCTTTGCTGTTATAAATCATGAACATAGAATTTAGAAGCCAAATTTCTTCTGTGAATAATGCCATTAGCCAATCTATAAATCAAAGTTTTGTTTCTGTCAAAATTAAACTGGACTCTACACAATACAAGAAATCAAGCATTAGCAAAGACTTCTTTCTACCTATTCATTACTTTGAAAACGTTTAATCTCATTTCCTGGCCATTGAGAGATAAGTGTTCTGTACACTTTATGATATTTTGGTGAAAATCGATTGACTCTAGGCAGGTAGTTGGTAATAAGTTTAGTATAGGGAGCCAATGATGAGGGCAAAATCCACATCTGGTTGTATAAAACAAGGCTCTACGAAGCAAGAGAATTGATAGAATGAATATTTAAATTATTCAGTCACATTTTCTCATATCCCAAGTTAGCTAGTAAACATTATTTATTGTGAAACTTTAAATTTTCATAATACCTCATTGCACAAATCTAAGAAATAAGAATGCTAGCTAAGATCCTATGAAAATGAATATGGCTTAATTTTAAGGGCCAAATAGATTATTGATATGTGCTCTCTAGGTTAAAATATGCTTAAAATACAATTATGGAGTCTGGAATATTTTTATATTCAAAATATTAACTAGTTGTACAAAACAGAATATTTGTGTGTTTTAATAAGTTCCACAACATAAATATTTCCCATAAAGATAAAACTATTTTTCTTATTTTAATATTGTATACTGTTGATAAAAACCCTTTGGACAGATCTCATTGAATATTAACTACAAGTCAGGTAAAGAAGCTATTTTAAGAACTTGCTAAAGCGAAATAATGTATTTTCTTCCTGTTTTTCTTTTTTTTGAAAAAATGTTTTAAAATATTTATTAAATTATATTTTTATTTACATTCCAAATGTTGCTCCCTTCCTGGTCCCCCCTTTCAGACTTCTTTACCCCATACCTTCCCTTTTTCCTCTGTGAGGGTACTTTTCAGCCTACCCACCCACCCAATCCCTTTACCTATTCATCCCCCCACCTCACCCACCCCAGTATCCTTCTTCCCTGGGGTATCAAGTCTCTAGAGGATTAGGCTTATCCTCTCCCACTGAGGCCAGAAGGCAGTCTCTGCTACATATGTGCCAGGGACCATGGAGCAACTCATGTACCAGCCTTGGTTTGTGGCTTAATCTCTGGAAGCTCCCAAGGGTTCAAGATAGTTGATACTGTTTGTCTTCCTATGGGTTTGCCATCCCCTTCAGTTCCTTTAATCCTTTCCTTAGCCCTTCCATAAGGGTCTCTGACCTAAGTCCAATGGTTTGCTGTAAGTATCTATGTCTGTTTCAGTCACCGGCTGGCAGAGCCTCTCAGAGTTCAGCATGTTAGGCTCCTGTCAGCAAGCACAACATGGCATCAAAAATAGTGTTAGGCTTGGCGCCTGCCCATGGGATGGATACCAAGTTGGACTGGTCATTGGATGTCTTTTCCTTAGTCTCTGCTCCATTTTTGTCCCTGCATTTCTTTAAAACAGAAACAATTTGGGGTCAACATTTTGAAGGTAGGTGGGTGGCCCCATCCCTTTACACTGTCTATCTACTAGAAGTGATCTCTTCAGGTTTCATGGACCCAGTGCTGGGTATTTCAGCTATTTTTCCTTAATAGGAAGAATATTTGTTAGTAGTTTAGTATGTTTTGACTACTTATTTAGGTTTTAGATGTTGTAGATTTTATCCCTCCAGCCTTCTCCAATAGTCAAATGCTATGAAGAATAGTAGTAATTCTACAATTAGAAAATGTATTTTTCTCATTCCCAGCATGATGGGATGAGAGTCAATTATAAATAATTCACTTAAAAACTATTAGGTAACCTGTTTTTTTTTCAGTTTGTAATTAAATAGATTTTCATTTACTGTTTAGTGTTATGGTCACTGAAAACAATGGCTCTTAAAAGAGGCTTAACTTTCATTGTCTGAGTCTTCTTCCTGGAGTCACATACTGTAGTGTTAGAAAAAACACAATCATAATTGTACACATCAGTATAGAACTGAAAATTCATAAAGAAATTGAAGAAGGATGAGGTTATTTGAACTTACATAGAGAAAAGAACTATTGGATTTATATAGAAAGCACAGTGAGTAATTGCTCTAGTTTGTATTCTTAAGTACATCCTCAAGAGATTGGGACAAGAGGACATGAAACTGTGAGCCGAATATCTCTAAAAAGCATTACAGGGCCTTATCCCTCTATGAAGAACTACAAGTAGTAAACACTGTTGAGTGAGTCTTCTCTGGGGACAGGTCTTGATAGGTTATCTAATCCTAAATATGTAAATATAGCCTTTATTGCCAGTTGTAATTTGCTCTCTCAGAGGGTTACTGCTCAAGAAGTTTACCCTTCCTGGTTCTTTCTGAACTCTGGCTGAGTGGTTCAACTCAGCTGGTCTAGCTCAAACTCTTCTATAAGCTAATGGAGTCAATCTGGCTTCTTTCACCTTCTCACTGGTTTGCTTTGCTTGGCCTCAAACTAACTCTGTCAAATTGTTCTAATCTTCTGGATCTTTCTCATTCTCTGGCTTGTTTTGTCTTCATCTCCCACCTGTTTCTGTAAAACTGCCCTGGTCAAACTACTTCCTCCTCCCTCTCTCTGTGTGCTATTCTTTTAAGTTGCTTCTTTTTCCTGTGTTGTTTTTGAGAGAGTTGGGTGTATCCTATCTCTGACTCATGCTGTCTAATCAACTAAAACAGCACTTTATATATTACACTTATTTATATAATATATAATATTATTCATCTAATATATTATTATACATATGTATTGTATGAAAAAAAACTAAATATCTTTCCATAGAAAACCTGCAAACCTTTGTGTCCTGAAAGGAACTAAGAGAGATCTACTGGATCACATTGTATTCATGGAAATAGTCATTAACTTGTGTGAGGGAGTAGTTTCACAGGATTAAATTTTTAAATTTGTTAGATTCAAATACGTATAGAGAATACACACACACACACACACATACATATACATAGTGTACAATGTGATTAGCATATGTAAAGCCTTGTTTATGATTGCAGGTTCCACAACATAAACAAAAGTAGATGACTAAATGTATATAAATTCTTTTCTACAATATTGACAAGGAAACTAAATATTACAGATTAAGTTGTAATTGGTTTAATTAATCTATGATTATATGATCATCAATACATTTAAGATACCAAACTTGTATTAGAGATCATGCATAATGCAATGAAATTCTATTATATAACAGTAATTACCTATTCAAGATGTGTACAACACTGGTGCATAGGCAGATCATGTCTACAGGGAATAAATCTGTTATCGTTAGAATACAGACAACCTATAATGAGTGCAGCTTCAGATCAGTAGCAGAAGAACCGAGAAATTTGAAAGCATAAGGAGAGAGACTAGATTGCCTTCTGGTGTGTTTAGTCCCAACTGAGTAGTAATGTCATAATAGTAAGTGCAACTTCATTGGAACTGAACCACAGTTTACTAGAAATAGAGAAGAGTTTCACTGTGGACATTCTAAAGAGATGAGAGAAGAGGAAAGAAGAGAGAAGAAAGAGAAATGGAAGGGAGTGGAGAAGAGAGAAGAGGAGAGAAGAGGAGATGGGGAAGGGGAAAGAAGGACAAGTGAGAACAGGAGAGAAGCAGAGGGCCTGGAGAAATGGTTCCTCAATTAAAAGTGCCCTCAGTGGATTAGTTTTCCATTTCCGTACACATGTTTGGTAGTTTGCAACCACTTATAACTTCATTTCAGAAAATCTGGTGTCTCTTTTTGAGTCAGTGGTCAGGTGCACATATGTGCATGCCAACACACACACACACACACACACACACACACACACACACAGAGAGATAATAAATAATAAGATACATATATAGTCACCTCAGCAAAAGCAGCATAATGACAATATCAGTTGACTTGCCTATGTTGAGAGGAAAATTCCCATTGATTCTACCACACATTAAATGTTATAGGTGAACAATGGCTGCTAAGAGAAGAAGAAACAATTTTCTCAAGGGACCACCTCATAGGTGGTCCGATCCCAAGTGTGGACACGTACAAACAAGCAAAGCCAAAGGGCTCAGTAGGTTAATTACACTTGTGTTTGTGTATGTGTGTATCCACAATAATTAAATTAAAAGTGAGTATGGGAAAGCGTTGGGAGTACAAGAGATGTTTGAGTGGGAGTAATGTAGAAGTCCTCATAATTAAATTTGAGAAAAACTATTTTATCATAAAATGAAACTTTAATTCAAAGCAGAGTAAGAATACAAATATATACAATTAAAAAGTAAAATAAATCTAAAGAAAAAGGAGAAGAGGAGGAGTGGTGAAGAAATGAGAGAAATAATGAGCAAGAGAGAGGGAGAGAAGGAAGGAGTCCTTCATTACATCGCCAACTCTAAGAACCTGGAACAAGTGCCATGCTGCTGTATTCTCAGACCTGGCCTGCAGAAGACCTTTAGTAACAGTATAAAGATTGTTTAATTGAGACAAAATAGAAGAGTATGCCACCAGGGGGAAATCTGACCTGAATCACAGTTAGGAATATGCCAAATAGAGTTAATCCCCACACTCACACCCTGCCCACAGGCAAAGACTCAAACAGAGGCAAGTGAGGCATCTGTGGAGAAGTCTCATGGGGGACCACACGGGGAATCCAGATACGCAAAGCCTTCACGCACACACACAAAAAAAATCACAAGGGCATAACCAGCACCCACATCTTGCCTCTGTAGAGGTAAAGCAGACATAGGCCCTATCTCTCTGTAAGAGGTGAGGAAACAAACCTAGAATTTACACTCATTCCTAGTTCTTCTTTCATTACTTTTTTCACACAATTAAAATTTGTTTGAAATGTGTCTTAAACTGACTCCAAAATATTTTTTATTTTCAAGCTATAAAATACTATGAAGCTGACTCTGCCCCATTCCCACACACAGCTTTTTTGAAATGCTAAAAATAGTTGGATATGTTTTCCTAATCTTTTTGCCACTTCTATACCTTTCTTTTATTAAGTTCCTTTTTTAAAACTTTTTCATTGAATATTTTCTTTATTTGCATTTCAAATGTCATGCCATTTCCTGGTTTCCCCTCTAGAAAACCCCAATCTCATCCCCCATCCCCCTGCTTCTAGGAGGGTGCTCACTCACACCCCCTCCCACTCCCTCCTGCCTCCCTGCCTTAGCATTCCCCTACACTGGAGCATCGAGCCTTCACAGGACCAAGGGCCTCTCTTCCCATTGATGTCCAACAAGGCCATTCTGGCTACATATGCGAATGGAGTCATGGGTCATTCCATGTATACTCTTTGGTTGATGGTTTAGTCCCAGGGATCTCTAGGGTATCTGGTTGGTTGATGTTGTTGGGTTGCAAATCACTTCAGGTCCTTCATTCCTATCTCTAACTCCTCCATTGTGGACCCCTTTCTCAGTCAGGTGGTTGACTGTGAGCATCCTCTTCTGTATTTGTCAGGCTCTGACATAGCCTCTCAGGAGACAGCTATATCATGCTCCTGTCAGCATGCACTTCTTGGCATCCGCACTAGTGTCTAGTTTGGTGACAGTATGTGGAATGGATCTCAAGGTGTGGCAGTCCTGGATGTCTTCAGTCTCTGCTCCACACTTTGTCTCTGTATTTTTTCCTGTAACTATTTTGTTCCCCCTTTTAAGAAGAACTGAAGTATCCACGCTTTGATCTTCCTTCTTCTTGAGCTTCATGTGGTCTGTAAATTGTATCTTGAATATCTTAGCTTTTGGACTAATATCCACTTATCACTGAGTGCTTACCATGTGTGTTCTTTTGGGATCATTCAGGATGATATTTTCTAGTTCCATCCATTTACCTAAGAATTTCATGAAGACATTGTTTTTAATAGCTGAGTACTACTCCATTGTGTAAATGTACCACATTTTCTGTATCCATTCCTCTGTTGAAGGATATCTGGGTTCTTTCTAGCTCCTAACTATTATATATAAGGCTGTTATTAACATAGTGGAGCATGTGTCCTTGTTATGTGTTGGAGCATCTTTTGGGTATATGCCCAGAAGTGGTATAGCTGGGTCCTCAGGTAGTACTATGTCCAATTTTCTGTGGAACCATGAAACTTACTTCCAGACTGGTTGTACCAGCTTGCAATCCCACCAACAATGAAGGAATGTTCCTCTTTCTCCATGTTCTCACCAGCATCTGCTGTCACCTAATTTTTTGGTCTTAGCCATTCTAACTAGTGTGAGGTGGAATCTTAGGGTGGTTTCGATTTGTAGTTCCCTGATGACTAAGGATGAGGAACTTTTCTTTAGGTGCTTCCCAGCCATTCGAAATTCCTCAGAAAGTTTTTGTTTAGCTCTGTACCCCATTTTTAATAGGGTTGTTTGGTTCTCTGGAGTCTAACTTCTTGAATTCTTTGTATATATTGGATATTAGCCCTAGGACAAAAGACCATCCAACATTTTGGAAAAAGATGTTTACCAGTCCTATATCCAATAGAGGGCTAATACCTTTATTACTTTTATGATTGCCTAATTTAGTACATAATTTCAATTTTGTGACCCAGATTTGCCCTGCTGTCACTACTACTGGTTGAATAACTATATACTTTTACTCTTCACTTCTCATTCTGTGTTTAACTGGAAGTGCATCAACTCCTTTCTTGTTTCAGAAAGGAGTTTATAGTCTGTTTATTCTGTTTATAGTCCTCTTTATATTTTATATGTTGTTACCAATCTTATTCTACTTCTTTGCTTTCCATTTCTACCCTTAGTAACTAGAGTCTCTTTACACACTTTACTGTCATTGTTTCTTTTGTAACGGTGGTTTTATTTTTTTTCCTTTATACACTATAAGCTTACATAAGGTCATTTTAGAGAAAGTATGTAATATGAACACTCTATTACCCTCCTCCTTGTCACAAATTCACCTCCCATTAGTCCTAGTGTAACTCTAGAGTATCATGCTCCCTTTCATGTCACCACCACATATATAATTATCTGTTTTAATAGTGTTTAGTTATTGATGTGTAAGAAATAAGATAATACATGTAATATTTTTGTTTCTGAGACTGGAATAATTAACTTAATTTTAATATCTCATGTATCAGGTTTTGTTATATTTTCTAAATTATTGGAGTATACCTATATTTTTATTGCAAGCATTTCCATTTAATTGTGTTCATGCTTGATAGTCCATGTGCACTGAATGAGAATTTACTCATTCACTGCAATACATTTCTAGTCTAGTGGGAAGAAATAAAACTTCAACTGTGTTGTAACATAGTCCAGTTCAATGATGAAAGTATGTACACTGAAGATATATAGGTACATTAAAAGAATCTAACAAATGTTCCAATACCATATATCCACTTTTTGAGAATTGGAACAATAAGTTGGGAAAAAGTCCTTCCTGTCTTTCCTTCTAAACCATTTGCCATTCTTTACGTTTCCTCCAAACCACAGAAAATTTACTAACAGGAAGCACCAATGGCCATAGTAGACTGGACCTCATTAGGCAATATTTACTATCCTTCCTGTCCTCTATTTCATTCTCTCCAGACCGACACTTAGACCTGCAGCAGCCCACCTGTAGAAGTAACTTCTCCCACCCCATCTCCAATCCTTGGAGACCCTGCCTCTTAATGCAGAACTGGGATTCACCTAGTTCTTTCAAGGAACTTAACACTCTTATTCTAGCCCATCCCCATTCCTTTGTGATACCCACACATACTCTCTACCATTAACTATACCAGGCTGGGATTAATTAGGTAACCTTTATTTGCTTTTTTCCTCCCCATATCATTGTCTCCAGACTTACTTTCAGGCTGGGTGCAGTAAGTCAGCAAGAACCTTACTTCCCAGCCCACCCTCATCCCTGAGGACTGTGCCCCTTAATGTGGACCTAGGACCCCACTATTTCTTTTTATCAACACTTTCAGCCTTTTCTACTAAATCATCTCCCTTCCTTTGAGATACCAGCTGCCTTGGAGAAATGCTCTCTGCCAGGGATTCCGGAGTCATTACATTTGGCTGTGATTCAGAGTGAGAAACAGCAATCAAAGAATGAAACACCCACACAACAAAGATGAGTCCAGATGTTTACAGAAAAAAAAACTTCACATGCCATAACTCCAGATGCCTAGATCTCAGTGCAAAAACACAAACAAAACCACAAGCAATATACATCCTCTAGAGACTAGGAAACTTATTGAAAGAGACCACAAGAAAAAAACAGTTTAGCTGAAGCACACAGAACCAAACTTCACAATAAAAATTATGACTATATTTAAGGACCTTCAAGAGGATACAAATAAATGGCTTAATGAACAGCATGAAAACACTCAAACAGTTTCAGTGAAATAAAGAAAACATTTCTAGACATGAAATTAGAATTTAACAAAGAAACAGAATCACTTAATCCAAACTGAATTAAATATAGGAATAAAAACTAAGAATTCCAAACAAAAATTTCAGAGGTAAGATTCACCAATATATTACAAACAAAGAAGACAGAATATCAGATCTTAAAAATAAGGTAGAAGAAATGGACAGCTCAATCTAAGAAAAAATGACATCTAAAAATCTCCAGGCACAAAACACATAGTAATTTGTGACAGTGTGAAAGGACAAAGCCTATGAATAATAGACATTGAAAGAGAATAAATCCAGGTCAAAGGCACATAAAACATTTTTGACAAAATCATAGAAGAAAATTTCTCCAACATAAAGTAGTACATGCTTAATTAAGGCACAAGAAGCATATAGAACACCAGATGGACTTGAACCAAAATAGAAATTCACCATGATACTTAATAATAAAAACTCTAAATGTACAGAACTAAGGAAGGATATTAAAAGCTGCAAGGGAAAATGACCAATGGATATAATTGTATGTAGCAGTCCCAGTATAATAACACATGGTTTTTAAATGAAGACTCTGAAAGCCAGAATGAGATTATACCGTTAGCAGGAGTATGGATAAGCTTTAAGGAAAGCTTTGTATTTCCTCAATTTCAACATGAGTCTCTGGAAAGACTCTGGAATACAAGTATTATGTTTTCTCTCATTTATGAATCTTAACTTTTTATGGATTCTTAAAGCCAAGTATACAAATTTGTGCATGTATACCACACATATATAATGTGAAAGCTGAGGAAAGAGGAAATCCACAAGGAGTAATTGGGAAGAAGACAAAAAGAGATAATTGGATATGAATATAGTCAAACACATGCTGAAAACAGTGTCTTGATGAAGCCCAACACTGTATGCAATATAATTCTATCAATAATAAAAGTAGCAAATTAGTTCTGAATATTATTAGAAGAATGTAAAAATACAAAATAAGGGTAAATAATAAAATGGACATCACTCATTTTAGTGTCAAAATATTTTATTTGAAAGATAAAATTGGAAATATATGAAATCAATGTAATTTAATAATACTATACTAAGTATATATAGAATACTTCAAAATCTCTATTGTTCTTTTAAGATATATACAATTTATAAGGTATATTTTAAAATATAAGTATAATTTGTAAACCATAAGCATAATCTATGAATATATTAATGTGGAAATTTAAAACCTCTCTTGTTATCAAAAATGGCAATTTATAATTTTGGTTAATTTTTTTTTTAATTTAGAGAATACTTTATTAGTTTTTGTAATCAAACCCACGTAGATAAGACCTTACATATTTAATACAGTGTGTTACCCCTGTACAAATGGAAAAAACTTAAGTTCAACATTTCTAGACCAATATGGCTGTTAATTTCTGTACAGTGCCAACTCAACACAGTAAACGGGGATACTTTTTTCCAAAGTTGACAGCACAGCTAAAGTTTCAAAAAATTCAAATTATATATCTGTATATATATATTTATATTTATATAAAAATACCAATAATAGCAGTGTGTTATGCATCAACAGCAGCAACAGCTTTTCCAGGTTCTGCAGTCATCTGAACAAAACTATAGAGACATCCAGCACACTCCATTAAAAAAAAAAAAGTAAAAAAACAAAACCCGAGAAAACAGCACAGTTCTGTTACTCTTGTGGTACCTGGCACCATTTTTTTTTTAAATTAGCTTCTCAATCATCATCTGGAAAGAAAACATTCTGAGCAACATCATTAAAAACAGCTCTGATAAAGCACGGTCACTACTACGTATCATAAAGCAGGTACAAGCTATTTTACATCCACAGAGGTATGATACAGTACTGTCCTACATCTATAATACTAGAGGATACAATTTAAAAGGCATTATTTGAGACTTGATTCTACTTTTCCAGCAGAGGGCCCAAAGGATGGTGTGACACAGCTTTGTAAAGAAACATACTCTAGACAGGATTTCCTTTCACTAGTGGCACAGTTCTAAGGATTCATTCCATGAATGTCAGCTAAAACCGTTATTAAAAAAATGAAATATCCCTAAAACAAAACCGTATAACCACCGGATTCACATGAAGATGACCTAGTGGAGACAAGCTGGACCTCACCTTACCAACAAGCTATCAAATCTGTTATGTTTAAACAGTGAGACCTCCAAGGAAGGAGATGCCAAGTAGTGCTTCAAAGCTTCGGACCACAATCAAACACAGCATCCTTTTCAACAGAAGCAGAAGCTCATCTGAATATGCTCAAGGATGCTGACATCAACATTTAATCATCTCCTCACTCATCCAGGAAGAAGGGGAGATCAGTTACTACTGTACTTTATTGTGTTCAACCAAATCACCATGTTACAAAATTAGCAAGCTGCCATAATAAAAAATAAGGCTCCTCTATCCAGCACAAGATAGCATCATTTTACTTTCAAGCCTAGAAATTGCACACTTGTATATAAACCAACCGAAGATGAGGATTGAGAGTTCATCATGGTGGATTTTTCCTTTGATGAATATGAAGTGTCCTTCCATATCTTTTTTGATGACTTTTAATTGAAAATTGATTTTATTTGATATTAGAATGGCTACTCCAGCTTGCTTCTTCTGACCATTTGCTTGGAAAGTTGTTTTCCAGCCTTTCACTCTGAGGTAGTGTCTGTCTTTGTCTCTGAGGTGTGTTTCCTGTAGGCAGCAGAATGCAGGGTCCTCATTGCGTATCCAGTTTGTTAATCTATGTCTCTTTATTGGGGAGTTGAGGCCATTGATGTTGAGAGATATTAAGGAATAATGATTATTGCTTCCTGTTATATTCATATTTGGATGTGAGGTTATGTTTGTGTGCTTTTCTTCTCTTTGTTTTGTTGCCAAGATGATTAGTTTCTTGCTTCTTCTAGGGTATAGCTTGCCTCCTTATGTTGGGCTTTACCCTTTATTATCCTTTGTAGTGCTGGATTTGTAGAAAGATATTGTGTAAATTTGGTTTTGTCATGGAATATCTTGGTTTCTCCATCTATGTTAATTGAGAGTTTTGCAGGATACAGTAACCTGGGCTGGCATTTGTGTTCTCTTAGGGTCTGTATGACATCTGTCCAGGATCTTCTGGCCTTCATAGTTTCTGGCGAAAAGTCTGGTGTGATTCTGATAGGTCTGCCTTTATATGTTACTTGACCTTTTTCCCTTACTGCTTTTAATATTCTTTCTTTATTTTGTGCGTTTGGTGTTTTGACTATTATGTGACGGGAGGTGTTTCTTTTCTGGTCCAATCTATTTGGAGTTCTGTAGGCTTCTTGTATGCCTATGGGTGTCTCTTTTTTAGGTTAGGGAAGTTTTCTTCTATGATTTTGTTGAAGATATTTACTGGTCCTTTGAGCTGGGAGTCTTCACTCTCTTCTATACCTATTATCCTTAGTTTTGATCTTCTCATTGAGTCCTGGATTTCCTGTATGTTTTGGACCAGTAGCTTTTTCTGCTTTACATTATCTTTGACAGTTGAGTCAATGATTTCTATGGAATCTTCTGCTCCCGAGATTCTCTCTTCCATCTCTTGTATTCTGTTGGTGAAGCTTGTATCTACAGCTCCTTCTCTTTTCTTTTGATTTTCTATATCCAGGGTTGTTTCCATGTGTTCTTTCTTGATTGCTTCTATTTCCATTTTTAATTCCTTCAACTGTTTGATTGTGTTTTCCTGGAATTCTTTCAGGGATTTTTGTGACTCCTCTCTATGGGTTTCTACTCGTTTATTTATGTTTTCCTGGAATTCTTTCAGGCATTTTTGAGATTCCTCTCTGTAGGCTTCTACTTGTTCTCTAAGGGAGTTCTCCACGTCTTTCTTGAAGTCCTCCAGCATCATGATCAAATACGATTTTGAAACTAGATCTTGCTTTTCTGGTGTGTTTGGATATTCCATGTTTATTTTGGTGGGAGAATTGAGCTTCGATGATGCCATGTAGTCTTGGTTTCTGTTGCTTGGGTTCCTGTGCTTGCCTCTCGCCATCAGATTATCTCTAGTGTTACTTTGTTCTGCTATTTCTGACAGTGGCTAGATTGTCCTATAAGCCTGTGTGTCAGGAGTGCTGTAGACCTGTTTTCCTGTTTTCTTTCAGCCAGTTATGGGGACAGAGTATTCTGCTTTTGGGCGTGTAGTTTTTCCTCTCTACAGGTCTTCACCTGTTCCTGTGGGCCTGTGTCTTGAGTTCACCAGGCAGGTTTCTTGCAGGGGAAAAGTTGGTCCTACCTGCGGTTCCAAGGCTCAAGTTTGCTCGTGGGGTACTGCCTAAGTCCTCTCCGCTGTGGCAGCAACCGGGAAGATCTGCGCCACTCTTTCCGGGAGCCTCCCTGCAACAGGGTTCCAGATGGCGTTTGGTGTTTTCCTCTGGCGTCTGGATGTGCACAGAGTGCAGTCTCTTCTGGTTTCCCAGGCGTGTCCGCCTCTCTGAAGGTTTAGCTCTCCCTCCCACGGGATTTGGGTGCAGAGAACTGTTTATCCGGTCTGTTTCCTTCAGGTTCCGGCGGTGTCTCAGGCGCAGGGGTCCTGATTTTGGTTAATTTTAAAGACTATTTTAGAGCATTCTTTTGCTATTAAGTTGTTATACCATTAATTTTTCCATAAACTTTTTAAGTGTCAGCCTTTACTTGTCTGTATTTTTCATTATGTACTATATGTAATCCCACTTGACCTTAACACTTTGCCTAGGTTACACAGCACACAGCTATCCCTTGACCAATGTTGGTCTTCTGGACATATATTAGGTATGTACTGTCTGATGACTCCTGTTAGTTGTTAACCTGACTACATATAATATCAACAAAAACCCAAACATCTGCACATACCCATAAGAGATTTTCTTGATTATGTTATTGGAGGAAAAAAGACCTATCCTAAATCTGGGCATCCCTCATAAAAGAACATGGAAGAAGGAATGTTTTGTCATCATTGAAGCTGGCAAGTTTGTCTATCCTGTTGCTGAGGAATTTCTTCACTGGCATTGGAAACTACACCCCTAGGATTCAAAGGCAGGCAGAAGACTAGCAGCTCTCTAGGAATCCATCAGGACTCCAGCTCCAGATTGGACTGTTGAGATACCTAATCTCATGGACTACACAACTTCCACAATTTGGCCTTTTCATCATGAGACAGCTAATGTTGAACTACCTAGGCCACAACCCATAATTCTCTGTAATAAATATAGTACCTGTACATATGTTCATTCTATCAGTTCTACTCCTCTAGAGAACCCTGACTAATATATACAAATTCGGAAATGATTTTTAAAGTACTGGGCATCCAGGTCGCAAGAAGATGAATATATTTGATTCAAAATTTATTTTTTTTTATATTTCTACCCTTTGACTACTATTGTGTAAGAATACTTTTCCTGAGAAAATACAATACAACACACATGACTACTCACCCCAGACTGGGAACCAAAAATAGATCAAAGTACTGATAAAGCCAAAGTATAACTTGATGAATCATTGAGTTTTGTTTAGGTTACAAGAATAGGGTAAGGAGTTACTTACAGGAACAGAATGTCTTAAAGAGAGATGTATCACCAAGGCCCACTCCAGCGTGGGTGATGACAGCTCACAAAAGCTGAGAACCTAAAGCATATTGCATAGTCTATTGGTAATTCAACAGACTGGGCAGTATCATTTGCAGGTGTCTCAGTCAGTCTAAACCTCTTCTAGCTAGCTTGTCTGATTTCTGATTCTTCCAGACAGCTAGTCTGGTTTCGAGTCTTCTTTGAGGTTGGGTCATCAGAGAGTGACTTTCAGCAACCTTTTTTGCTTATTCTTAGAAAGGAGGGGCCTACTGAGTTTCATTGACTTCCTGAAGTTATTTTGAGTTATTTATCTTCTGGTTTTCAGCATTTCCCTGCAAAATGAAATGTTTAAATTTCCTAGAAAATTGCCTCACAATCCCTAGTAAAAATTATTTAGGATTCCTGACATTCCATTCTATGCAGATACAATTGCTCTCTGAAATCCTGATTTTAATAAATTTACTCATGTGTAATATATTTCAATCAATCATTTAATCTCTGTATTTGACAGACCTGAATTAAGGAAGGAAAAGCCAATATTCACTTTGTAGCCAAAATCTGAAAACCATTGCCATTTCCTCAGTGGCTATTGAGTATGATATTTCTCAGATATTGGAAGGAAGATTTTTTTTAAGTGATCAATTGCTAAAGTCATGTTTTGGTTTTCTAAATTTGCTTTGCTTTGATTCTTATATACCTTATCATTTAATTACATAACACTTTAATTACTTAACCAGAAGCATTCTTCTTCTTAATTATATTTTAGACTGTTTAATGGTTTGTTTCCCTCAAACCTTGCAAGCATAAGGTAGTTCCTTAGAGGAGAGAAATCTGAATTTCTTGCTTAATCATTGATTTTACCATACTCATGTACTTGATTTATACTTGCTTACTTCTCTTATAATAAAATTATTTTAAACAAGCCATGTGTTTATAGCAAATCATCCATTTTTTGCAAAAAACTATATCAGGTGAAATCATTATATATAAAATAAACCTTCAAATGTAATTTTATTTTTTGAAGAGACTAGGAAGCTTGTTTATGATTGCACCCTACAACCACAGTATATTCTCTTTGGAAATATTATACCAGAATTCTGGAAAACAGAGTAAGAAATGGTCAGGGAGTACGTTTATCTTGACATTTTTGTCAAAAATGTGAAACCTCGGTAGTGTGCAATGCTTATATCCTCTCACTGTAGAATATCCAAGTTATGAAATTTAATTATGTAATATTAACTTAAAATGTACACATATATTTTATGATTAAGGCTATATCTACGTTGCCATGGGGATTTTACTTTAGCTCAGCACTTGGCCAATTTATTTTGAGAAACAGCACAGCTGCTGCAGTACGATAACTTGTCCTTTGGATGTGTGCTCTGCATTGAGTGTGGTTAGCAGAACACACTGGGATTACTGTTCAAGGTGACGAGCAGTTGGAATCTACTTATGTGCCACCCTAAAAGCACACTGAATGTTGTTGGTGTTTATTTTTAGTGTGAGTTATTGTAATTACTTATGATCATTTGAGCATTCTGGTTTAAGTAGATGATGAACATAGGATCTATTTAAAATGATGGATGACAGTGCTCCGTGATGATGATGATCTTTTATCACCATGATTTATCTCATTTTTTCCACTAATACAGTCAGAATTCTAAAAATATGTAATTTTCAGACAAACTTGCACATTTTTATCATTTTTAAAGTAAGAAGACATTGTTTAAGGCTAGATTACATCTTTTTCATTGGTTCTCTTGTAATTTCACATCATGTACCCTGATCACACTCATCTCCTAGTTCTTCCATGTTTGCCCCCAACCTGTGTGAACTCTCCCTCCCAAAAAATAAAATTAAAAATAATAACTAAAAAATGAAAAAATAGAGAGAACAAATCCAATCTGTGTTATTCCTAAAGTCATTGGAGCACAGCCAAACTCTCAATGGCCTACCCTTGAATAGATCTCAATCTTTTTCCTCCTGCATCTTTGCCAGAAGCCATCAATTGTGGAGAGAGCTACACTCCAGCATCTCCATTAAACTTTTGAAAAGTTCTCTTTGATAGATTCCTGTCTAGACGGTTACTTTTGAGTAGTAATGGGGAGAAGGGGTTGTGATTATTACAGAAGCTTTCCATGTTCCAACCTCTCAACAGTGTGACTGCAGTCAGTGACATCATAGCCAAAGTAGCTTCCTTGTTTTTCACATGGATCATAGGCCTCCAAATGATTTCTGGCAACAGCATGGCACCATCATGGCCTTAGGTTGCAGTGCAAGCCTCTCATGTCAGTATGATTGCACTCAGCATGTCCTTCAGATATCAATGAGACTTCAGGCAGTGGTAACATGAGCCACAGTCTTCAACAGGGCCCAAGTGAGGAGGCGTTGAGCCTGGCTAGCTAGATTACATCTTTTAGGCTATGAAAATGGCATTATTTTGTTATGATGGGATTGCTATCCATTGAAACTCTCTATTTTATTGTTTTCATAGGGATAGCTCTAATTTTGTTCCATTTGAGATTTCAGCTAGAAAAGGGGAGCTGATGAATTAATTTTCTCCTTATATAACAGGAATTTTTGAAAGACTTTTGGCAAAATTCTCTTTAAGTTTTAAATATCTTATAAAATTACTAGATATTCCATAACCATTCCAATGGTTAGTGATGTGATATTTGAACCTTTTCCTTAATTGCTTGTCCTGAGACAAGATATCACCCTGTAGTCTAGGTTGAGACTCAACCACAATTGTTCTATCTCTAGACCTGAATGTGGAACCTTGGGGATAAGTCATCACCAAGTCCATAAAATTAAGCATTTTTTCATTTAAAGTCCATAAATCTTATTCACTGATCTGTGTTAGTGTCATTTGCAGAAAAACTTCAATTGAAATTAGTGGGACCTTGTTCATCCCAGTTTGTCCATTCCTGCCTTAAGTTTATTTATTAAAAACAGCTTAACATGTTCTTGAGTTATTTGGATACTATAGAGTATTTTTTAAACAGTAGTTATTTTATATATGTTTGTGAGTGCTAGCATGTGTGTCTTGTGCCTGCATACCTGTGGTGTGTCAAACCTCCTTGAACTGGAGTTACATCAGTTCTGGGCTCCCACATAGCTGTTGGGCACAAATCAGGTTCCCCACAAGAGCAGTGAGTGCTCACAACCACAGAGCTACTTCTCAAGCCTGGTATTATGGACTTTTACTTGAACTCTTAAGTGTATAATTTCTCAAGATGCATAAAAAAGCAGGAATTATCTGTATGTTTAATCATTGTATGGATATATGTATATTTATGTGTGCATGTGTGTTTTAAAGATCTAATTTACACATGAAAATAGAAAGAAGGAAGAAATCATACAATCCATGATAAACCAACCAACCTTTCCTTCAGCAACAATGTTAACATTTTATACAATACACTAGGGAACACTGACAGATGATTAACATAGGAAATACAAAAGTCACTCCCAACTGGAGGTAACAGAATAAACACCATGCACTCCATATTTTCACTAGTGTTTGGATTCTCCAGAGAGGGAGAGTGCAATTAGAGCACAAAAGAGACACTGCGTGGGGTGGTGGGATGGGGAGGGGTATGGCCCATGTTAGTAGGCAGAAGAGTTCAAAGTTTTAGTAAAGAAAAACTGAAAGAATATGAGCACAGATAGAAAATTCTCTGAAAATGTATGAAGGTTTCTTAGTGTTTGGATGGAAAGCAAAGCTGTAAGAATTCTAAAAAAACATAACACAAGACCTAGCTTTGTAATCTGATTAAGGGAGGAACAAAGAGGTTAGTTACCAAAACAACCTCAAAACACAGGGGCATCAGCAGGGAAGCCATCCATTCACAATTAGGAATCCACAAAGTTTAAAGTGGGGGTTACTTAGCCCAGTCTTGTAGAATGTTTAAAAAGTATATTAAAAATTAAATATGATAAAGTGATACATTAACCACTCATCAGTACATTATCAAACACCAATCAAAATGATACAACAGAATATTACTTGTAAAAATCCATCCCTTTAATATTCTGTATTGAGGTTTTGCCAAAATAATAAGTTTCTTCAATATAACAAGCCAAATTGAATCAAATTAAACTGTATAAAAGTAGGTTTTGGGGAGCAACTCTCTGGAAGATCCATAGGTCTCAGGAAATGACATCAGAGAAGTGTGAACACCAGGTTAAGGAGAGGGGGGTTTGTAGATCCTGGGGGAGGGGGTTATGACACATCATCCAGGAGCTAGGATTGTGCACATATATCATCAAAAGCTGAGCTCCTGGCCAGGCATATTTGGATGCCCTGGGAACTGAGCAGAAACTGGGAACTGAGCTTCTCATGCCATTCCTTTGTTTGAAAAATTTCCATTTAACCAGGGGTGGGAGAAAGAGATGAACAAATGGGGTTTCCAAGACAGTGCAGGGATGATTTGGAGGTTCTAAGCGTACAGTTATATTATTAGCAATACTAGAGTTATGAAGAAGACTGATTGGGAAAATAAGATTGGTGGCAACTAGTAGTGATGTGATACAGATCACAGAATTAGCTGTAAAAGATAGTGAATGACTCATTGTAGACGGTACAAGGATTTAAAGGAAAACTTAAATGAAGAAAACATATAAATGAAAACAATAGATTAAGTACAAAATAGATTCAAGGGGAAAAATATACTAAATGAAATGAATATTTCATCAGCTATCTGAAACAAATGGGGATGGAAAGTGAAAGACCAAGAATGCCAGAAGCAACTTAGTCTGAAGAACAGACTCCACGAATGGGATAGAAAATACTAAATTATTTAGTGAGTAGACAAATTAGACCGATAAGGAAATAGGAGGAGAATTGGGGAAGGGGAAGGAGAGAAAAGGAGGGAGAAAGAGGAAGAAAGAATTGCCAGAGCATTCCCTTAATTTAAAAAAAATAAAACTACACATCTATTAATATCCATAACTGTCAAACTGGTTGAACATAATAAGAGTCACATTTAATCAAAACAAATTTTAAACATTGGAAGTTGCAGAAAAATAAAAGAATCTTGAAGACAGACTGTAAGAAAAATGTGCAAAGAAACTATGATACAAATAATTGCTGATTATGGCATGAAACAAGTCCAGAAGATGGTGAAGTGATATCACTATGCAACTAAACACATTCAGCCTGGAATTCCCTACTCGGGACCTATTTGCACAAACCAGAGATAAAGTCACTTTTAGACAGTTCACAGAATTCATTTTCAGCAGAAAGGAAACAAACAACGAGGAATTTATTTTTGATTGAACTGAATTGACAGAACAAAGAGAAGTACAGAGGGTCAGGAAATTGAATGGAGAAGTTGTGTAGCAGTGATGGATGGGGAACTGGGAGTAGCCACCGATGCCAGGGAAGCAAGAGGTTCCCAGGACCCAACAGGGATGACATTAGCCAAAATACCTCACAAAGGGGAGAGAGAACTTGTATCCAATGTTAGGCACTGCCTCTGGTTAAGGGATAGGGCCACACACACATCTCAAAAAATTTAATCCAGAATTGTTCCTGTCTAAAGGAAATGCAGGGACAAAGAGTGGAGCAGACTGAAAGAAAGGCCACCCAGAGACCGCCCCACCTGAGGATCTATCCCATCTGCAGACACCAAACGCAAACATGATTGCTGATGCCAAGAAATGTTTGCTGACAGAAGCCTGGTATAGCTGTCCCCTGAGAAGCTCTGCCAGCACCTGACCAATATGTGATACCTGTGAGATACGGATGCTCACAGCCAGAGCGAGGTGAAGGACTGAAGGAGCTGAAGGGGATTGTGTGAGGTGGCAGGCTGTGAAAAATATCTTGGTTCCTGGTTAAGATAAGATGGAAACCCTGGTGACCCTAAGGAGGTGTTTCCCTAAACTCCCAGGAGTCCAGGCCCCTATCGCATAGCAACAGCCACCCCACTCCCGCCTGCCCCCAGCCTACTGTAGAGAGGCTTGTGGCCATCAGTCAAGTAGAAGCAGGGCCACGCCCTCCCACATGTAGACAAGGTATTCCCAAGTTCTCAGACCAAGCCAATAGGAAGTACCTACTATCAGATCCTGACCCACCCCAAAACTGTATATAAGAATCCTATCCAGAAGGATTAAAGGTATGCGAGAACTACTTCGTTGTCTGAGAGCTTTTGTCTAAAGGGTTATAACACTGTTGCTTGGAGAAGAGATCTGCTCTCCGGAAGCTCCCCTGTACCTTTTGCTGGCTAGCCAGCCTCCTTACATCTTGGAGTAACTGAAGCAGCAAAGACAGAGACAGAGGTGGAACAGCTGCAGATGCAGAGGCAGTGGAAGAGATAACCCCTCACTGCTCGAATTCTCTCCCCCTTCACCTGAAGCCTCACACCCGACCTGACCAGAGATCTCAGAGGAAAGCCTACAGTACAAAGGCCAACAGAATTGCAACTCCATAGGAAGAATAATATCAACTAACTGGACCACCCAGAGCTCCCAGGGACTAACCCACGAACCAAAGAAAACACATGGAGGGATCCATGGCTTCAGCCACATATGTAGCAGAGGATAGCCTTGTCTGGCATCAATAGGAGGGGAGGCTTTTGGTCATGTGGAGGCTTGATGCCGCAGTGTAGGGGGATGCTAGGGAGATGAGGCAGGAGTGGGTGGGTGGGTGGGAGAGTACCCTCATAGAGGCAGGGGAAAGGGGAAAGGATGGGGGACTTGCAGAGATTAAACCAGGAAGGGGACATTTGAAATGTAAATAAAATAACCAAAATATTCAGATTTTCAAAAACAAGGACAAGTACCTAAATTTTTGATCATGGCTGATAGTTATGTGTATGTGTATAAGTTTGGACACACACATTTTTTTTCTCTTTTCTTTTTTTTTTCGGAGCTGGGGACTGAACCAAGGGCCTTGCGCTTGCTAGGCAAGCGCTCTACCACTGAGCTAAATCCCCAACCCCACACACATTTTTATATACATCCCACATTCATCATTTATCTTAATCCTTTAAACAGGACTATATTTTTAAATTGTATGCATATATCATCCTTCACTCTTCTCTCTATTATTAAAATATTCATATACTATAGCTTACTTTGTAGTTGAATACTCATACATAATGATTTATTGCTGGTATTTTATTTCTTTTGTATAATGAGTAAAAAAGCATACTTAGTGCGTATTTTGTGTATATCCAAAATATAAAATATATGTGTTTTTAGTCAGTCACATGTGCAAACATATATATATATATATGGAAATGTTTTATTATTGGTTTAAAAGTAGAACCATAAGAATTGCTTTATATATGTTTTACCACTTATTAAACAATATTCTATAAATATACTTTCATTTATTTGTAAATAGAAAATATTCCTTTTATTGGATACTAATATTCCAAAATGTTAAAGGGATATCTATGCAAATATTTCCAGGGTTTTTTAATCACAAACAATTTTTATTAAATAACATATAGGTTTTACTTTTATAACTTATTCCATATTTCTATGCACAAAGTATTGTTTGCAAGTTATTCTTATGTACTATAATATGCAGAATGTATATATATATTGTGCATATAGTTATATGTTAATACATTATACCATAAAATTTTCATTTTTAAACAAAATTATGAAATAAAATACAAAGTAAAATTTTGTAGTGAAGGACTAGTTATATTTATTTTAGTATCTAAGACCAGCCATCTCTGATTCATTTGGGTTAGCCCCATAGTTTTACTGAGATACTGATATTTTAAAACATTTTATGAAAGTGTTATAAGACTAATAATTCTGTTTTATCTCATGAGTGGAAAATTTCTTATTCTGATTATTTTCTCACATAAAAGTTTGAAATAGCTTAGTATGTGCATATTTGTGTGTGTGTGTGTGTGTGTGTGTGTGTGTGAGAGAGAGAGAGAGAGAGAGAGAGAGAGGAGAGAGAGAGAGGAGAGAGAGGGAGAGAGAGAGAGAGAGAGAGAGAGAGAGAGAGAGAGAGAGAGAGAGTCAGGAGAGGGGAGAAATTGAGATTTTTTTGTATGTTTTTGGTTTGGTTGGATAAACTCTTCTTCTAGTTAATTCATTAAATCATCTGAGTTTATTTCTTCTGTGTGAAGGATTGTGTTACAGTTCCAGAAGAATGACTGCCTGTGCCTGAATCTTTTACAAACCTGGTGATTTTTCTACCAAGGTACTGATGCTTGTCCCATGCAGTAATTCTTTCTATACAGTGCATTAGTTCACAGTTTAATACTAGGGCCTATTAGTCCCTTCCATGAGAATATATTTATTTTATTGTATTAATGTCTGGTTTCATGAAGAATGGTTCCTTGGTATTCCTTTAATTTTCCCATTCAGGGTCCGATTTTCATAACTTTGTTACAATATATATTGCAATATTGTCTAGTTCTTCCACTTATATAAAATTAATAAAACTGTTCTCACACTTATTCTTTTACTTATAAACAAATTACGTTTTGTAAAATACACATGAGATTTGAACCTTTACATCTTTCCACAATCAAGTCATGAATTCTAAGTGAGCAGGGTGTCTGCTTGAAAGGTTCAAGGGCTGCTTTTCTCTTCTGCTTTTGCATGTGCCCCAGTCAGTAGTTCATGCTAGCTCCTTGACTCTCTCATTTTCCATCCTTTCTTATCTCACATAGCTTGAAAAGCAGAGTCCCCACCACCTCTTGAAAGCTAGGACTGGTGTCTTGACAGCAAGGCTGCAGTTGTGGCCTCTGCTTGTGGTTCCTGGCTCCTGTCCCAGTGCTGCATTTTGCCTTCTTGTTACTGACATCAGAATCCACTTCATTCTGACACACTGACCATTTCAACTTCTACCTCTTTTCTGATATGTGGTTACAGAACACGACAGGTCAGCCCTGAGCTTCTACTCCTGTACTTGAGCTCATCTTCTTAGGGAATGTTTCTTAAATGTGTTAATTGAAATAACATCTGTGAGTTCACTTATAAAATGCCCTAACTTTTCCTCACAGCTTTACCTCACATTTTAGACCACACACAGAATAGACACCCTCAAGCCAGGGCCTGTGGTGTTTTAGCCTTTACAAACTGAAGCACACAAGGTATGCACAACTTTGTTCACGGGTTGGATCCATTTTACAGGCTTATGCTGAACAACCTTAGCTGTATAACATTACCTTACATCTTCTCTTATGCTCTAGCGTTAGTCATCTGACTAGTGATAGGCTAGTAGGGCCCAATAATAGGACCCAGGGTGATTTTCCCCAGATGTTGGCTGGGTAGCAGATAGCAGGTTGAAACAGCAGGCACTGGATTCTCAGTCACCTAGGAACATTTGTCATCAGGTCTGGACTGTAATGAGTGTGCAAATCCCAAACATCCCATGTGATATCAACCCTTTCCCCATATGGCTTCACAGTCTACCTTTTTTTTTTCAGAAATGTTGCTTTTTGCATCTTCATCTGGGGGTCCCATCCACTAGACCTCTTGCAGTTGGCTTGAACCTTTTCTACACAATGTAATCCATCAACAGCCTGACTTCAGAGTCCTGCAGGATTCCAGAGTATGTTAAGAGGTTTTATAAGATTCTCTCCTCAGATCGCGTCTAGGCAGCTATATTGATGTCACTTCATGGCTGTAGTGTCTGGCAGTTCTAGAAGACACAGTCTTATAGCATCCTCATTCTTTGGCCTTTACAATATTCCAAGATGGTCCCTGAGCCTTAGGTGAAGGAGTTGTGGTGCAGATGTAGCAGTTGGGCTTGAACTTCCACATAACTTGAATAAGGATGATAACAATAGACATTAAAACACCAGTGTTAGAAAGCTCATGAGGCCTCAACAAGAGACCAAGATAAATGGGCAACTAAGGAGTGCTAAGAGAGGGAAAAACTGTCTACCCCAGAAAGTTCACTCTAATTATCCAGTGTCAAAAACAGGTTCAAGTTAGATAGACTGTAGGTTGTATTTATGTATTTTGGAATATATATATATGTGTGTGTGTGTGTGTGTGTGTGTGTGTGTGTGTGTATGTGTGTGTGTGTGTGTAACAACATTTAAAGAAAATTAGAATGAATTTTAAATAGATCAGGAGATTTATTTTCACATCTATAATTAACAATTTGCTAAAATCTTAGCACCATTGTAGCAATAAGCAGCTCACAGATCAATGATAGACTTCAATCTTTTCCACTGAGTATACAGACAGGTTTACTCAATGCATCACAGAACAGTGCTGAAATAGAGGAAACTCAGGAACAGTTGAAGAAATTAAATAATGATTGATGGGATTGTGTTCACCATAAAGAAAAATAAAATCATGACATGGGATACAACTAGAAGTTATTATGCTAAGTGAAATATGCCAGACTTAGAAAGACAAACACTATAAGCCTTCTCTCATATACGGAAACTAGATGTGTGTGAGTGTGTGTGTGTGTGTGTGTGTGTGTGTGTGTAGGTTGTGAATCTAGAAAAGGCATGAGATATTAAGAGGGTGAGAGGGAAAAAAAGAAAATAATGGCATACATGTAAGTTTTGGAAGCTTTTCCAGGGGTTTCTTGCAGAGAGGGAGGAAATGTAAGAAGTGGATAGTGGTTAGGAAGGAGGAGGAAACCCAATATGAACATGAATTATGCCCATTATTTTATATGCTAACTTAAAATGAATTAAAATATGCACCCCTTAGACTACTACTTGATATTAACAAATAAAGCTAGGTGATTATTACATATGAGCATAAAATAATAGCATGACAAATTATCACAAAATAGTGGAACAAAAAGAAGCTAGAAGTTGAGCCAACTTCCAACAAGATTTTTAGAGTTAGCTGTAACCCAGCTACCAGATGGCATGGTTACAGGAGTAATCAAAATTTTATGAGCATGTAGTTGGAACTTTAGGATCTGCTTATTGCTATAACGGTGCTGAGATTTTAGCAAACTATTAATGATAGACTTGAAAATAAATTAATTTTAGAGAATCAAGTAGTTTGTCCCTGCGGGTTGCAGCTTAATCTCAGAGTAGAGTTAAACTTTAAAACATCATTCAGTATGATATTAAAGTCTTTTTCAGGAAAATGACTAATAGAAAGAATTTAATGCCTTTAAACTAAGAAGCTTCACTTTACAATGGTGTTCTGGCCCCTTGATGCCTGTTGTATTGTGATATATGATGTTCCTGCTGTTAATTACTAAGGCATTTAGCAGATATGAGATAGAAAAATAAGTCATGTCTTCTGTCAGAACTCCCTGTCCCCAGGCTGTTCTTCTCCTCAGGAGTCCTGTTACTTTACCCAGCTAGATGTCTGGCCTTTTGTGGTTCAGCAGGGTTCTGAACTGATCGCCCACCTGTGTCCTCTCTGCTGCCCTGCAGCTGCTGTCAGCTGATGTGATCAATCTAGTTAATTTTATATTGTCAAGTGTCCTTTGGGAATAAAGTCCTCTTAGGTGATTTCATTAGAGTAAAATCATCTTTGTCCTTAGCATTTTAGTAAAACAGAGTATTCATGTCAGCATGAATAGATTAGTAGACTTTTCATAAATAATATTTACATTGTAAGTTTTTAATAAATGTTTATTTTGTATAAACATTTTATAAGCTATACCTTTGTGAAGGTTAACTGAGGAAATCACCAAGAGCTAATCCAAAAGACGGCTTTTCTTTCTCATGAGAGTTATTAATTTAGTTGAGAGAATCTTTTAGACTTTGTGTTAAGAATTCTTTTGTTCCTTAAAGTTGTAAACACAATGTAAGAAATTATTCAATTTTCATTCTGTGGCTGTGACAAGACTATGAATGAAATCAACTCAGAGGAGTAAAGAGTTTCAGCTTACAGGTTATGATCCATCATCAATTCACTGCACAATTCCCACCATCAAGAGAAGTCAGGGCAGGATGATCCTATATCAACTGAAAACCAGGACAGTCTCCCAAAGACAGATCACAGGTCAATATTTCATCAATTAAGACTCTCCCAAATGGTGTTAGGCTATGTGAAGCTGACAGTTGAAGCTATCAAGACATAAAGTCAAGAGAAAGATCTGGGGACAGAAACATGGAAGAATGAAGGAACACAGAGAGACTCACATATGCACACAGAAAAGAACTAACTCTCTCTCTCTCTCTCTCTCTCTCTCTCTCTCTCCAAAACAAACCACTCAAACTGTTCAAACTGTTGCCTTTTTCACTTCTGAATTTATGGCCATATTTCTATTTTTCTATTCAAGGTCATAGACTTGAGTTAAATTTTGCAGAAATTGAACTAACTTCCATAGAGGAATTTTAATTCAGCAATATGACTGATTAGATCACATCCAAAGACTTTCTAGGTCTCTGTGATCTGACTGGAATGCAGACACACATCCTTAGTACATACCTTCAGTCCTATATAATGACCTATAATTGTATGACTGACAAAATAACAAATCAAAGAATGTTTTGACAGAATGAGTCAGAGATAGGATATGTCCAACTCTCAGGAAAAAAGCTACTTAAGAACAGCACAGGGAGAGAAAATTCACTTTGTCAGTGAGTTGGGAGTTGAATTAGGAGTCAGTGCAGCAAGTGCATGCAGTGGAATTGAGTTCATGCAGTTCAATGCAGGTCAGCAGAGGCAGCTGAAGTCAGAGAATAATGAGACAGAAAATTAGAACAAATTGCCAAAGTTAGTTTAAGGCCAAGCAGTGCAATTCAGTGAGAAGCTGAGAGAAGTGAGATTGAATCAGTCAGCTTAGAGAGGAGTTTGAGCCAGATCATCTGAGTTGAATCAACCAGCCAAAGTTTAGAAAGAACTAGAAAGGATGAGCTTATTCAACAGTAAGTATTAGAGGCTGAGCCCAAGCAATGCATTTATGAAGCTTCAGTATGGCTTTCATCTCATCACTTAATAGCGAGAAATAAAAGTGACATTTACATTTACAAACTTCATTTTTAAATATCAGTTGTATAGTGACTGTTTCTTTTATATCATTTTTTCCTGATGACCTATTTAGGAACCGACAACTTTTTTTTTTTTTTGGTTCTTTTTTTTCGGAGCTGGGGACCGAACCCAGGGCCTTGCGCTTCCTAAGCAAGCACTCTACCACTGAGCTAAATCCCCAACCCAGGAACCGACAACTTTTAAGACTATTAAGTCATGTGAAGCCCTAACCCAGTGTCAGTGACCACTGCTGTCTGTGCAAGTCTAATTTCTTTTAAAGCATAACTGTCTATGGTGTTGAGCTTTCCTATGTAAATATCTCAGGAAGTTTGTTTATCTTGCTCATTTAGATAACTATAATGTGCATTCATCTACTATAGATATTTGAAGTTCAATTAGAAAAACATGAAAAATTGAAATGTATTATGTTTGTCATCTGAAACCTCAGATACAGTCTGAAGCATCTGCTAATACCAGTATAGTTGATTCCTTCCACATGCCAAAATAACATTTAATAATTATCCCCATCAAACTTTAAATAATGCACCTTTACATCTACAGTACTCTGAATTCAAAGACAAATTATAAGCAGATAGCTGCTTTACCTTTTGGTGTTACATATACCAAACCAATCTGATAAAGTTCACTTTATAATTAATTCTACCTGTTATCATAAATATAGTGGAAAAAATAGTTGCCTTTCTGGGTTATCCACACCCTTATCTCAATTACTGTGCCCAGAAGAATGAACTTTAAGGCTATGAGTGCACAAGGAATTTGGGATAGAGACATCACTTGATATAGTTGTGATTTGAATAAGAATGACGCCCATAAACTCAGGTTTGAGCACTCTTTTTGAAAGGATTAGGAGATATGGCCTTATTGGAGGAAGTGGGCTTTGAGTTACAATCCGTGCCAAGCTCAAAGTCTTTCTCTTCCTACTTTCTGTGGATCCAGATGTAGATCTATCAGCTATTTCTCCAGCACCATGTCTGTCTGCATGCTTCCATCCTTCCTGTCATGACAATAATGGACTAAGCTTCTAAAACTGTAAGCAAGCCTGGAATAAATGTTTTCTTTTATGAAAGAGTTGCTGAGATCATAATGTCTCTTCATAGCAATAGAACACTGATTAAGACAGTTGTGGTTTGAATAAAAAACACTTGATCCCCAGTGGTTGACACTGTTTAAGGAGTTTATGAGACTTTACAATAGGGGCCATGCCAGGGGAAAAGGAAGTTATCGTGGGAGGATTTTGTGAATTTATAGCCTTACCTCACCATCAGTTCACTTTCTTGTCTTTCTGTTTTGTAAAACATGATCATCCAGCTTCCTATGCTGGCCACCTGCCATCATGTTTTCCTTGTCATTTGGACTCTATCTTTGAATCATAAATCAAAATAAAACCTTTCATTTATAATCAAGTTCTAAACATGATATTTTATTAAAGCAATTTAGATTATCCCCATGGGTTCAATGTTAGCACAATAATCAGAGTCAAGGGGGAGACAGAGAAGCTTCAAAAGGTAGTATAAAGTATAGCTACAGATAAGAACCACAATCTGAAGAACGTGAGTGTGTTCCAATATATCTTAAAGGCAAGAAAGCAGATGTACCCTACCTCCAAAATGAAAGTAGTTGTTTGACACAGACTTTAAACTAGTGAGATTGGAGTCAAACTCTCAAAAAGAGAACTGTAAATCCCATTTGTTTGTATAGAAGCAATAGAAAATGAATGATTACAAGAGGCTAGAGAGGAAGGTCTGTGAGCAGGCAGAAGATATGAGATTTCACTTATGGGAAATGAACATTATTATTCTATCCCAAAGAATAGTGATTGCAAAAAAAGGCAATTGTACAAATGAAACAAAAGGGTTTTCAAATGAGTTTGCCACAAAATAAATACATAGTGTGGTGTGTTTTTCAAATCTGTCTAATTGAATCATCCTGAATTAGAAACACAGTTCAAAATCCAAAATAAAATCTGATAAATATATCAAGGATGAAAAGATGGCTCACTAAGGAAGGACATTTGCCATGGAGCCTGATGATTCTCAGAACCAGTGGAAAAAGATATCACCCCAGATTGCCTACCGACCTCATCCATGATCCATGTACTGTGGCATGCATACTTCCCCTACACACACAGAGAGAGAGAGAGAGAGAGAGAGAGAGAGAGAGAGAGAGAGAGAGACCACCAACAACAACAAGTGATTAATCACATAAATAAAAATGTAAAAATAAAATATTTTTAATTATTGTCAACTAAAAGCATGACAATGTAAAATAGTAAGATGGGCGAAATAAACTTTATCTCTTTCCAAATAAGATCAGATTCTGTAATATCTTTGTTTTTCTTGATGGATGAATTTGCTCCTAAAATTTATCCTATTTTATTCAGTATTCTTATAATAGTCAAAGTGTCTATCTATCCTTTATCAATCTGTTTAGTTATGCCTGCATAATTGCAATAGATATGGATATCAAAGTGCAAACTGTTCTTAGTCTCCTAGGATAAGATTTGACAGAAGTACCCATTTGGGTAACAACAGTTCTCTAAGGTGTCCAAAGTAAAGTCACAAGGTCCAAGAGCATAATTCTAGCATGTGTAATAAACAGAAAAAGAGTGTGAACACACAAAGACTGGTGATATTTTAGTGCTCTTCTCAAGACCTCCTCTAGAAAATCCAGATTAAACTATCCCAGGCCCCAGTGAACTGTGAACGCCATAGAGATTTTGTTCAGTCAATTTCTGTTTGAAGAAGTGTTTCTGAGTTTGCCCTGGTTTTGAGAATAACAGCTCCAGGAAAAGGGTTAAACCCAGCATGAGCTGAGATCCTTGGTAACCTACTCTAGGACCAGGCAATGATGCTTAGAAGTATGAGATAAATATCACAGTATTTGAGTCTGAGCTTAACATATCCTCTCCATACTTCACGTCATCTCTGGAAAATTTGTGTCTGCTGATACAAGGATGTTTATGGACTGCAAACATATACTGCACTTTATCAAATAAAGATGAGGAACATCTTAAATGTTTCTTTTTATCCACAGTTTTTTGAGTCCATGGATGAAATAAAATTAATGTGGATAGATGATTTTCTTCAGTTAGAAAAAACATGACATACTAAGTGGGTCATGAACACCAGGAGTCTATCTCAGTTGGCAAAATCAGGGCTTTGCATATAGGAGGCACAAAACTTCATTTCTCATTATAAGAAGTGAGGTGGGAAGGACTAACACATGTCCTAACATGCTAACAAAATAATAAAATAAAGAGAATTACAATGAAAATTGAAAGTACATTTTAACTAAATCAAATCATTTGTAGTTTTATATAATAAAATGATGTGTATGCTTTAATGTGAAAACTAAAACATTTACGCTTTTATTTCATTAACATAATATAATTTTTTTCTTTTTATTAAAAGTAATTGTTTTTTAGATAATATATACTGATTACAGTTTCCCTTCCCTCTACTCCTTTTAGTTCCTCCTCCTTCACCTCACATCTTGATTTATCTCTTTTTTGTCTCTCATTAGATACTAAACAAAAAAAAAACCTACCATATCAGAATAAGAGAAACCAAACAACAGGAAAAAAAAGAGCCCCGAAAAAGGCACAAAAAAAGCTATATAGAGGCAGCCACTTATTCACGTACTCAGAAATCCCATAAAAAGCTAACTAGAAATCATAATATAATATACAATAATGTCTAATGTAATATAATATACAAAGGACCTGGAGTGTAAAAGTATATAAGTAAAACAAAATAAAAACAAATTAGAAAATAAGAGTTTTCACTCTTGTCATACAGCTGATTGTGGGTCTCTGTATTTGTTCCCATCTGCTACAGGAGAAAGCCTCCCTGATGATGATTGAACAAGGCACTGGTCTATGAGTATAACAGAATTTTAATAAAAAGAAATGAAGATTTTTTTTGTCTAAAGACAAACCAGACTATAAGTTTGAAATAAGATATTTTGTAAGTATTACCTAAATTAAAAACGAGACAATTCTCTTTTGAAAATGAAAACACTTACTCCCTCCTCTGTCCTAAGAAGATTTGTTTAAGAAAAGTTATAGACTTCCTTTTCTCTTTGAATTATACACAAATATTTCTGAAAACCAAATAGTCTATCCTCTTTTGATTCAGATTTGTGACCTAAGAATGTCTCAGCCAAATACATGGAAGCCAACTCTTAAATGAGGAACCACTAAGAGGGATATCTCTTCACTTACCTCAGGGGAAGGCCCTGATGACCATGTCCAACTTCCTCCACTGGGAAATAAATGTGCCTTCTCTAGAAAAGATATCAGACAAGGGCCATTTTCTCCCATTTTCTTTGACAAGTCCAATTAAATAACACAAATACTCAAATATGACTAAAAGTGTAGTCCAGTTCACTACATTGAGATCTTGTTTCATACTTACAAACCCCTATAAAATGAGTTTTTCCTGCATTATTAAAGAAACAGAATTATTTCTGTCTCTGAAATTCTTAGTGTTTTGTTTGTGATGTGTAGAGTATGCTTTACACGCTAGTTGGATGGTTATCAATAATGAAAGTGTTTGATTTCTCTACTACCTTTGCAAGAAATGACACTTTTTTCAATAACACTTCCACAGAAATTGCTAATGGGTTTATAGAACTCACATAAACCTGTTGTAAGAATTCATGTGTGCATGTGTGACTTTCAAAGAACACAAAGTAAATTATGAGGTTTTCCCAGTGAAACGTTTTCATCAGGTGATCAGTTTCACAATATTCAATACAGCTGAATCAAATTTAGTAGCAATTTGGGGCATGAGCTATAAGGCTCAACTGAGGGTGGGTGTACAGAGATCAATAACACAAGGAAGGAGTTGGAACCAGAAGAGTTATATTATTCAGTGCATGTAGAGAAGACAGAGTTGAACTGCTTGTATTAGCCCATAAAATTTTATATGCATATATGATTGGCCATACTATACTGACTAAACTGAATATAATTTGATGCCTAATGATGAGGGTATACATATTTAAGAGACTGAAGACTGAATTCCAGGCTTCACACATGCTAGAAAAAGGATGAACTGCTGAACTACAGACACAGATCTAAATGTACATTTTGAAAGTTCTACATTTAGAGAAATTTTTTCAAATAAACTGCTACTACTTATGTATAATTGTGTAATTTGTCCTGTCACATTGATAAATCATGTGACTACATTCTTCCTTCTGCATTCAGAAAGATTAAAATGCTAGCACTAATAAAGTATATAAGATAGAAGATGCCGATTGTGGATTATGAAATAAAAAATGCCTATTTTTAATAAATCCACTTCAGATCTCAGACTTTTTGGAGCACATGGGACTCGACCACAAGTATTGGTTGGTAGAATATTAGAATAACCCAGTGATGTCATGTATATGACAGTTACTTCTGATTTCTCTCCATTTATACAGGTTGTTCTCTTCAGTGTGTTTGTTATTTATAGTTTTTGAAAATGTATCTTTAGTCACTGTGGGCCTCATAATTTGCCAGAAAACCTGAAGCTATTACTCAAATATCATCAGGAAGGAAACCAATGAAGAATGAGTTTTCCATCACAAGAGTAAATGTGATTCTGAGTATATACCTATTGACAAGAAGCAGATGTGAAATGAAGAAGTAATAGCTTAGCTTATGCTTACACTCAAAAACTATGAAATCTTAGTAATTTCAGACAAGCTAAAAAGATGTCAGTTAAAGAAGAGCTTTGAGAGAATTAGCCCTTACATAAATGTCAGACCATAAAACATCTCTTAAAAATGAATTTTTATTTAAGAAGAGGTTTATTCACTACTCCAATCAAAATGGATAAAGGAGTTTAAAATGTTTTGTGTCACAAAATAGTTTAGATATATACAGATATTATTGCAAAAATCCATGCAATAAATGATGGTATATGAGAATAGAAAGTGCAGGCTACTTGCTTACCTAGTGTATTTTGTTGTTAACCCATTTCCCCACCACAAAAAAACATTGCAGTAGGGGACATTCTTAGGACATTTTGTATTTAATACAGATTTCTTTAGTTTTTGCTGAAAGTCTTTTAATTGTTGATATTTCTTCCTCATACAGCATTCAATTTTGTTCATGTTTCTTTGGCCCCCTCTGATTGGTGAGTTTCTCTGATTTTCCTCAATTTTTGATGTTTCAGGAAATTCTTGTGAGTAGTAGTCATATATTTTATCGAATGTCTCTTAGTTCAGGTTTTCATCATGTTTCCCCACATGGTTAGGGATTTTATGTTTGGGGAAGAGAGACTCCTAGAAATGTCTTGTCATTCTCATCTCATCTTTAGATCATCAAAGATTGGTTATGTTATAATTAACATTATTATGAGGTAGCACATGGAGAGCTTTTCACTATTAAGTCATTGATTTCTTTTTCCTGCTCTTCCCTTTGGAAGCCCATAATTACCTTTTTTTTGTAATTAAGAAAGTGGCATGTTAATGTCCTGAGAACCAAGGGTATTTAGCACATAAAAACATGTTTTCAGTGTTTCGGGTGTACATAGCAGCTTTCTATAGTTATGAAAAATCCCCACATGTGGTGAATTGTAACCATGAGCTCTGGCAAATAGAAACAACTCACATGTAGGGATACAATCATCTGATGTGTGTGAATATTAAAGGCAAAAAAAAATTCTTCTACTGGAAGACTTTGGGGAATTTACACAATTTTTCCATTGCAGTGTGTAAAATATTAGCAGATGGAATTACCTACACTGTATTTCCTTCATTAAATATTTTAGGATAGTTCTTCAAAATTTATAAAACCTCTTGGATATGATTGTTGGTATGCCTAAAATGTTTTGTATATTATGAAATTTTGACTGCTGTTTCATTTAACCAACTGATTGTTTTGTTGTTGTTTCTTGAGGCAGTCTCACTCTGAAAAACTGATATCTTGACTATATTGACACTTCATACTGTAAATATGGAATATCTCTTCATTTCTTTACATAGTTGACTTCTGTCATCAAAATTTTAATTGGTTATTTTTAATACTTATTTTACTAATTTTTGATAAATATTTATAATATTTACATTCCAAAAACATTCATTTTAATACATATTTATTTTATTAATAAAATAAGTATGTTAATAACTAGTTTTCAATATAAAAGTTAAAGACTATCCTTATCTCTCGGTATAAGGACAAATTTTAGTATGTTGTAGTTAGGGATTCTGCTGCTTTAATAAAGTGATGGCTGTTGATTCTCTAAGTTTCAGTAGGAGCCTTTTAAGTTTCCAAAAGAGGGGAGTAACCATCTGTGCTACTCAGCTATGATACTGTGGCACAGTGACTCTATGGGTGGAGAAATGGCATATATATGTTGATGGTAAACATCAGTACTCTAATTAGGCTTAGAATCTGCTCAACAAAAAGTAAAGCCTATCTAATCATGGAAACCTAACCAATATCCCAAGGCTAGTAAAGCCAAGGATCTGGGCGGAGAATCAACAGCTACTACTTCACTAAAGCAACAGAATCCTAACTATAACATATTAAATGTTTGACCTTATGCTCACCTTAAGGGGAATCCTTTTCCCATATAAAGGAAACTTCTTTGTCTTTTTTTTTTTGTCTTTTTTATTTATTTTTTTTTTCAGAGCTGAGGACCGAACCCAGGGCCTTGTGCTTGCTAGGCAAGCGCTCTACCACTGAGCTAAATCCCTAACCCCAGGAAACTTCTTTTTGCAAAAGATGGAGACCATTACAAAACCAACAGCCAATCAAAATGCAAAGCTACAGTTTCTCTGATACATTCATAACACAACTACTGGACCTAAGGATCAAGGTTTATTTCAGAAGAAGGGTCAGAAATACTTAAGATTCAGAGTATCATGGAATTTGCTGTGAACTTGTATCTTCTAAAAAGTCTCACTAACATGACTGCCTAAATGTGAGAAAAACAAATACAATAATAATAGATATGATAAAGAAGTCATGGGAAAGCCAAAGAAACTTCAACCTACACAAAGAACCTACATAAGCAACAGAAATGCTGAGAGTGGGAGAAATTGTTTTCTCAGGAAAAAACACCAAATCGCCACCTAATAACAAATGGTTGTCCCTGTAAAAATATATCTATCTAATATTATAAAGACTGACGAGGTCGTATTTATATTTCTAGGAATACGCATGGATAAGAAACTCCAAAATATGTATATTTATGATACAACAACTTATTTACGCTAAACCAATATATTTATGCTACAATAATTAATGAAAAAAGAGGCTTGGAATTTGAAAGAAAACAAGGAAGAGTACATGGGAGGGTTTGGAGAAAGGAAAGGGAAAGAATACACAATGCAATTATATTATAATCTCAAAAATAAACTATTTAAAATTCATTATATACATATATGTGTATTAAATGAAATTTTTAATGGAAAATGGGAACTTACAAGAATAATATATAAATTTCACGTATTAATGAAGTACACCCACTACTAGCAATTCATTTTGCTTTACTATTTAAAAAAGCTTATTTTTTTAAGTTGTGCGGTGTGTGTGGGGTGGGGGAATGTAATAGAATTTGGAAGCAGGTACATAAGGAAGCTATGGGGTCAGATTCTCTGAATTAAAGCTTATTTATTGTGAGACAGTATACATGGATGCTGGGAACCAAACTCAGGTCATCTGCAAGACAGCCATACTGTTTCTCGAATGGCAGGGACATTGCTCCATTTCCATAATTATATATTTACACAACAATAATTATACAGAGGATGAGATGTAATTTAGCAGTACCATGCCAATTTTACTACCTGTAAAGATTCCCTCACCAGAAAATACAGGGTCTCAATGTACAGTCCAGGTTGGCCTTGAATTTAGTGATCCTGTTGCTTCAGCCTCTGGAGTGCTATGGTCACAGGGGTATATCACTATATCATATATAGAGCTAGAAAATATTAATAATATCCACTGACAATGTACCAACTAACTCATAAACGTTAAGGACCATTTGTTCATTAGTAAACTGAATTTTTTCCTCTGATGTGAAATAATTTTGCTTGATTTTTTTCTTTAAATCCAAACTAGGAACATGTAACTTTTCTCCTACAAATTAAGATGCTTTTTTACAAATTTCATTCTCAGATTTTCTAATTAGCCTGCTTTAAGGATATCCACGTGTTCAATATGCTTGCTCAAAGTTTGGCCCACACCAAATTGTTTAACCCAAATATCTGAGCAGCAAACTGAGCTGATCCTTCTGGAGAAAGTAGAGTTGAACAGCCAAGACCACTGGGCAGTTGAAGAGATGACCACACATCCTGAGCACCCCAATCTGGTGTGATTGGGGGACAGCTGATAACTGGATATGCAGTATTACCAGACATCTCTGGGACTAGTCCATTGCTTCTGCCTGCCACTGCGACAAATTCAGTAGGTATGCCATCCCCTTCATATTCTGCTTTAATCCTCAAAGTTTCATCTGGTCCTTTATGTGCAGATGTTACTCTAAGTTCACACGGAATCCAAAAATTTCCACAAGCCTTCTTCACTTTTTCTCAGTGACCAAGGTCAGAGGTCGATCCCATCCACACTACCACCCTGCACTGACTGACTTGAGAAGCAATGCCTCTAGGTCTGCAACACCCCCCACCCCCCCACCCCCACCCACCCCCCCCCCCCGCAAAGAGCTCTGGAAAACAATGGCATCCAGCAACTTGCTTTTCATATGCAAAGGGAGAGAGTTCATGAGTGCCACAAAACTGTGGAACTACAGAGGAGACTTGCTTTAGTTGGAAACCTAGTGTTTTAAAACTTGACTACACACCTGGGATCCATCCCATATGCTGCCACCAAACCCAATTACTATTGCTGATGCCAAGAAGTGCTTGCTAACAGGAAGCAGATATGGGTGTCTTCTGAGAGGCTATGCCAGAGCCCTACTGATACAGATGAGGATGCCATTGGACTGAACAAGGGGACCCCAATAGAGGAGTTAAAGAAAAGACTGAAGGAGCTAAAGGGGTTTGCAACTCCATAGGAAGAACAATAGCAACCAACCAGAGCTCCCAGGGACTAAACCACCAACAAATGAATACACATGGAAGGACCCATGACTCCAGCCACATATATGGCAGAGGATGGCATTGTCCAGCATCAGTGTGAGAAAAAAACCCTTGGTCCTGTCAAGGCTTGTTCCCAATGTAGGGTAATCCCAGGGCATTGAGGTTGGAGTGGGTGCGTAGGAGTAGGAGCATAGAATCCCCTCATAGAAGCAGAGGAGAGGGGAAGAGGGTATGGAAGAGGGGGGAAAGGGGATAACATTTGAAATGTAAATATATAAAATATCCAATAAAAATAAAATTATATAAAAATGAAAAAATAAATAAATAAGACCTGGCTCGAAAAAAGACAGAGTGTAGGAGATGATGAAATAATGAGTAAAAATTATATCTTTAACCAAATGAATTGAATTTTGAATTCTGTGGATTGGATTTAATAGTCTTATGTATGGTTTGTGTTAGGTAAATATCTAGTGATGCACTTACATTCATTTGCCCATGATTTTAATAACTTTGTTAGATATGTAAGATGTCTAAATTTTAACAAAGTAACAATGACCCAACTTTCTCATTGTTTTGTTATGGGTCTGAGGTCCAACAAGAATAGTTCCCACTGAAGTAGGATTCAGAACTACTTGCATGTGAGGAGAATTGCTCCACATAATATTATTGTTGTGACCCTCTGAATTAGCTTGGTCCTGCAGGGCTGAGGAGCTTACTGGAGGTAGTTTTGTAATTCTTTTGTGTCTGTGCCCTTCCTAGGAGATCATAATGTGAGGCATAACATACTCCTGACTTTAAGTGGTCAAATCAGATTTAAAACAAGAGTTTTATTATCTTGAATTATCATTTCTAGATGAACTTTGCAGCTGAATTGCATTATTCTTCAGTAATCTCTGACAGATATGAGAACTCAGGCACACAAAAAACCCCCTTGAAGGAAGACAAATATTTTATTTTATACCTCTTCAAATATTGAGGATTTTGTAAGATTATTTACATTTCCCTTAATATCACTGAGACAGTGTCAGAGCATTGCATAAAATTTGTCTTATCCACAGTTTTAATTAGCTCTTTTATTGAATGATCTGATATATCTTCTTTTTCTAGTTTTATTTTTCTTGGATATTTTATGTATTTACATTTCAAATGTTATACCGTTTCCCCTCTCTCCCATACCTTCTCTTCCTTCTCCCTGCTTCTATGAGGATGCTCTCACTCCCACCCACCCACTCCCAACTCAATGCCCTGGCAGGACCACGGGCTTTTGCAAGGAGTGCTCCTTGTGGTCGAATCCTTAAAGCAGTTTCAAGTGACAAAAGCCCTAATACTTAGATGCTGATGTAAATTCACCTGTACCATTAATCCTTTTACTCTGATTTTCAAAAGACATTTGGTGAGTATGTTTGTCAACTCTTTCTCATTATGCGTACTCATACCATAACTATGTTTATAGAACTCAAAACTATCTATTCTAACAAAGAAATTAGCATATGCTTTCCAAAGAAACAGTAAATGGTTTAATACTGTTTTAAATGCCTCTAACAGTATTTTAATGAGGATAATGAAATTTTAAAGCAAAAGCTATACCTCAGAAGCAGAATGATTGCCTAGAATCTGTAAGGCACTGATTTTAATCACTAGAATTCTAGACATTTATAAAGTGGCACCGTGAGCAAGGCTTTAATGATTACACACTTGGGATATTGGGGCAAGAGGTTTGTTTTGAGTTCAAGGTCAACATAAGTTATAAAGTGGCTATCATACCAGTCAGGGTTTCATAGCAAGACTCTTTCTCAAAAACAAACAAAACAAAACAAAACAAAAAACAAGAAAATAAAAACAACAACAAAAAGCAAATGATCTACAGGTTTGAATGGCCGTTCCTTCAGTCTCTGCTTCAAACTTTGCCTCCATATTCCCACCTATGAATATTTTCGTTCTCCCTTTTAAGAAGGAGTGAAGCATCTGCACTTTGGTCCTCCTTCTTGAGCTTCATGGGATCTGTGGATTGTATCTTGGGTAATTCGAGATTTTGGGCTAATATCCATTTCTCAATGAGTGCATAACACGTATGTTTTTCTGTGATTGGGTTACCTCACTCAGGATGATATTTTCCAGTTCCATCCATTTGCCTATGAATTTCATGAAGTCATTGTTTTTGATAGCTGAGTAATACTCCACTGTGTAGATGTACCACATTTTCTGTATCCATTCCTCTTTTGAAGGGCATCTGGGCTCTTTCCAACTTCTGGCTATTATAAATAAGCCTGCTATGAACATAATGAAGCATGTGTCATCCTTGTATGTTGGAGCATCTTTTGGGTATATGCCCAGGAGAGGTATAGCTGGGTCCTCAGGAATGTCCAATTTTCTTAGGAACCAAAAGACTGATGTCCAGAGTGGTTGTAACAGTTTGCAATTCTACCAACAATGGAGGAGTGTTCCTCTTTCTCCACATCCTCACCAGCAGCTGTTGTCATCTGAGTTTTTGATCTTAGCCATTCTCACTGGTGTGAGGTGGAATCTCAGGGTAGTTTTGATTTGCATTTCTCTGATGACTAAGGATGTTGAGCATTTCTTTAGGTATTTCTCAGCCATTCAATATTCCTTAGCTGAGAATTCTTTGTTTAGCTCTGTACCCTCATTTTAATAGGGTTATTTGGTTCTTGGGAGTCTAACTTCTTGAGTTTTTCAAATATTTTGGATATTAGCCCTCTATCAGATGTAATATTGGTGAAGATCTTTTCCAAATCTGTTGGCTGTCATTTTGTCCTAAATACAGTGTCCTTTGCCTTACAGAAGCTTTGCAGTTTTATAAGGTCCCACTTGTTGATTCTTGATTTTACAGCATAAGCAATTGGTGTTTTGTTCAGGAAATTTTCTGCAGAGCCCATGTGTTCGAGACTCTTCCCCACTTTTTCTTCTTAGTTTGAGTGTATCTTGTTTGATGTGGAGGTCCTTGATCCACTTGGACTTAAACTTTGTAAAGGCCAATGGATTGATTTGAATTCTTCTACATGCTGACCTCCAGTTGAAACATCACCATTTATCGAAAATGCTATTTTTTCCATTGGATGGTTTTAACTCCTTTGTCAAAGATCAAGTGGCCATAGGAGTGTGAGTTCATTTCTGGGTTTTCAATTCTATGCCACTGATCTACCTGCCTGTCTCTGACCTAAAACCATACTGTTTTTTTTTTAGCACTATTGCTCTGCAATATTGCTTGAGATTAGGGATTGTGATTCCCCTAGAAGTTCTTTTTATTGTTGATGATATTTTTGTTATCCTGGGTTTTTTGTTATTCCAAATGAATTTTCCAATTACTCTTTCTAACTCTTTGAAGCATTGAGTTGAAATTTTGATGGGGATTGCATTAAATCTCTAGATTGCTTTTAGCAAAATGGCCATTTTTACTATATTAATCCTGCCAATCCATGAGCATGGGAGGTCTTTTTTCTGAGATTTTCTTCAATTTCTTTCTTCAAAGACTTGAAGTTCTTGTCATACAGATCTTTCACTTGCTTGGTTAGAGTCACACCAAGTTATTTTATGTTATTTGGGACTATTGTGAAGGTATCATTTCCGTTATTTCTTTCTCAGCCTGTTTATCCTTTGAGTAGAGGAAGGCTAATGATATGTTTGAGTTAATTTTATGCCCAGCCACTTTTCTGAGGTTTTTTTTTTAATCAGACTTAGTAGTTCTCTGGTTGAACTTTTAGGGTCACTTAAGTATATTATCATATCATCTGCAAATAGTGATATTTTGACTTCTTCCTTTCCAATTTATAACCCTTTGACCTCCTTTCATTGTCTGATTGCTCTGGTCAGGACTTCTAGTACTATATTGAATAAGTAGGGAAATTGTAGGCAGCCTTGTCTAGTCTGATATGTCTGCCTTTTTATGTTACTTGACCTTTTTCCCTTACTGCTTTTAAAGTTCTTTGTTTTGTGCATTTGGTGTTTTGACTATTATGTGACAGGAGGAATTTCTTTACTGGTCCAATCTATTTGGAGTTCTATAGGCTTCTTGAATGTTTATGGGCATCTCTTCCTTTAGGATAGGGAAGTTTTCTTCTATGATTTTGTTGAATATATTTACTGTCCCTTTAAGTTGGGAGTTTTCACTCTCTTCTATAGCCATATCCTTAGGTTTGATCTTCCTTAGGTTTGTGTCCTGGATTTCCTGTATGTTTTGGGCTAGGAGCTTTTTGCTTTTTACATTATCTTTGACGTTTGTGTCAATGTTTCCTATGGTATCTTCTGAACCTGAGATTCTTTCCTCTATCTCTTGTATTTCTCTTGGTAATACTTGCATCTATGACTCCTGATCTCTTTTCTTAATTTTCTATCTCCAGGGTTGTCTCCCTTTATTATTTCTTTATTGTTTCTATCTCCATTTCTAAATCATGGATGGTTTTGTTCATTTCCTTCACCTGTTTGTGTTTTCCAGTAATTCTTTAAAGGATTCTTTAAGGGATTTTTATGTTTCCTCTTTAAGGGCTTCTGCTTGTTTACTTGTGTTGTCCTGTATTTCTTTAAGGGGGTTATTTATGTCCTTCTTAAAATCCTCCATCATCATCATAAAATGTGATTTTTAAATCCAGATATTGCTTTTCCTGTGTGTTTGTATATCCAGTATTTTCTTTGGTGGAAGGATTGGGCTCTGATGCCAAGTAGTCTTGGTTTCTGTTGTTTAGGTTCCTGTGCTTTCCTCTTGCCATCAGGTTGTCTCTGGTCTTAGCTTGTCTTGCTGTCTCTGAAAGTGGCTTGACCCTTCTCTAGGCCTGGGTGTCAGCACTTCTGCAGATCTGTTTTCTTTCAGCCGGATCTGTAAACAAAGGGCTACTCCTAGATTTGTGTGTCCTGAAGCCTCTAGGCAGGATACTTGGAGCTGAAAACTTGGTCTTACCTGTGCTCTCAGGTTTGTAGGTGTTCCTGTGGACTGCCTTTCAGCTCTTGGCACAGGCAGAAACCCAAAGTGTCCTGCTCCTGATTGCTCCAAGATCCCTGTGCCCAGAGGGCACTGTAGGCACTAGGCAATTTTCTCTTGGTTCAAGAATGTGGACAGAAAGTAGTTGGGGTTGGGGATTTAGCTCAGTGGAAGAGTGCTTGCCTAGGAAGCGCAAGGCCCTGGGTTCGGTCCCCAGCTCCGAAAAAAAAGAAGCAAAAAAAAAAAAAAAAAAAAAGAAAGTAGTTGTCTCTTCTGAGTACTCAGGAGTGTCTGTACTTCTGAGGGTCCAGCTCTCTCTTCCACAGGATTTGGGTGCAGGAAGTTGTGGGACAGGTTCAGTTCAGTTCTGGGTGCAGGCAGAAACCATCCAGTTTTGCTTCTCCTAATTGTGCACACAATATCAGCTTCTCTTTCAAATCTCTAAACCACTTATTTGCTTATCTTAATGGCACCAAGGCCTGGATAAATCCTCTGTAATGCATGTGCTCAATGGAGCAATTTCCTCCTGCATTCATTCCTTGGATTTTGAGCTCTTAAATACTTCCATATAGTTGATTCATACCTCACAGAGGTATGAATAAAACTACCTCACAGAGTTAAATAGAAGCTAATGTCACTCTAGGGCTATATGCTTAAATAAGAGATAATGATGCCAGTAATCACGGTCTCAATATTTCTTACAGAGTTAAATATCAGAAGCCAATGTACCTGGAAGGCCCCAATGCTCATGTGTGAGGAATGACACATGGTCATGGCCATGAGGACAGCAACAGATATGGATAAATGGAGTATGATATGTGATAGATTATGTGTAGTACCCACCAGCTCTGGATGGATTTGTAGTCTTCCTTGCAAGTTCTGACCAAGCACTGACTAAAGGAATAAAATATTCTAGGAGGCATGAAGTAAAATCAATGAGGACTTTATATAGAAGAAATTAGCTGGGAAGTGAAACTTAGAGCCACTCCCAAGAAAGCCATCACTTCTAATCTTATAGCTTTTATCTTTACAATCAGACTGTGTCTACTCTTCGTTTTGTTTTGTTTTTAAACAAAAAAAGTCTGAGTTGGCTTAGAATTGTTAAATTCTTGGATTGATCAATGAGAAACAATATATCATCTCTTTTAAGAGAAACTTTCATATTCTCTGATTCTTTTAATTAAGAAGGGTCAAAGTCATTCCTATCTGGTAGTAAAGAAATGGACTAAATATCCACCAGAATTGACTCATTAACTTATTTAATGAACAATTTTATAATGCTAACCCAGCCTTAAATCTAATAAAAATAAATATTGCTTAACTATTGAATTTTGGCCTTGACTCAGACCATTAGAAATGTTATGTGTCCAGTGAATTTAAGTGTATTACCAGTGGTTCCTTAATACAACGGGGCCAATAGCAAATACAAATATGCCAATTATCAAACCTCTGCTACACATTTGTAACAAATATCTTTTAAATGTTAACTAGGTAGAGCATAAGACTACTTAAGGAGATTGACAGTATACAAATTGGAAAAAAGAAGTCAAATTATCTTTAGTTGCATATGATATGATATATATATGATAATATACATAAGTGACCAAAAATTTCATTGGAGAACCCCACTGTAGCTGATATGCACCTTAATCAAAGCAACTGGATACAAAATTAACATTCAAAAATTAGTAGCCCTCCCACATACAAATGACAAATGAACTAAGAAAGAAATTGGGTAAATAACACCTTTCAGAATAGCCTCAAATAATATGAAATATCTTGGTTAACTCTTACCAAGCAAGTGAAATACTTGTATAATAATAACTTCAATTCTTTAAAGAAAAAAATTGGAGAAGATAACAGATGAAAAAATCACCCATGCTTATGAATTGGTACAACTAACATAGTAAAAATGACCATCCTACAAAAAAATCTATAGATTCAATGAAATTACTATCACTATTTCAACACAATTCTTTATAGATGTTAAGAGGACATTATCAACTTTATATTGAAAAAAAACACCCATGATAGCCAAAATAATCCTGAATAACAAAATAACTCCTGGAGGTTTCATCATTTCCTATTTCAGTTTATATTATAGAGCTACAGTAATAAAAAAGCTACATGGTACTGTCAAATAGATACATTCTTCAATGGAATCAAATTAAAGACACAAACATAAATCTACACACCTATGAGCACTTGCATTTTTAAATTTAAAAAAAGCCACGAATACCCATTGGAAAAAAAGCATCTTCAACAAATGATGACTGGGCAAATAGTCAACCACTGTCTACATGTAGAAGAATCAAATTGATTATCATACTTGTCACACTGCACAAAATTCAAGTCAAAATGGACCAAAGACTTCAACCTAAAACCAGAAACACTAGGCCTGAGAGAAAAGAAAATGGTGAACAGCCTTAAACACATTGGCATAGAAGAAAACTTCCTGAAAAGAAACCTATATTGTGGGCAATCAGATCAACAATTAATAAATGAGACCAAATGAAACTAAAAATTTCTGCAGGCAAAAGACATTAAAGTGCCAAGCTACAAAATAAGAAAGATTATTTTTTACCAAATCCACATCAATAAAAAACCAATATCTAAAATATATAAAGGGATCACAAACTATATATTAAAAAACCAAATAATCTGATAAAAATTGGGGTATAGATCTAAACAGAGAATTCTCAATAGAAGAATCTCAAATGGTTGAGAAACACTAAGAAATGTTCAACCTTTTTAACCATCAGGAAAATGCAAATCAAAACTACTTTGGGATTCCATCTTATACATGTCAGAATGGTTAAGATCAATAACACTAATGACTGCTTATGATGGTGAGGCCATGAAATAAGTGGACCACTCATCCACTGCTGATGGAATTACAAGCTTGTACAACCACTATGGGAAACAATCTGCCTCAAGATCCAGCTATACCACTGAAGGACATCTACCCAAAGACACTTCATTCTATCACAAGGACACTTGCTCAGACAAGTTTATTGCAGCTCTATTCATAATAAGCAGAAATTGGAAACAACCTAGATATCCTGCAACAGAAGAATGGGTAAAGAAAATGTAGTACATTTATACAATAAAGTATTACTCAGCTATTAAAACTAACATCATGAAATTTGAGGGCAAATGGACGGAACTAGACAAAACCACCCAGATTGAGACAACCCATAAATAGGTTAAGAAAGATAGATATGTTATGTATTCATTTATATGTTGATATTAGCTATTAAATAAATGATAACAAACTACAATCTGTAGACCTACAGGTGTTAGATATAAATAAAGGAACTATGAGCAGCACATGAATCTCTCCAGGATAGGGAAATAGAGTGGATTTTATGGATGGATTGGGGGTACAGTGGGATACAAACTGGAGAATCATGTAGAGGGAGGTGGCACAGTATTGAGAGAGAAAATGCAGGACGAGACAGCTAGATCTGAGGGGCATTTAAAGGATTGTATGGAAACCTATTGCTCTTGAAAATCCCCTAAATGTATGAAGGTAACCCTAATGTTGTCTCCTAATACTGACAGTTACAGAGTCCCAACTGACCATCTCGTTACCAAACAAGTCTTCAAATAGTGAGACTGGGTTTAATTCAATTGAGTTGTTGGTGATGAAGGGGGTCACGTGAAAAATCTCCAAAGAACTGAGGCTGTTGGAAACAATGGGTTGTTCTCCACAAACTGACTATTGGGACCCCATTGTTAAAGACAACATCCAAACAACTCACTGAACATGGAGAAGTCATGCTGGAGCTTATATGGAGCTTTAATCATAGTTTCCTTCACTTTAGGAAGGTATTATGCAAGCTACCAAATAAGAAAGTAAACATCAGCACAGCCAAAGAACCTTTGAACTACAATATATCCTGGCTACAATGTATGCTAAGGATAGAACCCATATGCAACACAGTTTTGGTAATCAAGAACCAGAGATTAGATAGCCCAGTGACCTAGGTTAAAATCAAATATTTCAGTCCAAAAGACATAATAGTAAAATAATTACTAATAATATGCTGCTATAATCATAGATCTGTGTCCTATTCGATCATCATCAGAAAGACTTTCTCCTGCAGCAGATGGGAACAAAAACAGAGACCCACATCCAGATTACACATAGAGACCTTTGAACACACAGCTCTAGATAGGATGTTTCCATCAAATCTCTCTCCTCGGAGTTCAGGGAACCCCATGGAAGAGGAGGCAAAAAGAATGTAAGAGTGCATGGAAAACACCAGAAAACCAAGGCTATCTGAATCCACTGAGCACAGAATAGAAGCAGCAAGAATAGAGCCCACCTTGGTCTGTACCTGGTTTTCTGTGTACACATTATAACTTTCTGCTTAGAATTTTTATTGGATGCCTGAGGTCATGAACAATCAGGTCTCTGGTTCTTGTGCCTACTCTTGGGAATAGTTTCCTTCTGTTGGGTTGCCTTGTCCAGCCCCAATGTATTGATTTGGATTTTTTCTTCTTATAGTTCATTTTGTCTTGTTTGGTTGTTATCTCCTAGAAGCCTGTTCTTTCCCACTGAGGGCAGCAAATTAGAAATTTGCTAAAATTGTCTTTCTTATTCATTATAGTTTTGGATAAATTTGCTTATAATTTGGTGCATATAATATATCTATTTAATACATATGCTTTTACTTTATCTTTGAAGGGGGCATGCTAACCTTTGCTGTATTTTCAAATTTAATATAAATTCTTTAAGAAATCACAATCTAAACATCAAGTACTAACTCACTGATACTTCTAAAGATATGTGTTCAAAACTCTTGGACAGTAAAGGAGAATAATATAGTGTGATAAAAGGGCAACTAGTAACTGGACCAACATCAGCCTTCATGATTGATTCTGTCTGGAAGTGCCACATGCACAGTAGGCCACCATCTGCTTGACAATCAGCTCCAGTCTTCAGTCTCTTAAGTCTTTATGGACATGTTACTTGAATTGCAAAAGGGATTTGAATATTTTCACAAGCCTATTTTTTTAACTTTTCCACAGCAGTGCAAATTAGAAACTAAGTCCAACTACAACCTTGTACTGAGTTTTAGATCTCTGTTTTCCAGGATCTACTGTAAGGTCACCACAAACATACTTTACCTTCTTCTGGCATCTGCTTCCTGCAGTGCAAGGGTTTAGAAATCAAATCATATTAACACAAAGAAATCAAAAGCAAACTCAAACTCCTACTGAATATCTCTGAAATAATCAAGATTTATCCACTATTTCAAAATTAGTCTGTGGAGGACAACTCACAAATTCCACTTTAGTTTAATATATAGTAAGATCAGCAAGTAGAATTTTGATGCAATTAAATGGTTCTTGGACATGTGTAATTAGTCCCATTATTTTGACAAACCTCCACTTCAGCTATAGAAAGATTGTTATTCTTCTTTTATGCCAATATTGGTTTTTTTAGAGGGAGGTAAAGGAATAGCTGCTAACATCTTGAAAATCATTGGAACCATTCCAATTTGGGCACAAAGAAAATGCCTTCCTTCATTGTCTTCTGAAAACAATTTTGATGCTGGCTTCTTGTAACTAAAAAAAAAATGAAACTGGTAAACTAGTAATTTTCTAGGAGATTTTAGTTTTATTTCATTTTAAGTGTTCTTTCTATGCAGTCTTGTACAGCTTTTCTGACTTGTCACAGACTACTTAGTAATTTAGAAACTTAGAAGTCATGCTTTCTTGAATGACTGAGAGCCATGAGGCTGAAATTGCAATGTGGGTTTGTAAATTTGCTGGTGGCTTTACTAAGCCAACCTTCACAATTTATTTTTTTAATCAAATACATGACACGTAAAAATAATTTGAACTTATATTTTAAAATATTAGTTTTGCAATTAAGAAAAGGATGTGAAGGGCAAAAAAAAATTCAACTAAGGCATATCATCAAAATGGAGGTCATATAAGACCATGATGCTTGCTCCATTTGAAGGCAAAATGTCAATCATGAAATGTATCTCCTGGATGAATTTTTATGTCATTGAAAGTAGGGGAGAATGAATGAAATCAACCAGCAGATGGAAACTAGATGAAGCTTTGCAAATTCAAGTTCTTTTTGCACAGCTGCAGAGCACTGAGTTGTGCATTTGACCAATGAGA